>NC_140997.1:211799354-212315162 GCF_052327205.1 Somniosus microcephalus
TGAATCGATGCATGCGTTTCAGAAGGAGCGACAGAGATCCGGAAAGCTCTCAAATCCATGTGATCTATTTCTGTGTTAGAAAATTGAACTGTCCAACCAGCACACTGTATTGAGCTGTTAATAAACAAGTTTCCTGTGGGCCTCACATGTGAACTGTTAAAAATATTGATTTTGATAAAAGCTCATCGACCTGAAAAGTTAACTTTGTCTCTCAGATACTGCCTGACCGGCTGAGTATTTCCAGCATTTTCTGTTTTTAGTTCAGAACACTCAAAATTAAATAGTGCAGGGTTATCCCCGCCTAAAAAAATTTACAAATGCAAATCCATACTGTGAACAATAAACAGAAAGGTTAAACTAAAACAAAGCAAAACATCAAAACAAACGTAAACAGTCCATCTTTCTAAAAGCATACACTTTATATTATCGATGCATGCGTTTCAGAATGAGCTAGAGATCTAGAAAGCCCTCAAATCCATGGGAACAGATACAAATAACAATGCATTAAAATGTGACCAATAACCGTTCCTCAGCCAGACCTACCATAAACTAATTTTTTCATCTCATTGTAGCGACCCCACAGATAACTTTTGTTCTCGGTCTTCCCTGTTGCAGCCAGTCTGCTGGAAGCTGCTGGATTCTCTGCGGGGCTGTGCTGCGGCGCCTGAGCTTTTTTCTCGTCGCCAGACACGTTGCTGTCGAGGGGCACATTAGCAGCTTTTGTGCAATAGCCCGCAGCTAAATTAACGGCGGAAAACTTCATCGCTTTCCACTGCAGGGATGCAGATAAAGACTTTGCAAGTAAGCCAGCCATAGTTCCAGTCTTGCACTCGACGTCTCTCGTTCAAGCAAGTGCGGTGAAGCGGTGTGCAAGGTAAAGCCTGTGTTGAGGAGAGACTGCGGTAAGCTGCCCCTTCACTGCACGGATCACGCTTTAATCCTATTCCCACGGTCAGCATTAAAAGTCCCGTCACAAACAAAGGATTCTCCAATCAAAACCCGACCTTTGCGGCCGGCGACCAATCTAATGTGCGCATTCTCCCCTCGCACAGATTGGTGGAGGAGGGCACATATTAATTTGTAGTTTCTCGTCCAAAACCCGTAGAACTAAACCAGGCGGGGTGCAGACAGTTCTGCACGTACTTGATGGTGTTCGGCTCCTTGGAGATCGGTCCTTTCATTACACATCAAAAGAAGACACAAAAAAAAAACTTGCAAAGGCTGGAAAGCTGAAATAAAGGCTGAAAAATGCCGGAAATTCATAGCAGGTCCCTTATCACATGTGAAGAGAAAAAACTAGGTTATAAACCCTTGGTCAGAACCGAAAGAAAACCACCAAAAAATAGTGTTCAAGTATACAAAGGGCAAAAGATAATTCCAGCGTTTTCTGTTGTTATTTCAGATTTTCCAGCATCCGCAGTATTTTGCTATTGCAAAAGATAATAGGCAGTTTCACAGCGAGGCAAAACCAAAGACGTTCAAAACAACAAAAGAAGGTTGGAAAAAAACCATGGGAGAGGCACACACGAAGAAATGGGACAAGAAAATCATAGGAATGCAAGACATTTGAGAACAATAGAAAAGAAAACCGAGCGAGGTGCATTGCAGGCTGGCGATTTGCTGTCGCCGTTTTGCGCTACTGTTCAAGACCAATCTCACCCCAATCTTCCTGGAAATTGCATTGAGTTTGGAGAGGCCAGAGTGGGAATAGAATGGGGCGTTATTATAAAAAGGATATAGAGGCACTGGAGAGGGTGCAGAATAGATTTACAAGGATGATACCAGAAATGCGAGGGTATACATATCAGGAGAGGATGAACAGGCTGGGTCTCTTTTCTCTTGTAAAAGGCTGAGGGGTGACCTAATAGAGGGCTTTAAAATTATGAAAGGTTTTGATCGAGTGGATACAGAGAGAATGTTTCCACTTGTGGGCAAGAACATAACTCAAGACCATCAATATAAGATAGTCACCAAGAAATCCAATAGGGAATTCAGAAGAAATTTCTTTACCCAGAGAGTGGTGAGAATGTGGAACTCGCTATCACAGGGAGTGGTTGAAGTGGAAAGTATAGATGCATTTAAGGGGAGGCTAGACAAGCATATGAGGGAGAAGGGAATAGAGGGTTATGCTGATAGATTTAGATGAGGAAAGACGGAGGAGGCTGTAGTGGAGCATAAACACCGGCATGGACTGTGCCGTATATCCTATGTAATCCCATGTAATCACAGCGATGGGTCAGGGTTATATTTATGGACAGCAAGGAAGTATTTGTCAAAGCAGTTACCCAATCATATTTGCTTAAACTTCAGCTCATCCAAAACTCTACTGCCCGTATCCTAACTTGCACCAAGTTCCATTCACCCATTACCCCTGTGCTCACTGACCTACATTGGCTCCCATCTGGCAATGTCTCAAATGTAAAATTCTCATCCTAGTGTTCAAATCTTTCCATGGCCTTTCCTCTCCTTATCTCTGTAACCTCCTCCAGACTCACAACGCTCCGAGATCTCGGCGTTCCTCCAATTCTGGCCCTATGTGCATCCCAGATTTCCATCGCCCACCATTGGTGTCCGTGCCTTCCGCTGTCTAGGCCCTAAGCACTGGAATTCCCTCCCTAAACCTCTCTGTCGCTCTCTCCTCCTTAAAACCTACCTCTTTGACCAAGCTTTTGGTCACCTGTCCGAATATCTCTTTATGTGGCTCAGTGTTAAATTTTGTCTGATAATGCTCCTGTGAAGTGCCTATATAAATGCAAGTCTAGAGAAGACCGCACCATGAACAGTGAATATAGTATACTACTGTAGTAGTTTTCTGCTTCTTTAATATGCAGGCTATTCAATCTATTAACTTTCACTTTTTTGTGTTCACTGCTATGGCTCAGTGGTAGCACACTCATCTCTAAGTCAGAAGGTTGTGGGTTCAAAGTCCCACTCCAGAGACTTGAGCATATAAATCTAGGCTGACACTCCAGTGCAGTGCTGAGGGAGTACAGCACTGTCGGAGGTGCCGTCTTTTGGATGAGACGTTAAACTGAGGCCCATTCTGCTCTCTCAGGTGGACATAAAAGATGCCATGGCACTATTTGAAGAAGAGTAGGAGAGTTATCCCTGGTGTCCTGGCCAATATTTATCCCTCAATCAACATAACAAAAACAGATTATCTGGTCATTATCACATTGCTGTTTGTGGTCTATCTAACCCAATATGTAAAAAGCCCCAACAATGGAGGATCGCTATTGGATCTAGTAATGGGGAATGAACCAGAGCAGATAAGAGAAGTAAAAGTAGGGGAACATCTAGGCAATAGTGATCATAACATAATATGCTTTAAGATGATAATTGAGAAGGACATAAGTATGACTAAAACCAAGGTAATAGATTGGAGAGAAGCTGATTTTGAGGGGCTGAGAATAGAACTTGGGAAAATAAAATGGGCAACAATATTGGCAAACAACGATGTAGAACAGCAATGGGAAACATTTAAAATAGTATTCAACAGAGTGCAGGAACAATATATTCCGCTAAAAGCAAAGAACAAACTAAACACTAATGAGACTCCATGGATAAATCAGCTGCTGCGTACCCCACATTACAACAGTGACTACACGTCAAAAGGTACGTCATTGGCTGTAAAGCGCTTTGAAACATCCGGTGGTCGTGAAAGGCGCTATATAAATGCAAATTTGTTTTTAAGGGCTTGCTTATTTTTCAGTTCTGACAAAGATTTTATAATGAAATATTACACTGTCTTTTCTGCTTATAAATGCTGACAGATAATGTGTATTTCCAGCATTTTCTAAGTTTATTTCAGTCTTTTCATCAGGGACAGTCAGCCAAACAAGAGTCAATGTCATCAAAGAAACCTACAAGAAAATTCATTTGAAATAACTGATGAAAATAATGGGTCTGAGAAGTATTGAGAATTAATAATCTACACAGTTGGTTCCTAAAATGTTCACATTTAATGTACTGGGAAAAGTCCATTTTGGTTTGATTATTAAAAGTGAAATTGCTGACGCTCATTAAAATTAATTAACCTAAATCCAGTCTTCTGCAGACATATTATTATTACTACTTAAACAAAAAATCATTGTTCTAGAGTTAGAAATGCTGTAACTGCTAAATACTGCTGTATGATTGATTAATAGACAATGGTTTAGGATTCAGATGGAAAACAAAAGATTAAAAGTTGCTCCAATGAATCAGCAGCAGCTCCCCCAATGCATCCTGTCTTTCAGTGAACCAATATCTGTGTCTGGTGGATGAACAAGTGAAGATGATCAAGAAGCTTGGAGACCACATCACCAACTTGAAGAGACTGGGACCCTGCCTTGTAGGCAATGATGGCTTGTGACTTTGTACAAAGAGCCGAGACTTGAGCTCTGTAAATGTCATTAACTGTAAACAAAATGTTCAAATTTTAAATAAAAAAAATAAAAAAATATCTGTGTCTGGAAATCGAACCAGAGAAAAATAAAACAACTTCCAGGATACGCGAGGGTTAGTATGCGTTTGCTGCAACTCATGTTGGTGCCAAAACAAAAGCAAAATACTGCGAATACTGACCTGAAACGTTAACTCTGTTTCTCTCTCCACAGATGCTCAGCTGCTGAGTAATTGCAGCATTTTCTGTTTTTTATGTTATATTGGTGCTAAACTTGTGCCCGTCGCGATTGAGGTCTACTGAGGCGATCGTGTCTCAGGAAATACAAAATACAGTGCAACAAAAATAATTTGGAAGATTAGTTGCTTGTCCTAGATCTATTCTTTATGATAGTTACAACGAGGAAAGGGCAGTTACTGCAACCCTAAACGGGAAATTGCACCAGAATTGTCTTTTTAGATAAATTCACGTTACACACAGGTAGTTGGCATGTTAAATAACCAATTACAAAAAAAATACACTAGTATCTAATAATTATACTACGGAAATTCGATGTTTTTTATTTGTTATTGTTGATACAGATTTAATTACATTATTTTAAGTCTGTGAGCAACTAAACAGCACGAGGAGGGAACGTCAGTCCTATTTTGTGACATCTGAACTGATTAGTAGGATAATAGCTGTCACTGACTTACTCCATTTTTTTAGGCATTTGATTGTAGTGGCAGGTTAATACTTTTGTTTTTTTTTAAGGAAAATAAGTTTAAACGAATTTTCAAAGGGGAGCTGAGAATGTGGTCAGTAGCAGTGATATAACTTAAATTTTTTAATGAAATATTTACCATTAGTTACATAATTGACTGTGTATGTTACTGTAAGGATTCTACTGTATCAAAACTGCCAGTTATTTTACCTTTATTACATTAACAGTTACCACAATTCTAATGCTGAGAGCCAAGCACAAAACACTGTCTCCAGTAAAGATGGTTCCTTTGGTATTTCTAGTTTAACATGACCCCTTGAAATTTGATGTTTACTCGGTTACATTGAGTAACACTGACCACACTGTAATCATCCAACTACCTCATGCACAAAACAAAGCGATCAGTCTGTACATTGCCCCAATACATTGGCTGTGTGATAAGATAGCAGCAATATACTTGCATCATCGATAGCTCATTGTGAATTAAAAATGTTTGGTCATTTGTTTTAAGTCAATCATTGCAAAATTCTGAAACCTACATTCTAACCAGTTTGTTCTATGTATTACGTCAGTAACCTTCGCACGTATAGTTTACATACTAAAAATTATTGTACCATCTGTCTTTTTAACATTGCTTAGTACATTACAGATAGTCATAGATTTCAAGGGTACATTGATAATGATTTTTCCTTTCCTCCCTGGCTCAGGTCTGTGTGGGGTTCCCCAGACCAAGGCCCAGCGTATCCAATTTGGGTTCTAGCTAACTGAAGTTGAGATGGAGCTTTTGTCTCTGTTATAGCTAAACTTCCTCCCAGACTTCAGTACCAATGCAGCACTGATATCAACTGCAGATTTCTCAAAGCTGGGTTCTGCATGTAGTGTCAAAAAGTTACATATTGGGAAAACTGCAGGGTATTGCTTACACAATCTAGAACAGATCAAAAATTGTTAGAATGGAACAAAGGTCACAATTTATTACTAAATAATAGCATTTTGATTTTACACTAGTGCTGCTATATCTACTTAAAGCTAATACATTAGAAACATATTTAAGTTTGTCATGGTATATAGTCTGTACATAAAGTGGACCCAGAAATACAAAATTTGGTGGGACTATGAGTTCACAGTTAAATGCTATATTTTTTTTACCTTCATCAAAAGCATTAGCTCCTTTTACAGCATAGTTTATGTTGTCAAGTACATACAGAACTGAATATCAAACAGCGGCGATTTGGGAGAGGACACTGAATCGTTTTCTCTGCCCCCATTTAAAAAATAACTTCAGCCATAGCCAAGATCCTGACCTTAGACCTCTCAGTGCAATCACTGAACTGTTCTTAAAACATGGCATCTTAGCGTTCCTATTCCATGGGTACCTTTATACCACAGAGGTACCTCTGCTAGTGCACTTAGCATTGGATTCATTTTCATAGTATAAATGAGGCACAGATGGGTTCACTCTCTGTCTCTGGAGACAAAGTGTTACTGATGTAAACCATACTGATCACTCTTGCTGAGGCTGCCCCTTTTTTTCCTGGTTGTCTTGCACAAGAAGTGCAACTTTCACATTTCTGGCTTGCGCAAGTGTTTTTTCAAACCATCATGGGGGAAAGCCACTGCCAGAAATGTAGATATAAAAACGTTTTTTGAACAACTGTGTAATGATCAATAACATGTCATTCTATAGTGGACACTAGGTGGAGCCGTAGAGCTGTATATAGCTGTATGTATAAGACTACACTACCCAGCTGTATGATATTAAGACTACATTACCCAAGAGGCACTAGGCTACCCACAAGGCAACAGTCAAGATGGAAGCCTCTACAGATACTGTACCTAGTCCACATGTGCTCAATAAAAGGTCTAGCAAAAGCTAGCTGTGTTCATAATAAGAATGTCTATATATTAATGAACATAAGATGGTACCAGGATGGTGAAGATCTGCTGAAAATTGTGAAAAGCGACATGGAGAATTTGAAACTCACAGAAAAAATTGACTACAATTGGCAGACTTTTAAACAGCAATTCGAACTCTACATTGCAGCCATCGGATTCGGTACGAAGCCAGACGCAAGGAAGATAGCGTTGCTGCTTACGGTTGCAGGCCCACAGGCGATAGAGGTATTTAATACATTTGTATTTAATCCAGAGGAGAACAGAGGAAAATTAGACGATGTGCTAAAAAAATTTGATGCACATTGCTCTCCCAAAAAGAATGAGACCTATGAAAGATACATCTTCTGTTCTCGGACACAGCAGCAAAATGAGACTTTTGATAGCTTTATAACTGATCTGAAACTGAAAGCACAGACATGTAATTTCTCTGAGCTCAAAGCATCCATGATTCGTGACCAGATTGTGTTTGGTATTCATGATAAAAAAAGTCAGGGAACGTCTGTTGGTCTGTTGAGAGAAACCGAACTAAATTTGGAAAATGCGGTGAAAATATGCCAAGCCAGCGAGCTAGCTCGAAAGCACGTGAAGACTTTCAGTAAAATCAATAATGATGCGATTGTAATGAGTGATAATGCTGCTGTCGGTGCTGTGTCCTACAAGGGGAAGAAACATGGGCAGAACAGAAATGAAAAGCAATCGGAGGATGAAATTTTTAATTGTAAACGCTGTGGTTACAAACACCAGTTAAGACAATGCCCAGCGTTTGGAAAAATGTGCACAAAGTGTAATGGAAAGAATCACTTTGCCAAACAATGCTTTTCAAAAGTAAAAACAACGAAAGGGCAACAAGTTAATGTAATTGAGGACACTGATTTAAGTGAGACATTTTTTGTAGGAATGGTGTCATGTGACGATATCAAAAAAGATACAGAAAATGTGCAGCCCTCAGAAATGGACAATGCTGAACATAAAGTCAATGCAGTAAAAGTGGACAAATGGATGATCCCACTGCAGATAAATTGAGCATTAGTTACATTGAAACTGGACACTGGGGCAAAAGCAAACAATCAGTATGAGTGACATGAAAAATATGAAAGAAAAGCCCAAAATACAGAAAAAGTCAGTACTACTGAAGAGCTATAATGGACAGAAAATAGATAGCTTAGGTGTATGCAGACTTAAAGTGACAGTCAAAGACAAAGTGCATCATCTCATGTTTTCTGCTGTGGCTGAAAGACTTGATTCGATACTAGGTGACAAAGCTTGTGAAGACTTAGAACTGGTCAAGAGAGTCTACCGTATAAACTGTGCCATAAGCAGACCAGATGACTCAGGTGATGAAGCAGAGAGCCCATCAAGGATGAAAAGGCCAAAGGGTATCCATGTCTTCAAAAAGCCTAGTTTCTCCAAGAAGAAAGAAAAAGACTTTAAGGTCAAAGAGAAGCCAAAGGAAGAAAAGCACAAAGAGGAAAAACACAAGGAGAAAAAGTCCAAAGATATAACCGCAGCAGATGTTGTTAAGCAGTGGAAAGAGAAAAAGAAAAAGAAGAAGCCTGCACCAGAGCAGGAAGCAGTTCCGGTGGATACTCCTTCTTCCCTCAGGCCAATCTTTGGTGTTCCATTAGCCGAGGCTGCTGAGAGGACTATGCTGTATGATGGGATCCAGCTGCCAGCAGTTTTTCGAGAGTGCATTGACTACATTGAGAGTTATGGCATGAAGAGTGAAGGAAACACTGAAACCCTCTCCAAGCAAAGATCACAAGGAGACCTCGATCTATACAAGAGCAGATTGATGACAATGCCGCAACTGCATCTTGTCATTCACCGCCAGAACAATCTCATGAAGACACATCAGACTTACCCGTGTTGAGAAGATCCACACGTGAAGTAAAAGAGCCTGATAGACTTAATCTTTGAGTACAATGTAAAGCTTTGAAAATGTGTTGACTGTTTTGAAAGAGCACTAACAAAAGTGTTACTGATATTATCTTTATTGTTTTCTTGAAAGTTGATTGATATTGATTTTGTTAAACCTCAAAGAAAGGGGGATGTAATGATCAATAACATGTCATTCTGTAGTGGACACTAGGTGGAGCCGTAGAGCTGTATATAGCTGTATGGAAAAGACTACACTACCCAGCTGTATGATATTAAGACTACATTACCCAAGAGGCACTAGGCTACCCACAAGGCAACAGTCAAGATGGAAGCCTCTACAGATACTGTACCTAGTCCACATGTGTTCAATAAAAGGTCTAGCAAAAGCTAGCTGTGTTCATAATAAGAATGTCTAGTTATTAATGAACATAAGAAACTGCACTTGCACGATCTTCCCTAGGTGTAGTTTTTTTTAATGTTGCTGCTGATACCATGTAAACAGAGCCAAGCCTCCTCACATTGCACAATTGCTTCTGCTGGAAGTGGTTCTGATATAAACATGGTATTAGCTTTCCACTTTGTAGCTTAGAATCATAGAATGATACATCACAGAAGGAGGCTATTCGGCGTGTTGAAAGAACTATCCGCTTAGTCCCACTCCCCTGCCCTTTCCCCACAGCCCTGCAAATTTTCCCCCTTCAAGTATATATCCAATTCCCTTTTAAAAGTTATCATTGAATCTGCTTCCACCACCCCTTCAGGCAGGGCATTCAAGATCATAACAACTTGCTGAGTAAAAAAATTCTCTTCATCTCGCTTCTGGTTTGTTTGCCAATTACCTTAAATCTGTGTCCGCTGGTTACCGACCCTTCTGCCACTGGAAACAGTTTTTCATTATTTTATCAAAACCCTTCAGGATTTTGAACACCTCCATTAAATCTCCCCTTAACTTCACTGCTCTAAGGAGAACAACCCAAGCTTTTCTAGTATCTCCATGTAACTGAAGTCCTGCAACCATTCTAGTAAATCTCCTCTGCACCTTCTTTAAAGCCTTGACATCCTTCCTAAAGTGTGGTGCCCAGAATTGGATACACTACTCCAGATGGGGCGTTAACAGTGATTTATAAAGGTTTAGCACAATTTCCTTGCTTTTGTACTCTTTGGCTCTGTTTATAAAGCTAACGATCCCATATGCTTTTTTAACAGCCTTCTCAACTTGTTCTACCACCTTCAAAGATTTGTGTACGTTCACCCCGATCTCTCTGTTCCTACACCCCCTTTAAAATTGTACCAATTAGTTAATATATTGTCTCTCCTCATTCTTCGTACCAAAATGCATCACTTCACACTTCTCTGCATTAAATTGCACCTGTCATGTGTCTCCCCATTTAGCCAAAGGATTCCGACAGTGTTTTAGTGGTCTGTATATAATGAATTTTCACTGGGACAACATACATCTCTCTCATATACACATTTTGAGATGAGCCCATCACATATGCAAGTTATGTATCACCCATAAAAAGACAGTCCTTTCTTGATGGCTCCTGAGGTGGAGCCATGAACTTAAAAAGCCGTTGTAATCTATAGAGAAACAATCACCCTTCAACTGACCTCAGCAGGTGCTTACCTCCAATTGAACTCAGGATTTAGACATAGGAATCAGACCCTACTGCCTTAAAAGGATAAGCTCTTCTTTAGCAGTAGAATAATACATCATATGTTGCATGGTGTAATGCTCCAGTCTTTATGAAACAGGGTACCCTCTAACTTCCCTGTCCAACACCATAGGAAATCTAATAATGTAGAAAGATTCTTCTTGTGCCTGTACATACAGTTTCCATTCGTATATGTGGAACTAATCATTAATTCCTGATGGGATTTAACTAATCACAATTTGAAGAGTTTCAAGAACCGCTATTTGTTGGTAAGAGCCATTCTGCATCAGTGCAGGATGCAGCAATGGGAATTCCTGTACTGTTGATTGAGGCAGAGAGAAATGAGATACCCTGGTGTGCAATTGTAGCAATTTTAAAACTGGGATATTATAGTGTGAAACTGAAAAGGTAGGACTTGGATATCCTCCAATGTGTTGTAGCTAGGCAACCCCAAATGATCAATTATCAATGTATGGAGCCATTGTGGGTTATTAAGGTGAATTAACCTCAACCAGGTGTAAATACCATACTCTTTTTTTACTAGTGTGTGAATTATATTTTATTGTTTCCTTATTTTTCTTGGTATGAATTCACTATTGTGGACGACACTTGCAGCAATCCATTTGCTGTCGGCTTTCATGAGATCCAAAACCTCTTAGGATCATAATATATTAAATTATGTGAAAATAAATTTGCCTGTTTCCACATTGAGATCAGTGTAATATACCAAAGGGGAATTGGAAATTAGATAGCCAATGTCTGCTTCTGCACAGAATTCCTTCCATCTTCAACTGTTATTTGTTTCTAGCAATGACATGCTGTAGTACAATTAATCATTCTGCTCATCACCTAAATATTTCTAAATGTAGATCATACCCGCGGTTCCAGACCCTTTTCTCAACATGACCTAAACCAATTTAATATCTCAGCTCATAAATGCTTATCTGAGCTCCATAACCATAAACAGTTGACTGATATTTTACAAATTAAAATACTCACCTTGTGATTGATAAGAATTTATAATACACACAAACAAAAGTTTTTGTGCGCTCCACTATCTGAAGCAATGTGCAATGATCTAACTGCAAGTTCCCCATCTCCCACATTTGAAAATCACTGGATCATATCACCAAGAACATAAGAACATAAGAACATAAGAAGTAGGAGCAGGAGTAGGCCATACAGCCCCTCGGGCCTGCTCCGCCATTCAATAGGATCATGGCTGATCCGAACCTAGACTCACGTCCACTTCCCTGCCCACTCCCCGTAACTCCTAATTCCCTTATCTGCTAGGAAACTGTCTATCTCCGTTTTAAATTTATTTAATGTCGCTACTAATTCATGCGCAACAGAAGGTTGTCTTAGAAACATTCAGAATAAGTTACATCGTAATTATAACACAACAAACAAAACTATATTGACCAGGTATGCACAAACATTTTTAGAATTAGACAATAGCTAAAAGCAAGTTACATAGAATCTACAGCACAGAAACTGGCCATTCGGCCCAACTGCTCTATGCCGGTGTTTCTACACCGTACGAGCCTTTGCCCACTCCCAATTACCTCTTCCCACCCTGCCACATAGCCCTCTATTCCCTTCTCCCTCATGTGTGCATCAAGCCTCCCCTTAAATGCTTCAACCACTCCACGTGAGAACATGTTCCACATTCTCACCACTCTCTGTGTAAAGAAATTCCTTCTTAAATTCTTTATTTGATCTGTTAGTGGCTACCTTATATTTATGCCCCCTTGTTCTGCACCAGTTGTGACAGCTTGGCTCAGTTGGTAGCACTCCTTTGAGTTAGAAGGCTGAGGATTCAAATCCTACCCCAGGAGCTGAGCACATGATCTAACGTGACATTTTGGTGCAGTACTGGGAGAGTGCTGCATTGCTGAAGGTGGCATCTTTTGGACGAGATATTCAACTGAGTCCGTCTGCAGGTGGAACAAAAAGGTTCCATGAAATGACTTGAGGAGCAGGGAGTGCAGCTGGTATCCTGGACAACATTACTCCTCCAACAGCACCAAATACAAATTCATTTGTCGTTCAGCTCGATTGCTGTGTGCAAGATCTTGCTATGTGCATAATCCTACATAACAAGAGTGACAATAATTCAAACAGAAGTGAATGAGAAGTGCTTTGGAAAATCCTAAGGATGTGATAAGAAGCTATATGAAAAGTTATCATGGATTAATTGTTTTTTAGAATATTGTTTTATTATCTTATAATCATCAGTATCTTATAATCATCAGTAATGGATTTATAATCATGTGTAAGAATTAAATGTAGAAGTCTGTAATCATCAACTGTACGCAATGGTAACTGTAATGTATATGCCTTTAAGGGGGGAACTATCTTTTACAGCTCATGTATACTGCAGTACCGGCAGTGACCACACATGTATATAGCACTGAGTAGTGATCTGTACAGATCAGTTCCAGTGTGAGCCACGTTGTGTAAACACCTGTTGTACCGTTCTCCTGCAGTCTGTGTCTTATTATACACAGACACAACATTGGCGACGAGGCAAGTTCGAACCTACCTGCAACTCTGCATCACCTCCCGGGGATTCGTTCCTGGAGATCAGTGGATTGGAGGTCAAGGCCAGAGACTCGGGCGTTGACCACGGGCAACCGCCCAGTCATCCAGCAGAGACTCGAGAATTGTGGGGGAGGCTGTCGAGAACCAGGCTTGGCTTTCCAGTCGAGGTGGTCCAGCGAAATGGGCTGGCGCAGACCCTTCCCGGACAGCGGCGGGCTAGAGCCCGACCGAGCGGCACAGAAAAGTGCCGAGCAGCGTCGACGGGGGAGAGAGAGAGAGGGCAGAGCGCACAGGGCGCAGCCGGTGTTCAGGGGCCGAGCAGCGTCGAAGAGAGGGAGAGAGAGACGTGCAGAAACCCGCGAGGCGCTGCCATTGCCACGAGGACTGCCGAGAGCGGCGTTGGCAGCAGCGCAGGAGAAGCGCACGAAACATACAGGGCGTCGCCATTGCCACGAGAACCGCCGGGAGCGGTGTTGGCAGCAGCGGGGGAGGAAGGAAAGCACGGGAGACGCCATTTTAAGCCATTGGGAGATGCCATTTTAAACCACGCCCAAAATGCCGAAGAGTGGCAGTATCACCGCATTTGACAATGAAGTCGAAGATTGGACTACATATGTCGAACGAATAGAGGTATACTGCAAGGCAAATGAGGTGTCAGATGACAAGAAAGCGTCAGTATTGTGAAATTTAATGGGTGCAAAGACGTATGGTTTATTATGAAATCTAGTAACCCCAACGAAGCCAATGGAAAAGAGTTTTGAAGACATAGTAACGATACTACAGGAACATTTAAACCCCACACCGCTGCTGATAGCAGAAAGATTCAAGTTTCACAAACGGAACCAGCATAAGGATGAAAGCAATGCTGATTATTTAACAGAACTGCGCAAACTATCGAAACACTGCCAGTTTGGAGCGGGACTGGCAGATACCTTAAGGGACAAGTTTGTGTGTGGGCTTCAAAGTGAAGGAACCCAGAAATGGCTTTTATCTGAAAAGGACCTTACGCTGGAAAAGGCTTTCAGCATTGCGGTATCATATGAAGCAGCAGCACGTGGCGCTGCAGAGATACAACAGAGACCGCAAGAATATGGCACAAACGAAATGTCATATAGAACAGAGAAGTGCTATCGCTGCGGCAGAACAACACACGACCAGAATGATTGCTGGTTCAAAGACAAAGTGTGCAGACAGTGTGGAAAAGTAGGACACATAGCACGAGTCTGCAGGTCGGGAAAGAAAACCAGCAATAAGAAACCTATCAAAGAAAAGTACAAGAAGGTACATAAGATGACGGAGAATAGTTCAGACGAACAAAAGAGTGATAACGACTCTGAAAGCAGGGAACTGAGTTGTCTGAAACTACATAATGTGATCACAACGGAGGATCACCGAACCATTTGGGTCACTCTCAAGATAGCAGGAGTCCAGGTAAAGATGGAATTGGACACAGGATCAGCCCTAACAGTCATAAACCGACGGGACTACGAGCGGCTATTCTCACACATACCCTTGAGAGACACAAAAATTATTTTGAAGACGTACACGGGGCAAAACATCTACCCCAAAGGAAAAATAAGGGTGACCGTTATATATAACGGTAAGGAAACACCAAAACTAGACCTGTATGTATTGCAAGATGGAGGACCACCATTACTGGGACGTGAATGGATCCAGAAAATACAACTGGATTGGCATTCCATACAGGCACTGACTGTGGCTGACAAAAAGGATGACGACGTCACACCTGGGCGACTGTCAAAGATCCTAACTGACGCGAAAGAAGTGTTCCAGCAAGGACTCGGAACACAAAGGCATGACAGCGACGATTAAAATTGAAGAAAACGCAAGCCCAAAATTTTTTAAGGCCAGACCGGTACCTTATGCGATCCGCCCAGCCGTCGAAGCAGAGCTGGAGAGTCTGGAACGTTCAGGTGTACTGTCCAAGGTAGACTGGAGTGAGTGGGCTACACCCATCGTCCCTGTGATGAAAATGTCGTTGAGCAGCACGCCTGGGGAACCAAGGAAGGTTCGCATCTGTGGGGACTTTAAGGTAACAGTGAACCCGGTCCTTCACACCGTACAATATCCACTTCCGCGGATTGAAGATATTTTCGCCTCGCTATCTGGAGGGAAACGCTTCACTAAGATTGATCTGGCCCAGGCGTATCTGCAAATGGAGGTAGAAGAAGCATCAAAAAAATACCTCACAATCAACACCCATAAAGGTCTTTACCAATACAACCGGCTGGTATTCGGGGTAGCATCAGCTCCGGCTATTTGGCAGAGGGCAATGGAACAAGTCCTGCAAGGGATCCCAGGGACCCAGTGTTATTTGGACGACATCCTGGTCACGGGCGAAAATGACAGTGTTCACCTTGCCAACCTGGAGCAGGTGCTCACTAGATTGCAGGAATATGGGCTCTGAGCTAACCGCCCCAAATGCAAGTTTTTTAGAAAACAGATCTCGTATTGTGGCCACGTTATCGATAAAGAGGGGTTACATAAGTCCCCAAAGAAGATTGAGGCAGTAGTCAAGGCTCTAGCACCGGAAAATGTGTCACAACTGAGGTCGTTCCTCGGGCTGGTAAACTACTACCATAAGCTCTTGCCAAATTTGTCTACAATACTACACCCACTGAACACCCTACTGCAAACTGGGGTGCCATGGAAGTGGAGTGACGAATGTAGACGAGCTTTCCAGAAGAGCAAAACACTAATCACATCGAAAGAGGTATTGGCCCATTACAACCCGGCATTACCAATTCGGTTGGCATGTGATGCGTCACCCTACGGCATTGGAGCGGTGCTGTCGCACAAATTCTCGGACGGCTCAGAGAGGCCAATAGCCTTTGCGTCACGATCACTAACCTCAGCCAAGTGTAACTACGCCCAGATTGACAGGGAGGCACTCAGTCTAGTGTGGGGAGTGAAAAAGTTCAATCACTATCTGCACGGGCAGAAATTCACCTTGCTGACTGATCACCAGCCTCTTGTCTCCATTTTTAATCCGAAGAAGGGCGTTCCGGTGATGACTGCGCAACGACTACAAAGATGGTCACTTTTTCTAGGGGGGGCACCACTATGAGATTGAATATAAGGGCACGAAACAGCATGGAAATGCTGATGGGCTATCACGCCTGCCACTGCCTACTGCGGAGGAAGCACCAGCAGTGGATCCTGTTGAAATATTCCATTCGACTATAGTTGAATACCTACCGGTAACTAACGCTTGTATCGAAAAGGAAACCCGAAATGACCCGACACTGTCTCGGGTATATGATTTGACGGTGAAGGTATGGCCAGCACATGGCGACTCACTGTTGCCAGCATTCTCGACAAGGAGAGAACCACTGTCAGTGTGCCGGGGGACCTTGATGTGTGGATCCCGAGTGGTAATTCCACCCAAGTTAAGGGATAGAGTGCTCAATGAGCTTCATGAGGGTCATCTGGGAGGGGTAAAAATGAAAAGCCTAGCCAGGGCTTATGTGTGGTGGCCGGGAATCGATAAACAAATCGAGGACCTGGCCAAGAGCTGCTCAGGATGCCAGAAAGTCCAAAATGCACCACCACAGGCCCCTCTACACCCATGGGAGTGGCCCTCATCTCCATGGCAACGGGTGCATATTGATTTTGCTGGTCCATTCATGGACTCAATGTTTTTAATAGCCGTGGATGCGCACTCAAAATGGCCTGAGGTCATCAAAATGTCCTCCACCACCACGGAGAAAACTATTGCAGTCCTACGGACCATTTTTGCCAGGAATGGCTTGCCAGAACAGATTTGCTCCGACAACGGACCACAGTTTGTGTCCGAAGAGTTCCGGAGGTTCTTGAAAAAGAATGGGGTAAGGCATTACACATCCACCCCGTATCATCCAGCCACAAATGGATTGGCTGAGAGGTTCGTACAAACCTTTAAGAAGGCAATAAAGGCTATGTACAATGACAACATTCCGCTGCAGCACAAGGTGGACAATTTCCTGTTCGCCTACCGGAATGTGACACATGCAGTCACCAACCAGGCCCCAGCCATGATGTTCTTTAACCGAAGGTTAAGATCTCGCCTGGATTTGCTCAGACCAAACGTATGAAGAGATGTTGAGAGTAAGCAATTCCAGCACATCCATGAGAAGCCAACAAGGAGCCTCAATGTAGGGCAACCAGTCTTGGCTCGCGACTACCGAACAGAAAAATGGCAGCCAGGAACGATATGCACACGGCAGGGCCCACTAATGTACACAGTGGACGTTGGGGAGAGCATCGTGAGATGCCATGCTGACCGGATCCTAGAGTCACAGTAACAAGTCAACCCCATGCCTCGCCCATACGTGCCTGGTGAGGAACCCGACATACAGGTCGCATCTACCCCAGAAACAGTAGCATCGGAAGCTGATGAACCAACCGATGACAGGGGGCCAGAATCGCCTCCGCACCAAGAGCAAGACACTTGGGAAAGGCGCTATCCAGAAAGGATCAGGAAGCCTCCCCAAAGACTGAATATATAAATAGACTACTTTCAGCTAATGCTGCATGTTAAAAGTGTTAATTGTAATTAGTTTGATATTTAATTGTTAAATGAGTGTTATGGTACTGTTAATCTAAAAGGGGAGGAATTGTAATGTATATACCTTTAAGGGGGGAACTATCTTTTACAGCTCCTGTATACTGCAGTACCGGCAGTGACCACACCTGTATATAGCCCTGAGTAGTAATCTGTACAGATCAGTTCCAGTGTGAGCCACGTTGAGTAAACACCTGTTGTACCGTTCTCCTGCAGTCTGTGTCTTATTATACACAGACACAACAGTAACCTGAGTTATATTAGACATGACGGCCGCAATTTTTCCGGTCGATGCAGCTTGGGACGGGACAGCTGCCTTCCGGGTTCCAGTCCCACCCCCAATGACATCCGACGCGATTTTGCGTCAATTGGCCTTGTTAAGCCTGCCTTGCGGGCTTGCTGGCCAATTAAGAGGAAGCCGGTGTCAGATGACGTCAGTTGATGACGCGTCATCTGCCGGTTTTCTTAAAGGGGCCAGGCACAATTTTTTTGACAGCTGATTTTTCAGTGTTTGACAGCATTGAGGTGCTGCAAACACTGACAATCACTGTACAAAGGTGAGCCCTTGCATCCAGGCTCTCCAGTGACTCCCTCCTTAGGCTAGAATGGATGGCAGCTGCAGGTGAGGTTACAGAAGTGATCTGTCACTGGTGAGAGAGCTTCTCCCAATGAGGCGGGGCTATACAAACAATTCAAAACTTTTCACCTACAGAAAAGTCTAAATACATTGAAAATAATTTCCCCAACATTTTCTTACCTCTGAAACACACCAGTGTACCATTGGATCCTTCACACTACTTCTGCAGCTGTCATCAATGCAGAAACGTTACAGTAGAGCCACAGCACGCCACACTTACCTGGCGTGGTGTCCGGATGTCGGGAAGCCCACAGTAGACCTTTCAAAATTGCAAAAAGCCTCTTAATTGCCTGTCAACAACCTGTTAACAAGTAATTAAGTGCCTATAATCCTCTTCCCGCTACTAGGTGTCAGGTCCCTGCGCAAATCAGGGACCTGACACCTGGGAAGATTGTCTGGAGGCAGGTTGACAGCGGGTTTCCGACCCGCTGACAATCTTTGCGATTTTGCCGGAGGGCCCGCCTCCAAACCCGCCCCCTGAGCGCTGGCAAAATTCTAGCTGTAATCCCTTTTCATTAAAGTCTGTGAGGAGGCCATAACCCAGACAGCCTGGGGTGAGAAAGAGGACTGCTATAGTCAAATAAAGAAGCTATTGAGTGAATTAATGAAAGTTGGGTATTATCCAACAGTAAGGATGGGGCACAGAGTGGAGCTAGCTGTGGGAACCAAGGTCAGTTGTAGTTGCAACCATGTTGGAATGTTATGAGAAGGAAAGAGGGAGGGCTGATGTCTGGCAGTGAGCTAAAACATGGGCTTTTCACAGGGCCATCAAGGGCACCTTATCTCTACAGTATGGAGACAAGAGCCTAGAAATTCAGTATAGCCACGTTTGGGGCGCTACAGCCGGGCGTTCGCTAAATTTAGCGCCCGGCGCAACTTAGCGCCACCTTCGCTGATATTCAGTTGCATCGCCCCAAGAGGTTGCAGCTGCACTAAAGCAGGCGATGCACGACTATCATAAGGCGCTAAGCCGGCGTGCCGAGGCGCTAACACTGAGGGCGGGCACAGCGCAGGTGTGGCGAGTTGTTGATTGAAGGCAGACACGCTGGCGCCGGTCAGCTCTTAAAGGGGGAGGGTGGACTTGTTTGGCTGCCAAGCCCTGCACACTGCAGCCCTGAAGCAAGGCCTGACCATTGCTGGATCATCATTTCAACGCCCAGGACCATACAAAAGGCTAGGGAGCGAGTGGAGTGCTTCAGCGAGGGTGCCCTGAGGCTACTGGTTGGCGCAGTAGAGCGCAGGCGACCTGTCCTCTTCCCTGACAGTAGGAGGAGGCCGCTTCCCAGCGAATACTGAAAAGCCTGGAGGGAGGTGGCAAACAGGGTGACCACCAACAGCATGGTTGCCAGGACTCCACTTCAATGCAGGAAAATGTTCAACGACCTCACTCGGGTTGTCAGGGTGAGTACCCTTTCCACTATCCTGTTCACCCCTGCATGTGCACCTCAGTTTCTGGCCAAAGGGACCTGAAAGCCCCAATGCCCAGCCCTCATCCAAGAGCTATGGGACTCTCATGAAAACCACTTGCACATTCAGCACTTTACACACTGTCAGGGCTATTCCACCATGGGAGGCAGTGCAGGCAAGATCAGGGCTTGACACTGTCAGGGCTATTCCACCATGGGAAGCAGTGCAGGCAAGATCAGGGCTTGACACTGTCAGGGCTATTCCACCATGGGAGGCAGTGCAGGCAAGATCAGGGCTTGACACTGTCAGGGCTATTCCACCATGGGAAGCAGTGCAGGCAAGATCAGGGCTTGACACTGTCAGGGCTATTCCACCATGGGAGGCAGTGCAGGCAAGATCAGGGCTTGACACTGTCAGGGCTATTCCACCATGGGAAGCAGTGCAGGCAAGATCAGGGCTTGACACTGTCAGGGCTATTCCACCATGGGAGGCAGTGCAGGCAAGATCAGGGCTTGACACTGTACTTAGAGACCGTCCTTTCTCTTGCAGGGCAAGCTGGCCCACAATCGCAGGCAGCAGCGACGGACTGGGGGAGGCCGTCCTGACCTCAAAGAGCTCAGCGACCTGGAGCAGCGTGTGGAGCGCATTATGGAGGGCCGGCTGATTGGCCCCGTCATCAGTGGAGATGCCGACCCTGTTCTGGACAGCAATGGTAAGGTCATCACCTTTTTGACCTCTCTCTTTCCACTTGTGCCTCACACCAGCATCCTTTGCCACTATCGAACCAATGCAGTGCATAGCAGCACTCATGCCTCCCTCGCTGCCGCCCTGTCCTCACTCTAAAGCAACTCTTGTGCCTCCCTGCTTTCAGATGCTGAATCGCCAGGTGAGGAGGCGGGCCCTCAAGCTGCCACTGTCAGTGATTCTGATTTCGAGGAGGAGGAAGAGGAAGCCGGCCCATCAGTGCCACCCTCAGCCGAGGCAGCCCATGGCCATGATGGGGACACGTCTTCCCTGGAGGGGAGCAGGGGGGAAGGGTCTGAGGAGAGTGAAGCTCTGGGGCCCAGCGGGCTGCAGCAATGCGGGAGGGGTGGGAAAGCTCGGCGGCCTTCTCCCCGGAGGGTGAGTGCGGCCTCCAGTCCTGCTACGGTGAGCGCAGAGGAGGTGCGGCTCCTTGGTGAAATGGGCACCCAGGCTGAGCGCAGGCACACTGAGCTCATGGCTGCAGTGGCAAGGATGCCTGACTCCATAGAGTCACTGGCAAGGAGTGCTCAGGAATTCGGGGCAGCACAGGCCAGGAGTCTGCAGGAATTCGGGGCAGCACAGGCCAGGAGTCTGCAAGAATTCAGTGCAGCACAGGCAAGGAGTCTGCAGGACTCCGCGGTAGCACAGGCGGCTTCCAGCCAAGTGCTTAGTCGTGCCGTCCATTCACTGGCTGGTCTGATGCAGACACAGATCAGGGCTACACGGGCACTAACTGCTGCCACCCTCGCTGGATCGGCCAGGCATCGCTGGGGCCCTCGCCGCGCCACAGCAGCCCAGCAGTCTGTGCTTCAGCAGATTGCTGCGCATGCTGCAGTGCTGGCCCGTGCGAGTGCCAGTGTATCAGCCGACCAGGGAGTGCCTGTGCTCTGTCAGATTGGCAGCATTCCTGCAGCCAACACTGTCACTCCTCCACTGCAGCTGCCACCACCCGTAGGACAGACTGCTGCCGCCCAAGCAGAGTTGGAGCAGTCAGCAGCCGGGCCCTGCAGGCCCAGAGCTGGTCCAGGCCATCCCCCGAGGGCATCTGCCGTCTCACCATCTGACCCTCAGCAGCCTTCCCCCAGCCTTGCTGCAGCCACTGGGGTCCCATTGAGGAGGAGCTGCAGGGCGGGAAGGGGCCACTCGCGGAAGCGAGGCAGATCACCCTCGCAGGTGAAAAAGTAGAAGGTGTGGCCAAATTTTTTTTTATATATGAAGGCCGAGAATGTTTTTTTTATATATGAAGGCCGAGACTGTTGTGTTTGTTTTTTATATGAAGGTCGAGGATCATGGTCATTTTTGTTTAACTGTTTTTTTCATTTTCTGAAGGTTGTGAGAGCCAGTTATGTCTCTGACTGTTTTTTGGGGGGTTTATCTGAATTAGTTTGTCATGCGGGAAGGGCACAGAGTTTGCACAGTAAAACATTTTCTTTAATCACATTGTCCATGTTTGCACTTTGAACTATTTGTTGCCTTGACCGGCTGAGGGCTTGCGGAGCGGCTCCATTCATGTTCTTTCATTGGCACAAGCCATTCCCTGAGAGGGGGCCTAGAACCGAGTTGCAATAAGCCGCCGACGGACGGCCCTTCTACTTTGTGCCTCCCTCCCATCTTGGTGCTCCTCCTCCTCCTCCTCCTCTGGTGGTCCTCCAATGTCTGCTGGCAGTGGCTGAGTCCTGAGGATAGCCAGGTTGTGCAGCATGCAGCACACTACAACGAAATGGGAGACTCGCTCAGGCGAGTACTGTAGGGCTCCTCCGGAACGATCCAGACAGCGGAACCATTGCTTGAGCACGCCGATTGTGTGCTCAATGATGTTCCTGGTAGCTTGATGGCTGTCATTGTATCGCTCTTCAGCAGGGGTGCTGGGCGCACGGAGCGGGGTCATCAGCCAACTGCACAAAGGATAGCCTTTGTCCCCGAGAAGCCATCCTCGTGGGTCAGCCTGGGCTTTGAAAATGTCTGCCACAGAAGTCTGGTGCAGGATGAAGGCATCGTGGCTGCTGCCTGGAAAGCGGGCATTGACAGCTAGTATGAGCTGCCTGTGGTCACACACCAACTAGACGTTGAGCGAATGGTAGCCCTTCCGGTTGCGGTAATCCTCGGCATTCTGTAGAGGTGCCCGCAAAGCCACATGCGTGCAGTCAATGGCGCCCTGCACCATGGGGAAGCCCGCTATTCCACCAAATCCCATTGCACGCTCTTGCTGCTTGTCCAGGGTCATGGGGAAGGAGATGAACTGACGTCTCCTTCTGAAAAGGGCATTGGTCACCTGGCGGGTGCAGCAATGTACCGTGAACTGGGAGATGTTGGCAATGTCCCCAGTAGCGGATTGGAAGGAGCCGCTGGCATAGAAGTTGAGAGCCACCGTCACCTTCACTGTCACCGACAGAGACGTCCTGCTCCTCAGCTGTGGCTGCAGATCTCTGCGAAGCAGGTGGCAGATCTCAGTGACCACCTCCCTTCTGAATCGCAGCCTCCGAACACACTGCTCCTCAGACATGTTCAGATATGAGAACTGCTGGCGGTATACCCTGGGTGGGTAAGGCCTCCTGTGCCGACGCCTGTTGGCCCTTCTCCGTCTGGCCATGACTGGCACTCTCTCATGGCGTCTCTGAGCCCTTTGAATGCAATGCAGTAAGCCAACGTTTCCACACATTGCAGCCCCCATTATATGTGGCGACTCAAGGCTATGGCACTGAAAGTTAAATCCAAGTGCAAAGCTCTGGCCTGAAGCCAGAAGTACCTGTGCGAGCACTCAGTCAAACCAGAAAGCTCTCTCCCTTTGTCTCTTTCCAAATATCCGTCTCTCACACAGAAGGATTGCCACAAAATGGCTGCTACGTATAATGCAGGAGGAGTTCCCTTTAAATAGCGTCCCCCGCACCCCGCAGCGACTGGGAACCGTTCCCCTCTACCAGTCGCTGGGGGCGCCAGGCGCACAGAAGGGCGGCGCCACTGAAGTTCCGGTTCGGGGCGCACCAAGGGCGTTGCACCATGAAATTACATCAGGATCTGCGCGCGCAGCTGAGCGGGCGCTGCGGTTTTGCGCCGCCGCTAAATCTTGAGTGAAATTCGCGAGAGGCGCAGATCGCGCCTGGGCGCTAGCCGCTTAGCATCCCACTTCTCCTCCTCCTAAGGTGCTAGCGGCTGGCGCTAACAACTGAATTTCTAGGCCATGTTCTTTTGTGTTGCCATAACGACCCCAGATATGAGTCTTGATGGTCAAAAACGGATGATGTAAGGGGGTCATAAGACCAGGACCTGAGTAAGCAAAGGTGCTGTGGACGTGGCATCTTTATGATTGGATTTTGGGGAATTGGGTGTAAGCCAGCGATTGGTTCAGTAAGACTCCATAGATTTTGAATGAGAGTAAAGGTATAAGAAGGGGGTCTCAACAGCCACAAAGTGTAGAAGATTTCAGGAAGAATCCAGTGGACACCCGAGAGAGAGACAAGAGACAAGCAACACTAGGTGCCGCCTACTCACAGTTGCGACTTCTACCCAGAGCATAACGGGGTAATCTAAGTCTCAATTATACTCTGTAAACTGCTGCTCGAATAGTGTAATGTATTAAGTCTTGCTTGTGCTGAATACGGGCCAACTTCGAACCTTTCGGAATCAGGGTCCCTCTGGGATACCTACAAATTGGCGAGCCTAAGCCAGGAGGTTGACTGACAGCTGATTCTTTTATAAACTACTCAGTACAAGTAAGATCCGAGGACTGGCATGGTTAGCACGACCTAGCCAGTTAAGGAAGGGAACCTTCAGTACGTTTAGGATACTGCGACCTACCAGTAGCAATAGCGATGAGTTAGTAGAAATGGTGGGCTTGACAGAAGTTGAGCGTGCCAGGGATAAAGAGTTTGGAAAATTATTTGTAACTGATTTAGTATCGTTTCTGATGAGTCCGGAAGGAGATTCCTATCAGAATATATTAATGATCTAGACGAGGGAACTAGATGTAATACCTCCAAGTTTGCAGACGACACAAAGCTGGGTGGGCGTGTGTGCTGTGAGGAGGATGCAGAGAAACTCCAGTATGATTTGGACAGGTTGGGTGATTGGGCAGATGCAGTATAATGTGGATAAATGCGAGGTTATCCACTTTGGTGGCAAAAACAGGAAGGCAGATTATTATCTGAATGGCAATAGATTGGGAGAAGGGGAAGTGCAACGAGACCTGGGTGTCCTTGTGCACCAGTTGCTGAAGGTAAGCATGCAGGTGCAGCAGGCGGTTAAGAAGGCAAATGGTATGTTGACCTTCATAGCGAGAGGATTCGAGTACAGGAGCAAGGATGTCTTGCTGCAGTTGTACAGGGCCTTGGTGAGACCACACCTTGAGTATTGTGTGCAGTTTTGGTTGCCTTATCTGAGGAAGGATGTTCTTGCCATGGGGGGAGTGCAGCGAAGATTCACCAGACTGATACCTGGGATGGCAGGAATGACGTATGAGGAGAGATTGGGTCGATTGGGCTTATATTCGCTGGAGTTTAGAAGAATGAGAGGGGATCTCATTGAAACTTATAAAATTCTAACAGGACTAGACAGACTAGATGCAGGATGTTCCCAATGGCAGGAGAGTCCAGAACCAGGGGTCACAGTCTAAGGATAAGGGGTAAGCCATTTAGGACAGAGATGAGGAGGAATTTCTTGTGGAATTCTCTACCACAGAAGGCAGTTGAGACCAATTCATTAAATATATTCAAGAAGGAGTTAGATATATTTCTTAAGGCTAAAGGGATCAAGGGATATAGGGAGAAAGCAGGGACAGGGTACTGGATTTGGATGATCAGCCATGATCTCATTGAATGGCGGAGCAGGCTCGAGGGGCCGAATGGCCTACTCCTGCTCCTATCTTCTATGTTTCTATGTAGAAGGCGAGAGAGTCGGTCCAGAGCAATGTTCCCATTAAGCTGCATGTCCTGCGCAGGCCGGTCATCCGCTTTTGAATGGAAATACAACACATACATGGAAATTTGAATTGGCTGCGCGGCCCGTTAAAGGGCCCACACACCCATAACATTGATCCAGATCCAAGTGTCTCTGGGAAAGGTCAAATTACAACAACAACTTGTATTTATATAGCGCCTTTAACGTAGTAAAATGTCCCAAGGCGCTTCACAGTAATATGAGACAAATAAAATTGCCACCAAGCCTCATAAGGAGATATTAGGGCAGGTGACCAAAACCTTGGTCAAAGAGGTAGGTTTTAAGGAGCGTCTTAAAGGAGGAAAGAGAGGTAGAGAGGCGGAGAGGTTTAGGTAGGGAATTCCAGAGCTTAGGGCCTAGGCAACAGAAGGCACGGCCACCAATGGTTGAGCGATTATAATCAGGGATGCTCAAGAGGCCAGAATTAGAGGAGCACAGATATCTCGGGGGGTTGTGGGGCTGGAGGTGATTACAGAGATAGGGAGGGGCAAGGCCATGGAGGGATTTGAAAACAAGGATAAGAATTTTGAAACTGAGGTGCTGCTTAACCGGGAGCCAATGTAGGTCAGTGAGCACAGGGGAGATGGGTGAACAGGACTTGGTGCGAGTTAGGGCACGGGCAGCTGAGTTTTTTTTGGATGACCTCAGGTTTACGTAGGGATTAGACAAAGGGAAGCGCTTGTTAGGCTTTGCGGCCCATATCTGTGTTCAGCACGGTGAACTAAGAGAAGAGATGCATTTAGAAGCACAGAGACTAAGAGAAGGGGAATATCTTGAAGCAGAGAAATAAGTGGGTATTGGAACAGGAACAATTGGAGAGTAGGGCTAGTGACCTTAAGTGCATGGTTACTCAGTTGCAGGCAAGTACTGCGATGGCAGCCGCCCAAGCACTGGGGACATGGCAAGTACAAGAAGATAATGAGGAACTAGAGAAACTAGTAGGTCCACTCCAGTGTCCGCTGGAGGACGTCCGCGGGGCACTGTGGGAAATGGTGAGTGCGCCCAGCCGCGAGGCGGACCACTCCAAGTGTCAACTAAAAATATACGAACTACAAGGCAAGCTAGACTGCTGCGAGGCTCTCATGTCAGCTGTGACTGCCCAGGCTTGTGGTGGGAAGGAGATAAATTGGGATGATATAGTACACGGAGCCACATGTTCTAATAACTCCAAGAGTAGCGACAGCCCCTGCTGCCCTGCCGGGCCGAAATCTGATCATTACGGTCACTCAGGAGGTTGTTCCCCTGAAATCTGAGTCAGTGCCGGCGTTGGCCAGGGAATTGGAGACGGCGCAAATCTGTTCGAGGTGAATACAGTCTGGGAAAGTTTCAAGCGAATCCACACAGAGCTGCAAGACGCGGACCTGAGAATGGTTGTGTGGGCAGCCCTGGATGAAGGGGGACGATCAGCCAGAATGCTAACCAAAATGTAGACGCTTTCATTACTGATGTTCTCAATGTTTTGGGAATAGTGACTCGCAAGCTGATGGGTTTGTGTGCTCTAACACCACATGGACTGCAGCGGTTCAAGAAGGTGGCTCCCCACCACCTTCTCAAGGACAATTAGGGATGGGCAATAAATGCTGGCCTTGCCAGGGACGCCCACATCCCACGAACGAATAAAAAAAAAAAAATGCTCCACGGGTGTGCTGAAACGCCCCCCACCCCCGGCCTTTTCCTATCAACTTGTCGATCTCATAGAATCATAGAAATTTACAGCACAGAAGGAGGCCATTCAGCCCATCTTGTCCGTGCTGGCCGACAAAGAGCTATCCACCCTAATCCCACTTTTCAGCACTTGGTCTGTAGCCTTGTAGGTTACGGCACTTCAAGTGCATATCCAAGTAATTTTTAAATGTGATGAGGGTCTCTGCCTCTACCACCCTTTCAGGCAGTGAGTTCTAGACCCCCACCACCCTCTGGGTGAAAAGAATTCTCCTCAAATCCCCTCCAAACCTCCAACCAATTACTTTAAATCTATGCCCCTGGTTATTGACCATTCTGCTAAGGGAAATAGGTCCTTCCTATCCACTCTATCTAGGCCCCTCATAATTTTATACACCTCAATTAGGTCTCCCCTGATCCTCCTCTGTTCCAAAGAAAACAACCCCAGCCTATCCAATCTTTCCTCATAGCTAAAATTCCCCAGCCTAGGCAACATCCTCGTAAATCTCCTCTGCACCCACTCTGTGCAATCACATCTTTCCTGTAATATGGTGACCAGAACTGCATGCAGTATTCTAGCTGTGGCCTAACTAGTGTTTTATACAGTTCAAGCATAACCTCCCTGCTCTTATATTCTATGTCTCGGCTAATGAAGGCAAACCCAGCCAACCCTGGCTGCATCTGCAGCTGCGGTGATTGATCCCTGGAACGATGAGCTATACAAACATGGTTTTGGCCACTAGTCAAGCAGGGTCTGGGAATATTTGTCTCCAAACACAGCCCGTGGGCGGAAAGAAGTGCTATTCAGGCACTGGGAAATGTGAAAAGCCTTATCACCAGACCGATCATTTCTGTCCCCGAAAGCAAACCTATAGCCTTTGAATATTAAGGGAATCAAGGGATATGGGGATAGTGCAGGAAAGTGGAGACGAGGTAGAAGATCAGCCATGATCTTATTGAATGGCGGAGCAGGCTCGAAGGGCCAAATGGCCGACTCCTGCTTCTATTTCTTATGTTCTTATGGCTGCAGTAACGTGACCCCCAGGAAGAGACTTGGAGCAAAGAGGGTGATGTATTGTTAAAATTGTAGGAAACCAGGGCTGAGGGCCGGGGACCTCAGAAGCAGGAGGCGAGTCTACCTCCTGCCTATCGGGCACCCTCAGGCAGGCCAAGACCCTCCTCTTTGGAGGATAAGTTGGATAGGCTGCTAGCTTTAATGACCACTGCCAATTTGACCAGTCACGGAGGGAACCGAGAGGGTGTGCAGCTTCCAGCAGTAACAGTGCCTTCCGCCCCGAGTATCGATGGTCTTGGGACGCAGGCAGGGTGGCGACAGCCAATGAAGGGAGTCGCCGCCAACCCCCCCCCCCCCCCCGATGCAGTCAGTAGTGAGGTTGCGACATGATGGCCATGCTCAACCTGTGGTGTCTGCCGTTACTAGTGGGGGCCAACGACAGACAATGCTAGTTGACAGGGTCAGCAGTGACGAGCATTCACACCCCACGTCCTGAACGCCAAGAGGCGGCGGGATGGAAATGTTTGCTTTTATTCGGTTTTGACGGATCCTCGCAAGATGCTATTAGGGTCCTTGATTTTCGCTTAACAATCGGTGCGGTCGTGTGCGAATTGCAGGCTGCGGTAGTAATGTGTACTAAAGATGGGAGAGGGAGCGTTGGGACAATATGGAGTGTTAGTCGATTATGCAAATGAATGTTTGTGGTTCGGGGGTGCTTGTTCGGACCCATGGGCAGAGATTGTGGACGTTCATAGAAGATAGGAGCAGGAGTAGGCCATTCGGCCCCTCGAGCCGGCTCCGCCATTCAATGAGATCATGGCTGATCATCCAACTCAGTACCCTGTCCCTGCCTTCTCCCCATATCCCTTGATCCCTTTAGCCTTAAGAAATATATCTAACTCCTTCTTGAATATATTTAATGAATTGGCCTCAACTGCCTTCTGTGGTAGAGAATTCCACAGGTTCCCCACTCTCTGGGTGAAGAAATTCCTCCTCATCTCTGTCCTAAATGGCTTACCCCTTATCCTTAGACTGTGACCCCTGGTTCTGGACTCCCCGGCCATCGGGAACATCCTTCCTGCATCTAGTCTGTCTAGTCCTGTTAAAATTTTATAAGTTTCAATGAGATCCTGTACTCGAACCCTCTCGCTACGAAGGCCAACATACCATTTGCCTTCTTAACCGCCTGCTGCACCTGCATGCTTACCTTCAGCGACTGGTGCACAAGGACACCCAGGTCTCGTTGCACTTCCCCTTCTCCCAATCTATTGCCGTTCAGATAATAATCTGCCTTCCTGTTTTTGCCACCAAAGTGGATAACCTCGCATTTATCCACATTATACTGCATCTGCCATGCATCTGCCCAATAACCCAACCTGTCCAAATCATACTGGAGTTTCTCTGCATCCTCCTCACAGCACACATGCCCACCCAGCTTTGTGTCATCTGCAAACTTGGAGATATTACATCTAGTTCCCTCATCTAGATCATTAATATATATTGTGAATAGCTGGGGTCCTAGGACCGATCCCTGTGGTACCCCACTAGTCACCGCCTGCCACTCAGAAAAAGACCCGTTTATTCCAGCTCTTTGCTTCCTGTCTGCCAACCAGTTCTCTATCCAAGTCAATACCTTGCCCCCAATCCCATGTGCCTTAACTTTACACGCTAACCTCTTATGCGGGACCTTATCGAAAGCCTTCTGAAAGTCCAAATACACCACATTCACTGGTTCTCCCTTATCTATTCTACCAGTTACATCCTCAAAAAATTCCAGTAGATTAGTCAAGCATGATTTACCTTTTGTAAATCCATGTTGACTTTGTCCGATTTTGCCACTGTTTTCCAAGTGCTCTGCTATTACATCTTTTATCATGGACTCCAGCATTTTCCCCACTACTGATGTCAGGCTTACCGGTCTATAATTCCCTGTTTTCTCTCTATCACCTTTTTTGAATAGTGGGGTAACATTAGCTACCCTCCAATCCATGGGAACTGTTCCAGAGTCTATAGAATTTTGGAAGATGACCAGCAATGCATCTACTATTTCTAGAGCCACTTCCTTAAGTACCCTAGGATGTAGATTATCAGGCCCTGGGGATTTGTCGGCCTTCAATCCCATCAATTTCCCTAACACCATTTCCCTACAAATACTGATTTCATTCAGTTCCTCCCTCTCATTAGACCCTATGTTCCCCGACATCTCTGGGAGGTTATTTGTGTCCTCCTTTGTGAAGACAGAACCAAAGTATGTATTTAATTGGTCAGCCATTTCTTTGTTCCCCATTATAAATTCCCCTGATTCTGACTGCAAGGGACCTATGCTTGACTTCACCAATCTTTTTCTCTTCACATATCTATAGAAGCTTTTACAGTCAGTTTTTATGTTCCCTGCAAGCTTACTCTCATACTCTATTTCCCCCCTCTTAATTAATCCCTTTGTCCTCCTTTGCTGAATCCTAAACTGCTCCCAATCCTCAGGTTTGCTGCTTTTTCTGGCCAATTTATATGCCCTCTCCTTGGATCTTATGCTATCCCTAATTTCCCTTGTTAGCCACGGTTGAGTCACCCTTTTTGTTTTATTTTTATGCCAAACAGGGATGGCCAAATTCTGTAGTTCATCCATGCGATCTTTAAATGTTTGCCATTGCCTATCCACCGTCAACCCTTTGAGTAATATTCCCCAATCAATCCTACCCAACTCGCGCCTCATACCATCGTAGTTTCCTTTATTTAAATTCAGGACCCTAGTCTCTGAGTCAAATACTTCACTCTCCATCCTAATGAAGAATTCGATCATATTATGATCGCTCCGCCCCAAGGGGCCTCGCACCACAAGATTGCTAATTATTCCTTTCTCATTACATAATACCCAGTCTAAGATGGCCTGATCTCTAGTTGGTTCCTCGACATATTGGTCCAGGAAACCATCCTGTATACACTCGAGGAATTCCTCCTCCACAGTATTCGCTCAGTGTTCACCATTTTAAAAGCAGAACAATACCCTCCCTTGACCCACCCAGACCTCATGATTCAGGCGCTAGTTCAGGATTATGTTGAAGTGTTTGCAAAGACTAAGCACAATTGTGGGCGCATGAATGTGAAAGAAACCATAAATGGGCCACCATATCCTTTTGTTAAGCAGTATTCCATCCCAAAGGACAGTTATCCATATGTGAGACAGACCATTCAGTCACTGTTACAGCAGGGTATTGTTAGAACTGGTACTTTTACTACAAATTCTCCTGTAAAGAAACCTGACAGCAGCTGGCGCTTAACCATTGACTACCGTAAACTGAACTCGGTTACACCTGCATGCTCACCTGTGGTGCGGGAGACACAGACCCTCCTGTCCCAGATTCCAAGTATTTTTCTACCCTCGACATTGCCAACGGTTTCTGGAGTATTCCCAGGTGCTGGCAGGATCAGTATATGTTTGCTTTTACTTTTGAGGACCAGAGTTATACATGGACTTGTTTACCACAAGCATTTCACAACGCTCCAACAATTTTCCATAAACATATGGCTGCAGCTGTTAAAAAGTTTCCTTGGCCTGAATGTTTGCTACAGTAAGTTGACAATTTACTTTTGGCCACCGAGACAAAAAAAGGACCATATCCGACTCCTGGAGGAGCTTCTCCGAATGCTGCAGGAGGCGGGGCTGAAGGTGAACCCACGTAAGGCACAGCTAGTACAACATAGCATGCCGGAAATTCTAAAGGAACTAATATTGAATTGGGGACAGGGACTCAATAAAATGAATGTAAGTAAATTAACAGTAATGTAGAAAAGAATGGCACTAAAGAGTGACAAATCCCCAGGGCCAAATGGTTTCCATCCCAGCGTTTTAAAGGAAGTAGGTGAGCACATTGCAGATGCCCTAACTATAATCTTCCAAAGTTCTCTTGATTCAGGAACCTTCCCTTTAGATTGGAAAATTGCACATGTCACTCCGCTTTTTAAGAATGGTGAGTGAGGGAAACCAGGGAATTATAGACCAATTAGCCTAACATCTGTTGTTGGGAAATTGCTAGTCTATAATTAAGGATAGGGTGACTGAACACCTTGAAAATTTTCAGTTGATCAGAGAGAGCCAGCATGGATTTGTGAAAGGTAGGTCATGCCTGATAAACCTGATTGAATTTTTTGAAGAGGTGACTAAAGTAGTGGACAGGAGAATGTCTATGAATGTTATTTATATGGACTTCCAGAAGGCATTTGATAAAGTCCCACATAAGAGACTGTTAACTAAGGTAGAAGCGCACGGAATTGAGGGCTAATTATTGACCTGGTTAGGAAATTGGCTGAGCGACAGGAGACAGAGAGTAGGGATATTGGGTAGGTACTCAAATTGGCAGGATGTGACTAGTGATGTCCCGCAGGGATGGGTGTTGGGGCCTCAACTATTCACAATATTTATTAGCGACTTAAATGATGGCATAGAAAGTCATATACCCAAATTTGCCGATGACACAAAGATAGGTGGCATTGTAGCAGTGTAGATGAAAGCATAAAATTACAAAGGGATAATTGATATGCCATCGATAGCTCAAAGACAAGGAGTTTAAGGATTCAACTAAAGGCTTTTAATCACTAAGAACTTTGCAGGTCTTTACACATCGGGTTCGCCTGCTAGAATGACTCATACAGCTCTTGAGACCTTTATATGGCAAAAGACAGGGGCGTAGCCAATACACACAATAGGAAAAAGGGTGTGGTACACACACAATACAAAGCAGGTAAAACACAGGGGTGATGAAGGCATATATTTCATCACATTCACCCCTTCTACAGATTTAGTCTGTCCGGGGGTGTGATAGTCCTTCCTGAACGTCGCAACAGTACCTCGGGTTCTGACCGGGAGTCCGTGGTGCCCTCCTTGGCATACCCATGTGTTGGGGGTGTTGCAGGTACTTCTGGGGGTGGTAAGCCTGGGGGTGGTGGTGGTTCTTCTGGGGGTGGTAGTGATGGGTCGTCGTCGTCGCTTCCTGCCGAGGCGAGGTCCTTTATGGACATGGTGTCCTCACGCCCGTCGGCGTGCTTGACGTACGCATACTGTAGGTTTGCGTGGAGTAGGTGTACTGCCTCCACGAGTGGATCCGTTTTGTGGCCCCTCACATGCTTTCGTAATAGGACGGTCCCTGGGATGGAGAGCCACGAGGGTAGGGACACTCCTGAGGTTGATTTGCGGGGAAACACAAACATCTTCTCGTGAGGAGTGGCGTTAGTAGCAGTACACAGTAGCGACCTTATCGAGTGGAGCACGTCTGGGAGGACCTCTTGCCAGCGGGAGGTGGGGAGGCCTTTAGACCTTAGTGCTAAGGTGACCGCCTTCCACACTGTCGCGTTCTCCCTCTCCACTTGCCCATTACCCCGGGGGTTATAACTAGTGGTCCGACTCGTGGCTATCCCCTTCGACAGCAGGTATTGGTGCAGTTCGTCGCTCATGAACGACGCCCCCCTGTCAGTGTGGATGTAGTTGGGCATGCCGAACGTGCAAAACAGGTTGCCGAGGCACTTGATGACCGTGGCACTGGTCATGCCTGGGCAGGGGTAGGTGAATGGGAAGCGGGAGTACTCGTCCACAATGTTGAGAAAGTACACATTGCGGTCGGTGGAGGGGAGTGGTCCCTTGAAATCTAAGCTCAGGCGCTCGAATGGCTGTGTAGCTTTGATCAGGTGGGCTCGGTCGGGCCTGAAAAAACGGGGCTTGCGTTCTGCACAGGTGCGGCAGTCCCTGGTCATAGACCGGACCTCCTCGATAGAATAGGGCAGGTTACGTGATTTTATAAAGTGGAATAGCCGGGTGACCCCCGGGTGGCAGAGGCCATTGTGGAGGCCCTGTAGCCTGTCCCCCTGGATGGTGGCACACATCCCTCGTGATAGGGCGTTGGGGGATTCGTTGAGGGCCCCCGGCCTATATATTATATCGTGCTCAAACGTGGAGAGTTCGATCCGCCACCTGAGAATTTTGTCGTTCTTGATCTTCCCCCTCTGTTTGGTGTTAAACATGAAGGCTACCGACCGCTGGTCGGTAAGCAGGGTGAAGCGTTTGCCGGCTAGGTAGTGCCTCCAGTGACGCACTGCCTCCACTATGGCCTGGGCCTCCTTCTCTACTGAGGAGTGCCTGATCTCGGGCCCTTGTTGGGTTCTTGAGAAAAAGGCTACGGGCCGCCCATCCTGGTTGAGGGTGGCTGCTAAGGTGAAGTCGGACGCATCGCTTTCGACCTGGAAAGGGATGTTTTCGTCCACTGCCCGCAGCGCGGCCTTCTCAATGTCATGTTTAATGCTGTTGAAGGCGGCGTGGGCCTCGGCCGTGAGCGGGAAGGACGTTGATTTCAGGAGGGGACGGGCCTTGTCGGAATAATTGGGGACCCATTGGGCGTAATAGGAGAAGAACCCCAGGCACCTTTTCAGGGCCTTGGGAGTGTTTGGTAAGGGTAGCTCCCGTAGGGGGCGCAATCGGTCGGGGTCCGGACCGATTTCCCCGTCTTCCACCACGCAGCCCAGGATACAGAGGCGCGTGGTGCTAAAGACACACTTATCCTCGTTGTAGGTGAGATTGAGTCTGAGGGCGGTTTTCAGAAATCTCGCGAGGTTCGAGTCGTGGTCTTGCTGGTCGTGGCCGCAGATGGTGACGTTGTCTAGGTATGGGTAGGTGGCTGTTAACTGGTTCTCATCGACAATGCGGTCCATCTCCCGCTGGAAGATCGAGACCCCATTCGTTACCCCAAAGGGGACTCTGAGGAAGTGGTAGAGGCGTCCGTTCGCCTCGAAGGCGGTGTATGGACGGTCCTCCGGCCTAATGGGGAGCTGGTGGTATGCCGATTTTAGGTCGATGGTGGAAAACACCCGGTATTGCGCGATTTGGTTAACCATATCTGCTATGCGGGGCAGAGGGTAGGCGTCTAGCTGGGTGTATAGATTAACCGTCTGGCTATAATCTATCACCATCCGCTTCTTTTCGCTACCCTTAACTACTACTACCTGGGCGCGCCACGGGCTGGTACTGCATTCGATGATACCCTCCTGCTTGAGTCTTTCTACTTCCGACGCAATGAACCGTCTATCCTCCCAGCTGTACCGCCTACTCTTGGTCGCGATGGGTCGACAGTTGGGTGCGAGGTTGGCGAACAGAGAGGGGGGCTTGACCTTCAGGGTAGCCAGACCGCACACTGTGAGGGGCGGCTGGGACCCACCGTAGGTAAGCGTGATACTTTGGTGGTGGCACTGGAAGTCCAGACCCAAGATCACGCTCACACAGAGATCTGGCATTATCAATAGTTTAAAATCTCTGTAATCAGTGCCTTTTACCGACAGCATAACCGCGCAGAAACCTGTGATTTTTGAGGTATGAGTCTTATCAGCCATGGCGATTTTGCCCTGTGTGGGGACTATCGTTAGTGAAAGTCGTTTTACCAGGCTAGGATGAATAAAGCTTTCGGTGCTCCCGCAGTCAATCAAGCATTTAACCTTGTTCCCGTTTACCTCTATGTCCATCATCGATTTAGACAACGGATGCGGCCTGGATTGATCCACAGTGATCGAGGCCACCAGTGGGTCCTGGAGGTCCGTGTAGTCGGGGCAAGATGGTGGACTCCCATGAGGGTGGACAAGATGGCTTCCAAGATGGCCGCTCCCACGGCGCGCACGCGGCGGTGGTGGAGTTGGAGGCGGGGTTCCCTCTGCAGACTTTGCTGAAATGTCCTTTCTTCCCGCATTTAAAACAGGTGGTGCCCTTCGCTGGGCACAGATGCCTGGAGTGTTTGTCCTGGCCGCAGAAGTAGCATTTCGGGCCCCGATGCATCGCGGCAGTAGTGGGGCTCCTGGGTGGGGGCTGGGGCTCCGATGGTGCTGGGCTGGCCTGAGACCTGGGGGGTGAAGATGGCTTCCAAGATGGCGGCCCCCACGGCGTGCACGAGGCGGAGTGGGCCGCGTGGCCTGGGGAACAGGATTCAGAGTTCCTCTGGGCCATATCCAGCGATCGCGCTATACCCATAGCCTGTTTTAAGTCCAGTCCCTCCTTTTCAAACAGCTTCTGCCGAATGTAATTTGAGCTGAGGCCCGCAATAAAGGAGTCTCGGATCAGCTCCTCCGTGTATACGGTGGCAGACATGGCCTTACAGTTACAGTCTCTGCCCAGTACTTTTAGGCTTAGCATAAAGTCCTCTAGTGACTCACCATGCCGCTGCGTGCGAGTAGTCAGAAGATGCCTGGCGTACACCTCGTTTATTGGCCGCCCGTAGTGGGCCTTCAGAATGGTGCAGGCATCCCCGTAGCTGGTGGCGTCTTGGATGAGAGGGGAGACCCGATGGCTCACCCAGTTTCGCAGGATTCCCAGTTTCACGTCTCCGGTGGCGGCTGCTATGGCGGTGGATGAGTTTGCAATGAAAAATTCGAAGCATTGTTACCAGTGTCCGAACTGTGTGGCTGCGTCTGAGGCATGGGGGTCCAGATCCAAGCGCTCTGGTTTCAGGAGTCGATCCATCTTGTTGTTTTAGTGATTAAAATTGATATGCCATCGATAACTCAAAGACAAGGAGTTTAAGGATTCAACTAAAGGCTTTTAATCACTAAGAACTTTGCAGGTCTTTACACATCGGGTTCGCCTGCTAGAATGACTCATACAGCTCTTGAGACCTTTATATGGCAAAAGACAGGGGCGTAGCCAATACACACAATAGGAAAAAGGGTGCGGTACACACACAATACAAAGCAGGTAAAACACAGGGGTGATGAAGGCATATATTTCATCACAATAATAACATAAGACGTAGGAGCAGGAGTAGGCCGTTCGGCCCCTCGAGTCTGCTCCGCCATTCAATGAGATCATGGCTGATCTGATCTTGGCCTCAACTCCACTTTCCTGTCTGTTCCCCATAACCCTCGACTCCCCTGTAGCTCAAATATCTGTCTATCTCAGCCTTGAATATATTCACTGACTCAGCTTCCACAGCTCTCTGGGGTAGAGAATTCCAAAGATTCACGAGAAGAAATTCCTCCTCATCTCCCTCTTAATATGCCCCCTAGTTCTAGATTCACCCACGAGGATATTGATAGATTAAGTGAATGGGCAAAACTGTGGCAAATGGATTTCAATGTAAGCAAATGTGAGGTCATCCACTTTGGACCTAAAAAGGATAGAACAGGGTACTTTCTAAATGGTGAAAAGCTAAAAACAATGGATGTCCAAAGAGACTTGGGGGTTCAGGTACATAGATCATTAAAATGTCATGAACAAGTACAGAAAATAATCAAAAACACTAATGGAATACTGGCCTTTATATCCATAGGACTAGAATACAAGGGGGTAGAAGTTATGCTGCAGCTGTATTAAACCCTGGTTAGACCACACCTGGAGCACTGTGAGCAGTTCTGGGCACCACACCTGAGGAAGGATATATTGGCCTTTGAGGGAGTGCAGCGTAAGTTTACCAGAATGATACCCGGACTTCAAAGGTTAAGTTACGAGGAGAGATTACACAAATTATTATCCCTGCCCCCATTTTTCATGCTGTATGATTTTTGCCACTCCCATTTGCAACATTTTATCTTTCCTGCCTCTTACAAAAGTACTGGATATTCTTTCAATTCCTTCCTCCCCTCCTAACCCCCCCCCCCCCCCCCCACCCTGCTGTCTCTGCATCTGCTTAATATCTGTTACATCTCCAGCTTTTTCCAGTTCTGATGAAGGGTCCCAGACCTGAAACTTTAACTCTGTTTCTCTCTCCACGGATACTGCCTGGCCTGCTGAGTATTTCCAGCATTTTCTGTTGTTATTTCAGATTTCCAGCATCCGCAGTATTTTGCTATTACACAAATTAGGGATGTATTCCCTAGAATTTAGAAAATTAAGGAGTGATCTGATCGAAGTTTTCAGGATATTAAGAATAGATAGGGTAGATAGAGAGAAACTATTTCCGCTGGTTGGGGATTCTAGGACTAAGGGGCGTCGTCTACAAATTAGAGCCAGACCTTTCAAGAGTGAAGTTAGGAAACACTTCTGCACACAAAGGGTGGTAGAAGTTTGGAACTCTCTTCCGCAAACGGCAATTGATGCTAGATTAATTGTTAATTTTAAATCGGAGATTGATAGCTTTTTGTTAACCAAAGGAATTAGGGGATATGGACCAAAGGCGGGTATATGGAGATAGATCGCAGATCAGCCATGATCTCATTGAATGGCGGAACAGGCTCGAGGGGCTGAATGGCCTACTCCTGTTCCTATGTTCCGAGAGGGAAAATGGGACCCTAAAGACAACGCTTAAGAAATTTTGTGCAGAACGCCCCACTCAATGGGCCAACATGTTACACTCCACAATGGGTGACTCACCATATCAGGCCATGAGGGACTGGTTGATGCGCACACCAGGGCATCTGCTACTACCCACGAACATGCCACTATTGATGGGTACAGCTAACGATACGTGGTTAAGGCAGATGGCGACCTATGTTAACGAGACCAATGAATTCGTACCCAGAAATATGGGTAAAACCAAGCAACAGATTAAAAAGTATTTTGACAAAAAGGTGCAACCAGTTTGGTGATGTGGTCATGGTGCTGAACTATGGTAAAAATGAGCATGTGCTTGAACCAAATTGGAAAGGCATTTTCCCGCTAGTAGACAGGGCGAGCTCAGCCATTTATCTTATCCGAATGATCGGTAGAAACAACAAAAAGGTAGGTAGATGGCACCATATTAATCAGCTGAAATCTGTTGCGAAGTAGAAACAGTGGCAAAACTGGTAACCATCTACTGTGCTTGATCTTAACAGGTGACTGAATGAACTCTGAAAATTAAAAGATGTGTCGCTTGTTATACTGGTGGATTGGAAGTAACGTGTTTCAAAGTTGCCACCTAGTGGTGATTTTGGGACAATGTAGTTGTGTCCAGGACCCAAAGACTATATACAATGAGACAGGAGAAAAGGAACCTGTGAAAGGCACCAAAGAATGACTGAGCCGACAGTGGAGATGCCGCTGGGAGATAGCGAGTCCGTTTACTTAAAGGAACTGTTGTATGAGAACCCAATCATTGGGCCGCGTGTGGAAGAGGGAAAGGGTGTACAGGTATAAATGTACATGTAGATCAGAAGCAGCGGAGAAAATGTAAAAACCACAAGCCAGTGACCAACAAAGCAGAAACACCAGTAGAACGAGTCACCCAGCTCAGCAGAGAAACAGCCAGTGGGGGAGATAATATTTTAGCAGCAAATTTTTGACACAGCAAATGAGTCTTACGGTGTAATCCAGTGTAGTCCAATGCAGAAACATAGTCTTGATGTCCTGAGAAGTCCATAAATTCGTAAACAAATTTGAGAAGCAGAGATAACAACAGAAAATGCTGGAAAAACTCAGCAGGCCAGGCAACATCCGTGGAGAGAGAAATAGAGTCAACGTTTCAGGTCAAAACCCTTTGTCAGGACTGAAGAAACACAGGAAATGAAACAGATTAAAAGGCCAGTTTGGGGGCTGGGAAATGGGGATGAGAGAACAAAAGAGAAGTGAAGAGACATTAAGAGGTATTCAAAACGAGACAAGATGGTGATAGGACAAGTTAAGAGACAAAAGACGGCTCTAGATTAGGTGTGAAATGCGCTGGCAGAATGAGAGACAGCTGCCATGTGGGAGAGAAAAAAAGGGGGAAGGGCACAAAACAAAGGTGTGGATAAAAAAAATATATAAAAATATGATAGGGGCCGAGGTTATGATCTGAAATTGTTGAACTCGATATTGAGTCCGGAAGGCTGTAAAGTGCCTAATCGGAAGATGAGGTGCTGTTCCTCGAGCTTACGCTGGGTTTCCGTGGAACAATGCAAGAGGCCGAGTACGGTGAGGTCTGAGTGGGAATGAGGCGGTGAATGAAAATGGCAGGCGACCGGAAACTCGGGGGCACCCTTACGGACTGAACGGAGGTGTTCCACAAAGTGGTCACCCAATCTGCGTTTGGTCTCCCCAATGTAGAGGAGACCACATCGTGAGCAGCGAATACAGTATACTAGATTGCAAGAAGTACAAGTAAATTGCTGTTTTGCCTGGAAGGGGTGTTTGGGGCCCTGGACAGTGGGAAGGGGGGAGGTCTAAGGGCAGGTGTTGCATCTCCTGCACTTGCACGGGAAGGTGCCAGGCGAAGGGGAAGGGATGCTGGGGGTGATAGAGGAGTGGACTAGGGTGTCTCGGAGGGAGCGGTCCCTACAGAATGCTGAAAGGGGAGGGGAGGGGAGGGGAAGATGCGTTTGGTGGTGGGATCACCATCTTCCCCTCCCCTCCCCTTTCAGCATTCCGTAGGAACCGCTCCCTCCGAGACACCCTAGTCCACTCCTCTACATGAGGAAAAACTTTTTTACGCAGCGAGTGGTTATGATCTGGAATGCACTGCCTGAGAGGGTGGTGGAGGCAGATTCAATTGTGGCTTTCAAAAGAAAATTGGCTAAGTACCTGAAGGAAAATAATTTGCAGGGCTACGGGGAAAGGGCGGGGGAGTAGATCTATCTGAAGTCCTCTTGCAGAGAGCTGGCACGAGCTCGACGGGCCGAATGGCCTCCTGTGCTGTAACCATTCTATGTAGAGGAAATGGGATGGCAGAGGGAATCTGGTGGCAGTGATTTCAGGACACATATGGAATGACAGCCCCTCCTATAGGCAATAACGGGATAGCTTACAAGGGAAAGACATCCCAACAATCTGATGAGAAGGGTGGCTTGATACTGACTGAAACGTTAAATTGTCCCCAGTTCTGGAGTAGGCACAGTGGTAATGTTCGATGTCAGCCAGCTGGAGGAGAAGGATGTAGCACCCTATGTGTAAAATTGGAAGCAGCCCCACACCTGGGTAGGGGAGACCCTGGGAGCCCCAACACACTCCCGAAGCCACCGACGAATGGGCTGGAGGTGGTAGAATCTGGAGATATGTTGTATATTGTAGTGTCAGCCATGACTCAGTTGGTAGCACTCTCGCCTCTGAGCCAGAAGGTTCTAGGTTCTAAATCCCACTCCAGAGACTTGAGCACAAAAATCTAGGCTGTCACTCCAGTGCTGCACTGTCGGAGGTGCCATCTTTCGGATGAGATGTTAAACCGAGGCTCCGTCTGCCCTCTCAGGTGAACGTAAAAGTTCCGATGGCACTGTTTTGAGGAAGAGCAGGGGAGTTATCCCTGGTGTCCAAACCAATATTTATCCCTCAATCAGCATCACTAAGACAGATTATCTGATTATCACATTACTGTTTGTGGGAGCTTGCTGAGCGCAAATTGGCTGCCACGTTTCCTACATTATCACAGTGACTACACTTCAAAAAGTACTTCATTGGCTGTAAAGCGCTTTGGGACGTCCGGTGGTCGTGAAAGGCGCTATATAAATGCAAGTCTTTCTTTCCTTTGGTGTGCGCTTTGAAATTGTACTGGTTGTTTTTAACCTAACCCGCTTATATATGCCCGAGGGATTGTGTCATAATAATTATCTTAATTTGTTTTGTCTTGTGTTAAAGGAAAGGGAGAGGATTCACAGGCCAGAAACCAGAGGAAGGGATGGGGAAGTCCTGACTTAGAAAAGAAAGAGGGAATAAAGGCTCAACAGAAAAGGGATTTAGCTGAATGGGTAGGAATAGGAGCCATAGCCGGTGCAGCAGGAATGAATCGCATAGACATAGAAAGTATGTGGGAGCATGATGAAGTCATGCGGAGACAGCTGAAGGGATTATTGACCAAACTAAACGGCAAGAGTGGTGACCTGATTCATGAACAGGGCAAAACCCTGTTGTCCACTGAGGAGATGGTAGCAGCCATGCGGTCCATCTCAGATAAGGTCAATGAAATCATTGAGACAGATAACCAAGATTACGCACAGCAGAACATCTCTAAAGCAGTTATGTGTAGCATATATGGAAATTTCGTACTCACTTTAATCCAAAAGGGATTGTCCGATTTAGAGTCTAACTACATTCCTGCTTTTGTTAAGAACTTAGCTATCTGGCTGGTAGCCAATGAGACGAAGGAGGAATACAAACATATAAGGCGACACGGCCTAGCTTTCTTCGCCCCTCAGGCCCACTCCCACAGTGTAGGGAGTCAAATTCCTGTGATTCTGGCAGTCCCTATTGTTGCCAACTCCATGGCCCCACCGGAACGATTGTATAGAGTAGAGCCTGTATGAGTTATTGAACACTCCAAAGGTAATACCATCGTCAAGGAATTTAAAGATCATCCCTGATGGTTAATTGATAAAAAGGGCACATGGTTAGCCCCAGACTTGGGATGCTGTAGGCAAATTGGTAATGAATGGGTATGTCAGTGTGATGTGCATGAGCACACCACGCCAGCCTGTGGTTTCACACTGGATGAACACTCTCCTAATTGCGCGTACGGTGATCATAAGCTGGTGGAGCCATGACCAGACAAGGACTGTTTATTTAGGGACAGGGAGGTACTGTGTTATGACTATCGCTTCACATTTGTGCCATGGAGAGACGCTGTGTCCCATCAATAGTCCTATGTTTTGCCTTTCCCCGATAGAGCCAGTTAGGATTGGAGGCAAGGTACTATTACCCCCAGTCCATCAACATAATGTTATCGAGATACAGCTAGAATTGTCTCTCCAAGAGGAAACACAGAAATCAGTGGTTAATTTTGCTCACCTGATTCCACCCGTCTCTGAGCCTAAAAACAATTCCCCGGCGCACAGCTACATTGCAGGAACATTTAGTTTGCATGCAGCAGGACAACAAGGCCATTGAAAAGGGATTAAGACCTTAGGGGACCATAAGTGGTGGGAGATGGTATTTAATGTGGGTCAACATCCTTGGGCACAAATAGTTTCTATCTGTCTTATCTTCGCTCAAGGGGGTTATGAAAAATGTACTAGCATTTATGATGTGCTGGCTGAAACAGGTGGCGAGGAGGTTAAACCAGAGGGCAACAAGGCTAGAGTTGGCTGGATAGCTGAGAGCAGCTAAGCAGGGGTCGGAGAAGGAGCTCCTCCCCCTCAAGCCAGGGACTGTAAGGTTATCACGGATTAGTTGTTTTTAAAATACTTGTTTTATCTTATAATCATCAGTATCTTATAATCATTAGTCATGGATTTATAATCGTGTGTAAGAATTAAATATAGATGTCTGTAATCATTAACTGTTTGCAGTGGTAACCCGAGTTATATTAGACATGTAATCCTTTTTACTTTCATTAAAGTCTGTGAGGAGGCCGTAACACAGACAGCCTGGGGTGATAAAGAGGTAGACTATCCTTTATCCGAACTTCCGAAAACCGAAAGTTTTTTCGTTCAGCGTAAGTCGTGCGCACAACATGACCCGAGTGGCGCAAAACATGACAGGAGTGGTCCTCCGGGGCCCAGAACAAGAATTCCTGCAGATTGTCGACACGCCGGCCTTCGCTCTCGATGTTAAGTGTGACTGAGGGAGCTCTGCCTTTCCCTGTGAGCAAGGCAGAGGGTCACAGAGTTCCCTCCTGGGTAGGAGATTGCAGGCCGAGCCAGGCAGTGTGAAGGAGGTACCGGGAGAGTGAACCCAACAATACAGCAGCCCGTCCGATATGCTGCCGTTCTATCCAAACTTCCGGATAGACCAGCGCTAATGTTGTCAGATACGAAGGTTTTCATCTCCGTATCTGACAACAAACACTGTTGCTCAGCAACAGCTTGTAAACACTTGGCCCAGTAGCTTGGAAGCGTCTCTGAAGCTGTTGCTAAGCTACAGAGACGCTTTCCAGAGCCTGCCTGTGAAAAGAATGCTAGGAGTTTCCCAGTCTGAAATAATACCTTCTGAAATCCGAAAATTTCCGAAAACCGAAACACAGCTGGTTCCAAGGTTTTCGGATAAGGGATAGTCAACCTGTAGTTGTATAGGGAAGCTGTTGGGTGAATTAATGAAAGTTGGGTATTATCCAACAGTAAGGATGGGGCACAGAGTGGAGCTAGCTGTGGGAACCAAGGTCAGTTGTCGTTGCAACCGTGTTGGAATATTATGAGAAGGAAAGAGGGAGGGCTGATGTCTGGCAGTGAGCTAAAACACGGGCTTTTCACAGGGCCATCAAGGGCGCCTTATCTCTACAGTATGGAGACATGTTCTTTTGTGTTGCCATAACTATGAGTCTTGATGGTCAAAAACAGATGATGTAAGGGGGTCATAAGACCAGGACCTGAGTAAGCAAAGGTGCTGTGGACGTGGCATCTTTATGATTGGATTTTGGGGAATTGGGTGTACTCTTTTGTTCGGGTGATTAAAACAAATCAACTGTAACTTAATAAAACTTTAAATAAAACTTAACAAATAAAATTAAAATTTGATTGGCTGGTGGTGATGATGCACTCCAGTCCCACGGCGCCCACCGGTCGTGGAAGGCCTCAAGCGTGCCGGCGGACACCTCGTGCTCCATCTCCAGGGCCACCCGGGCACGAACATGGCTGCGGAAGAGAGGCAGGCAATCGGGCCGAACGACCCCCTCGACCGCCCGCTGCCTGGACCAATTGATGGCTTTTTTGGCCAGGCCCAGGAGCAGTCCTATGAGGAGGTCCTCCGATCTGCCCGCTCCCCCCAGCACCGGGTGACCAAAGAACAGGAGCGTGGGACTGAAGTGCAGCCAAAAATCGAGGAGCAGCCCCATCAAATAATGGAAGAGGGGCTGCAACCTCTCACATTCTGTATAAACGTGGAACACGGACTCCTGCAGGCCGCAGAAAAGGCAGGCAGCCTGGGAGTCTGTGAACCTATTTAAAACCATATTGCACGGGACTTCTCCGTGCAACACCCTCCAGGCCAAGTCCCCAATAGAACAAGGGAGGACTCCCGCATAGAGAGCCCTCCACTGGGGACCTCCACCTCCGCCGGATGGCAAGATGGCACGCCAGGGCGTGTCCGGATGGCAGACGAAGATGGCAAAGTGGAGAGTGTGCAGGAGCAGCCCGTACAGGAAACGCCTCCGTGCAGAATGAAAAGGCACGGAGGGAATTGGGTGTAAGCCAGTGATTGGTTCAGTAAGACGCCATAGGTTTTGAATGAGAGTAATGGTATAAGGAGGAGGTCTCAACAGCCACAAAGTGTAGAGATTTCAGGAAGAATCCAGGGGACACACGAGAGAGAGACGAGAGACAAGCGACACTAGGTACCGCCTACTCACAGTTGCGACTTCTACCCAGAGTATAACGGGGTAATCTAAGTCTCAATTATGCTCTGTAAACTGCTGCTCGAATATTGTAATGTCTTGCTTGTGTTGAATAAAGTTAAATCACTGTCACCAATATCGGTCAACTTCGAACCTTTTGGAATCAAGGTCCCGCTGGGATCCCTACAGATTTAAAACACAAGTTCTTTATTTTAATTGACTCAGTGATATAAATACAATTCAAACAAGAAACAACCTCATGAAATGCTACATTTCTTTTAAAAACATATGCTATATTTGTGTTCACCATGATGTAATGAAATATAAATCTCAGGAAAAATATAGATTTTAAGGAGGAAATAGTTTAATGGACTCATTATTCATCAGGCAATTAGCTAATTATGTAGAAATGACTTATTTTGAAGGCGGCTGATTTCCAGATGTGGGCAGTTCTTCTAATGTCTGCTGGTACTGTCGTTCAGAACGTTTTCTTCTGTACACGTCATCTAGATAGACAATAAAATCAATGAGTCCACAGTAAGAAGTAAACTTGAAGCATTTAAAAATTAATACACACTACTAGCCACCATATCCATTTCATGTAGGACCTTTACAGCCAGACAGGGCTGGTTTATTAATTGCAGGTCCCAACAGGGTCTTAAGTGATCTCAACCGAGGATTCCCCTCTACCGTGGTTGACATGGCCCTCAACCATGTCCGTTCCATTTCCCGCACTTCTGCTCTCACCCCTTCACCTCCCTCCCAGAACCACGATAGGGTTCCCCTTGTCCTCACCTTTCACCCCACCAGCCTCCACATCCAATGGATCATCCTCCGCCATTTCTGCCACCTCCAGCGCAATCCCATCAACAAACACATCTTCCCCTCCCACTCCTTTCAGCATTCTGAAGGGACCACTCCCTCCGCGACACCCTGGTCCACTCCGCTATCATCCCCAACACCCCTTCCCCTTCCCATGCAAGCGCAGGAGATGCAACACCTGCCCTTTTACCTCCTCCCTTCCCACTGTCCAGGGCCCCAAACACTCCTTCCAGGTGAAACAGCGATTTACATGTACTTCTTACAATTTAGTATACTGTATTCGCTGCTCACGATGTGGTCTCCTCTACATTGGGGAGACCAAACACAGATTGGGTGACCGCTTTGGAGAACACCTCTGTTCAGTCCGTAAGCGTGACCCCGAACTTCCAGTCACCTGTCACTTTAATTCTCCGCTCCACTCCCACTCTGATCTCTCCGTCCTCGGCCTTTTACATTGTTCCAACGAAGCTCAACGTAAGCTTGAGGAACAGCACCTCATCTTTCGATTAGACACTTCACAGCCTTCGGGACTCAACATCGAATTCAACAATTTCAGACCATAACCTCGGCCCCTATATTTTTTCCCCTTTTTTTTCCTCACATGGCAGCTGTTGATGATTCTGCCATTGCCATTTACACCTCATCTAGACTCATCTTTTGTTTCTTAACTTGTCCCATTGCCATCTCCTTTTGTCTTTTAATCTCTCCTGCGTTCCATCCTATCACAGACCTTCCCTTTGTTCTTTCCTCCCCTCCTCCCTGACCCACACTTGCTTAAAAATCTGTTACTTCTCTAACCTTTTCCAGTTCTGATGAAGGGTCATTGACCCCAAATGTTAACGCCATTTCTCTCTCCACGATGTTGCCTGACCTGCTGAGTGTTTACAGATTTTTCTGTTGTTATTTCAGGGTCTTAAGTGAAATGGGTTGTAAGTAGTTGTATCTTTGTTTGTCTTGAACTCAAGTCAACAGCATAAAATTATTCATAAATGATCAGTTACTGGTAGTGTCACGGAGACCAAATTTATTTTGCTGTGAATTGCAATTCCAATGTCAACAGAGACCAGGTCAGAATTTGATTTCAAGGCTGAAATATTGCAGACATGCCTGGCTATGGTATTGGATTACCAAGTTTTCCATAGAGGGTTAACTCACTAGAAGTGGTATCTTTTGCTCTAAATCAGCCCTCCTCCCCCCCTCCACCAAAGGATGGCAGCCACTAGTTAATAAATGACAAATGCGGACTTGAGGCCCATCTAGGTGGACAAGAGATACCAGTAACTCCTCGAGAGTAACATGGTGAGCAGCACAACTCAAAATGTGAGTGTATTGCCACTGTCCTCCTGATCACAGCATGCCTTTTGATTGAATTACACTCCAAGATATTTATGAACCTGCATTACCTGCAGTAACCAGAGGTCATAGGTTTAAAAGAATTGGCAAAAGGACTAGAGGGAAGATGAGGAGAAATTTATTCATGCAGAGGGTCGTTAAGGTCTGGAATGCACTACCTGAAAGGGCGGTGGAATCAGATTCCATCGGAACTTTCAAAAGGCAATTGGACATGTACTTGATGAGGACTAATTTGCAGGGTTATGGGGAAAAAAAACTGGGGTATGGGACTAAATTGGACAGCTTTTAAAGAGCCAGCACAGGCACGATGGGCGGAATGGCCTCCTTCTGTGCTGTGAGATTCTATTACAGATATACCTTCTTCGGCAGCACCTCCCAAACCCGCGACCTCTTCCACCTAGAAGGACAAGGGCAGCAGACGCATGGGAACACCACCACCTCCAAGTTCCCCTCCAAGTCACACACCATCCTGACTTAGAAATATATCGCTGATCCTTCATCGTCGCTGGGTCAAAATCCTGGAACTCCCTACCTAACAGCACTGTGGAAGTACCTTCACCACACGGTCTGCAGCGGTTCAAGAAGGCGGCTCACCACCACCTTCTCAAGGGCAACTAGGGATGGGCAATAAATGCTGGCCTTGCCAACGACGCCCATAAGCGAATAAAAAAAATACCAAAAGCAGGTGGTTTATGGTGTAAACTGTCAGAAGCACTGAGAGCAGCACTGCAGAACAGGAATCACCAACTGATAGATTCCCCGGGTCTTTTTTAACTGCAAACCCGAGTTTAAGAAGTAAAGGTACAGTTGGGCTCGGGACGTGTGGACATGTTATCAAAAGAAAGACTTGTATTTACATAGCGTTTTTCATGCCCTCAGGACGTGCCAAAGCGCTTTACAGCCAATGAAGTACTTTTGAAGTGTAGTCGCTGTTGTAATATAGGAAACGCAGCAGCCAATTTGCGCACAGCAAGCTCCCACAGACAGCAATGTGATAATGACCAGATTATGTTTTTTTGTGATGTTGAATGACGGATATATATTGGCCAGGACATCAGGGATAACTCCCCTGCTCTCCTTCGAAATAGTGCCATGGGATTTTTTACATCCACCTGAGAGCAGACGGGGCCTCAGTTTGACGTCTCATGTGAAAGAAGGCACCTCTGACAGTGCAGCACTCCCTCAGTACTGCACTGGGAGTGTCAGCCTAGACTTTTGTGCTCAAGTCTCTGGAGTGGGACTGCCACCTTCTGACTCAGGGGCGAGGGTGCTATCGACCGAGCCAGGGCTACCAAAACAAAAATATGGTGTGGAGATGCCGGTGTTGGACTGGGGTGGACAAATGTAAGAAGTCACACAACACCAGGTTACAGTCCAACAGCTTTATTTGAAATTACAAGCTTTCCGAGCGCTGCTCCTTCGTCAGGTGAAGTGAAACAAAAATAGATTTATATTCACCTCCTCAGGATGGTCTCAGAACACTTTGCAGCCAATGAAGCCCTTTTGAAGTGTCGGAAACGCGGCCGCCGCTCACTCATACTTACAAAACGTTTCGTGCCCAATGCGCACGTTTATCATGATCCACTCCAGCACACCGCCCAGGACAAAGAAACAAGGCAGGAAGCGGTAGGTCCCGAAACGCCCCTTGCCAGGAACTAACTTCAACAAGCGCTTCACCCGGGAGCTGAGCAGCATGGCTGGGCCGGGTCTGGATCCGGTGTGGTTGGGCCGGGTCTGGATCCGGATCCGAGTTCGCTACCAGATTTCTTTCCCCAAATGAGCAGCGAGTGCGGGAGACGGGGTGAAGCCGCAGCTTTAATGGAGAAACTCGGCAGCGACTCGCTCCAAACCGAACCCCCCGAGCTCGGCTCAGCCCGTGTCCTCGACCAGCGCGTTTCACCCTTGGCGATGTTGACCTTTCACCGGCTCGACAGCGCCAGCAAAGGACCAGCGCTCCCCCGCTCTAAGACAGAGGGACAGGGGCAGAGGGAGCCAGAGCCAGCCCCGGGCGGACTGGCGCTCCCAACACTCAGCAATAGACGCCCCCCCCCGGAAGGATGTCCCCCAGTGTGTGGAGCGGGTGAGGAGCCAGAGCTCGGCCATAGACCGTTCTCACATCCTCCATCCTGCTTTTAAATCGAGGCTGGGGCTTTCCTCAAGAGCCAACTCGGAAAAGTCATGACTCCAGTTCTGACGAAGGGTTTGGACCTCAAACGTTGACTCTGTTTCTCTCTCCACGGATGTTGCCTGGCCTGCTGAGTTTCCAGCGTTTTCTGTTGTTATTTCAGAAAAGTAATGGCGAGCAACAGCCACCGCAACTCATTGTGGAGTTGGTAAAACAAAATTACGGTGAGAGTTTACATCGCTGAAGATAACTTTACAGAATATTTGCATTGTGTTTTATTGTAAAACGCACTTGCCAAACCTTCCACACCGGACGTTACGAATCAGCTAACAACTGGCTCTCTGTCACGCTCCTTTCCTTTCACATAACAACGTAGGGTTGCCAACCCTCCAGGATTGTCCTGGAGTCTCTAGGAATTAAAGATTAAACTTTCGGACAATAGCAAAACACTGCAGATGCTGTAAATCTGAAATAACAAACTGCTGGAAACACTCAGCAGGTCAGGCAGCATCGGTGGAGAGAGAAACAGAATCAACGTTTCAGGTCGAGGACTTCTCCACCCAAAATGTTAACTCTGTTTCTCTCTCCTCGATGCTGCCTGGCCTGCTGAGTGTTTCCAGCGTTTTCTGTTAATCTTTCGGACACTGCTGTGAGGAAAATCATACGGGCGTTAAGAAAACTTTTTCATTTTCTTTGAACACTTTCCTTGATTCATTATTAAAATATTGGAGATGGGGGGAAAAAAATGATCAACAGTCTAGACTCATTCAATCGGGTAAGAGTCTGTTTGCTCTCCTGACTGGGCACTTAGTAGCGGTTTCATCAGAACTTCCTGTCATGGGGCGGTGGTTAGACTCTCGCCCCAACATTTGTGGAAAGGCAGTGCGCCAGGAGGGTGAACGTGTTGTGTCTCAAATAGTGGGAGTATGGGGGCGGGGCAGTTGGAGAGAGGAAGTTGTGATGAAACCTCCAGGCATATGTTCAACCAGAGTTGGCAACCCTAAAACCAACTAGAATGATCCTATTCCTATAGGCCCGACAGTGACTTTAGCAGTTTCAGACATAAGCTGCCTCGCCTATTTTCCTGCCAGTTGCTGCCACTCACATTCCACTTTGTGCTTTTCCATTTTGGAGCTTTTTTTTAAACTCGCCTTTTGTCTTTTTAAGCAGTCAGTGGACTTGTAATAGGTATTTGTTGAAAGCCCACGGCTGGAGATGGGGAAGAGAGAAATCCATGGAGGGGAGGGCAAAGTATAAAGATGAGGTACATGTGAAAGTGGAAAGCTAGTCAGGATTGGAAGATTTCATAAGGTATGTAGAGCACTGCTTCTTCCAGTCTTATTCAGGCCCATTCCCCTGCATTGATGATTGTGACAGCGCTGCTTCCTTCTCTCATTCTAGCCTGGAGAAATTAATTGACTGGGCTTCCCAGTTCCACTTTTCCTTCACCGTTACATGGCCAATTTCTTACTCTTACCACCTTTTAATGGACTTCTTTCGCCACCTCTAGCAGTGGGCTTATCATGCATATTTATTACAAACCCACTGACTCCTGCAACTTGAATTATATTTCATCCCACCTCCTTCCTGTAAAGATTGCAGCTCCTTCTCGCTGTTCTGTTTACTCTATGACTCAAATTTCCACATCAGAGCTGCTGAGTTTTTGTCTCATCTGCAGTCTACAAAGCCCTCATCTGAATTTGCCCCACTTCCTGTACCTCCGCTCTCAACCCCTCTCCTTTTACTCAACTTTAATAAGGTCTATTTTGGCCTTCACCTTTATCCCATTAGCCTCTCCATCCATCCTATCACCTTCTACCAATTCCGCAATCTACAATGTGATCCCAACATGCACTTCATTTCCTCTACATTAAATTTCTTGAAGGACTGTTCCACTTGCAAAAGTCTTGTTAACTCTTCCATTGCTCTGCTCTTGTCTGCTTCTCCCCAGGCACTTTCCTAGGCAGCTATAGCTGATGTCACACCTGCCCATTCCTTTCTTCTCAGTTTTGTCCAGGGCCCAAACACTCTTTGAAAGTGATTTGCATGTACTTTGTCTCATCTAGTATACTGTATGGGCAATTTAGGGTGCAGTCTTCTATGTTGGGGAGACCAAATGTAGATTGGGTGACTACTTTGTTGAACAGCAAGGTTTATCCTGACCTCCCTGTAGCTCACTATTTCAATTCCCATTTCTATCCCAAACTTTCTACCTTTGGTTTTCCACTCTGCTCCAACCAAGCATAACACAAACTTCAGAATCAGTATCACATCTTTCTGCTTGTTTTTCAAACACCGTTTCAAGTCTGATGGAAATGACTTAATGCATACATCATCTGGAGCTTTATCTCTTTGAATCTTTTTTTTATTTTTTAAAAAGCCACTCCCAGGCTACTAAACCCATTAGTTGTTGAACCCAGACCTTCACCTGTTCTCCGCTTTCTGTTTTGGCCAATCCTTTAAAAGGTCCTCACCCACACCCCCTTTCCAGTTCTGACAAAAAAACATTTATCTAACTTTTCTCTTCTCAGATATTGACAGAACTTCTGTTTATGTCTAGTATTTTCTGTTTTATTTCAGATTTTCTTTTCTTAACGCTTACTTTTTTTTTTGTTTCATCCACGTTCCCATTCCAGAGAAATGTCTCAACAGACAAGGTGTGCATACTTCCCAAGGAAAGCCTCAGACTTGAATTGGGCTTTACAGTTGCACAGTAAGAGATGTAGTCTACAGAGCAGTATTCCACATCACATTACCTGTATGGATGAGAGAGACTGAGAGAGAAGGGATTTGTTTTATTTTTAAGGCTGCTTTCCACAGTTCAGTAACATTCTCATGATAGTTAAAAGAGTGCTCCCAACAAAAAGTTTGATATTAACGAAGCTTCTTTTATATTTTATTTCTCATCAACCAATAGATATCCCAACTGGAGCTGGAGTAGGATTTGTACTTAGTTTCAGACATAAGTCTCCTAACTCCAGAATTCATTCAGGACCATGAGTGAAATGTTCCCCCCCTTAAAGCACGACTTCAGTACAATTCTACTTCAGAATTGTGGTGGTCATCAGCTATATTGTTGGTAAAGAATTCAAGACTCTTCACAAGCTAATTATAGTTAAATCTTTCCATACAATTATCATTGCCACACTTCCCTTTATCAACAGTAGAGATTATCCAGAATGAAGCTTTTGCCTTAAATTCATTTTCCAACTGGGTTTGCATTCAATTGTCTGTAAAATACTTTAGAAGAAATTTCAAGAGATATTTCCCTTTGGACTCATTAGTGCAGTTTTTGGGATTAAGTTAGGTGCTAAAGCAGAGACTCACAAACTACAAGTGCCCCTTTCCCTATTTTTGTTTGCAGTTTTCTGCGGGTCCTTACTGAGATCGTTGGAGAACCAATAGAGATGGGGTCTTGAATTTTTCACTGCCTGAGATGGCAGTTTTCTTCACATCAGAAAAAAATTGCATCTGAGGAACTGTTGGAGGTGCTGAGTTTGTCTCCTCTATAGTGTTGTGTGTCATTTGCAGGAGTATTATGCAGGTGCAGCTATCAAGGTAACCTATCAAGGTAAAACTGCCTGCTGATGGTATATTATTACGGTAAAGTTTCCAAGAAGCATGTTACCTCTGCAAACTCTGAAACCATTTCTGCACAAGTGACAGAAGCTCCCTTAATTGGCTGGGACACAAAGGCAGGGGTCTTGGACCCAAGGTGCAGGCTTTCTGGAACATCAATACCCTCAAGTTTCAAAGAGTGTGGTTAGATCGGTTCCTCTGAGAACAGATCAGTAGGAAATCTAGACCAACAATACCACGACAATGTTGTACTTAAAAATGCGTGGGGGCGGGGGGGGGAGGGATTCACTCCATTCTCATACAAAGCAGATTTATCACTGGGGTCACAACCTTTTCCGCTCAACATTTCACAAGTGAGTAGAACATCATAATGGGTGCGCTCATAAATTGTATGTCATTAAAAAAAACAAGTCAAGCCATCTCAAATTCATTGTATGAGAAAAATTGAGTAATTGTTGTTTTAGCAGTCTCTTCAAAATGAAGACAATTAAAACTAGATGCTGTACCAACTGTTTTAAAATGGACTGCACAAAATAAACATACCGCACAATTGGAGAGGGGAATCTGCTGCATGTTTATGCTTTTTAGAGCCAGATACAAATTGTGTATAAAGCATCCTACTTGCACTTTAACTCTATCACCCCATTGTGCTGTTAAAGTAATTTTTCCAATATGCATTTTGTCATGACTTGTATATATCTAGAGAGCAGTCCTTTGGCTTCACTGTACACTAATTGTGTACCTGTCACTACGTTTTTGGTGGAATTACAGAAAACTTGGAACACAGGGCTCAATTCGTCCACATGACCTATGCTACATTTTTCATAGACAACTACATGTGAGATGTAGGTCATCTGGTACCAATTACATCATTGAATGTTCACCCATTGCCTATAGACAAGCAATATTGTTTACAACTAACAAAAGAATGGAAAGCATCTGAATGGAGATTGAGCTATATCAGTTCAGTTCCAAGTGGACAAAATCCATAAGATGTGATAGTATCACTTTACGGTTGGAAAATCAGACCCAAAAACCAGTGCTGCTTGGATGTACTTTCCTTTTTATTAATGAAAAATGTTCAACTTAGTCTCATTACAACACAAATGTACTGAGCAAGCATATTCAGCCTCCAAAGTACCAGTGAAAAAATGAAACTGAATTCTATACAAGGGATAGAATCAGTGCAAAAATATACAGTAATAGGGTTTCCCATAAGATCATAGTGGAGTCTAACAACAGTAAATTGAAATGTCCAGTGACAGCTTATTTAAAAAGTCTTTATAAAAACAAATACAATTTGACCATACAAGAAATGCAGTAAAATAAATTGTACTACCATTTCCCCATAGGTACTAAAACACACAGCCACACTTTTCACACAACTTTTGCATCATAACAAATGGTGGTAATGTAACAGGAATTCAGACATTATTCCAGACTGTATGCATGCCGAATATTTAGAGTGTCACGCAGCATGATGTCACGTAAACGCCACAGTGCATCGACCATGGTTGTGTGAGCGCCTTTACTCTTTAACCAGTGAGAGGGCAATCGGCTCTCTTGCTCTTTTGTAAGGTGGACATCTTGCCTTCTTGCTGTAAAGGAACACAAGGCAATGTGATATATGTATCCTCAGATAATGAACCAGTCCATGCCCGCATGCAATATGACCATGACGACGTTCAGGCTTGGGCTGGTAAGTGGCAGGTAACATTCACGCCACACAAGTGCCAGGCAATGACTATCTCCAACAAGCGAGAGTCTAACCACCACCCCATGACATTCAATGGTATTACCATCGCCGAATCCCCCACCATCAACATCCTGGGGGTCACCATTGACCAGAAACTTAACTGGACCAGCCACATAAATATTGTGGCAACAAGGGCAGGTCAGAGGCTGGGTATTCTGCAGTGAGTGTCTCACCTCCTAACTCCCCAAAGCCTTTCCACCATCTACACAAGTAAGGAGTGTGATGGAATACTCTCCACTTGCCTGGATGAGTGCAGCTCCAACAACACTCGAGAAGCTCAACACCATCCAGGACAAAGCAGCCCGCTTGATAGGCACCCTAATCCACCACCTTAAACATTCAGTCCCTCCACCACTGGCATACCGTGGCTGCAGTGTGTACCATCTACAAGATGCACTGCAGCAACTCGCCAACACTTCTTCGGCAGCACCTCCCAAACCTGTGGCCTCTTCCACCTAGGAGGACAAGGGCAGCAGGCGCATTGGAACACCACCACCTCCAAGTTCCCCTCCAAGTCACACACCATCCTGACTTGGAAGTATATCGCCGTTCCTTCATCGTTGCTGGGTCAAAATCCTGGACTCCCTCCCTAACAGAACTGTGGGAGTACCTTCACCACAGAGACTTCAGTGGTTCAAGGCAGCGAATCATCACCACCTTCTCGGGAGCAATTAGGAATGAGCAATAAATGCTGGCTTTGTGTGTATTTGATAATTTCACTACCATTTTGGGCAGATGTAGCTCAAGGTTAAAAAAACAGATCACAGCATGGTGCCTCCATAGCCATCCAGGAGCTGAAAATTACTCACTTCTGAAATGCATTAAAAATCCTCAGGCAGGAGCAGCAACACATTTAAAAATCCAATTTCTAAAATGCAGCAGAATCTCTTTTAGTTTACTGGATATCAGCGTAAAGGCCGTCAGCCACGTTGGGTTTGCCAGAATTTCTACTTATTGAAGAAGACATTATAGGGCAAATTTTGTGAAGCCACTGTCCCAGCAGAGATCCTCACATTTGATTCATAAGAACATAAGAAATAGGAGTAGGCTATTCGGCCCTTCGAGCCTGCTCCGCCATTCAATACGGTCATGGCTGATCTTCTGCCTCAATTCCATTCACCGGCCTTATCGCCACATCCCTTGATGCCCTTACTAGTCAGAAATCTACCGGCTTCTGTTTTGAATACACCCAATGACTGAGCCTCCACAGCCCTCTGGGGTAGAGAATTCTAAAGATTCACCACCCTCTGTGTGAATAAATTATTCTCATCTCAGTCCTGAATGTCCTATCCTTTATCCTGAGGTTGTGGCCCCTGGTTCTAGACTCCCCAGCCAAGGGAAACATTCTCCCAGCAGCCACCCTATCAAGCCCTGTAATAATTTTTAATGAGATCCCCTCTCATTCTTCTGAATTCAAGAGAATACAGGCCTAGTTTACTCAATCTCTTTTCATACGACAGTCCCGCCATCCCAGGAATCAATCTCATGAACCTTTGTTGCACTCCATCTATGGCAAGTATATCCTTCCTTAGGTAAGGAGACCAAAATTGTACACAGTACTCCAGGTGTGGTCTCACCAAGGCCCTATATAATTGGATTAAGACTTCTTTACTCCTGTACTCAAATCCTCTTGTAATGAAGGCCAGCATACCATTTGCCTTCCTAATGGCTTGCTGCACCTGCACATTCAATTTCAGTGACTCATGTACAAGGACACCCAGGTCCCTTTGAGCATCTGCATTCCCCAATCTTTCACCATTTAGGAAATACTCTGCCTTTCTGTTTTTTCTACCAAAGTGGATAACTTCACATTTATCCACATTATAATCCATCTGCCATGTTCTCGCCCACTCACTGAGCCTGTAGAGATCCCCTTGAAGCCTCTTCACATCCTCTTCGCAGCTGACACTGCCACCTAGTTTTGTGTCATCAGCAAATTTGGAAATGTTACATTTAGTCCCCTCATCCAAATCATTGATATAGATTGTGAATAGCTGGGGCCCAAGCACCGATCCTTGCGGTACCCCACTAGTCACAGCCTGCCATCCTGAAAAAGACCTGTTTATCCCTACTCTTTGTTTTCTGTCTGTTAACCAATTCTATTACCTAGTATATTACCCCCAATTCCATGTGCCCTAATTTTGTTCACCAACTTCTTGTGTGGGACCTTATCGAAGGCCTTCTGAAAATCCAAATACACCACATCTACCGGTTCCCCTTTGTCTACTCCACTAGTTACATCCTCAAAGAACTCCAATAGGTTTGTCAAACAGGACTTCCCTTTCATAAATCCATGTTGACTCTGCCCAATCTTACTACAGGAAACTCTCTTATAACCGGCACCTAAAAAAATATCCGGAAATCTCTCTTAACCGGCAAAATTCAGGAGTAGGTTCAGGTAAGTTTTACTATATATTAGTGGCCGTGTAACCGGGGTTCCTGGATCTGTGGCCATGTAACCGGGGTTCCTGCACCTGTGGCCGTGCAACAGGGACTCCTGGATCTGTGGCCGTGTAACCGGGACTCCTGCACAAGTGCCGTGTAACTGGGGCTCCTGCACCTGTGGCCGTGTACGGGGCTCTCGTACCTTGGTAAGTATACCTCTCTGTAATCCGGAAATTTTGATCAACCAGCACCACGCCGGTCCCGGATAAAAAAGTCTCCTGTATTAGTTTCTAAGTGCCCAGGTATTGCATCCTTTATAATAGGTTCCAGCATTTTCCCCAACTACTGATGTGAGGCTAACAGGTCTGTAGTTCCCCGTTTTCTCTCTTCCCTCCTTTCTTAAATAGCGGGGTTACATTTGCTATCCTCCAATCTGCAGGAACTGTTCCAGAATCTATAGAATTTTGGAAGATGACAACCAATGCATCCACTATCCCAATGGCCACCTCTTTCAAAACCCTAGGATGTAGGTTGATGCGCCATCAATTACTCAAAAGACTGAGGTTAAGCGAGTAACAACCAGGCTTTTATTAACTAAAGAATGAAGGTCTTGTCTCGAGTGGTCGACCCGTCCAGAATACTAAGGGACTGGGAGGTAGTCACTTATATACCTGGAATAGTGGGAGGAGTCAGCCGAGGCATGTCCAGACCTGTACCTAGTGGAATACACATACACTTACAGACAGGTATAACAGTGGTTTACCACATTCACCCCTTGTTTAAAAATGAGTCCGGCGGGGTGAAGTGTATTTAAAAGTTCGTGTATTGGAGTCTCTCCGAAGGTCTTATCTGCCGCTGTGATCGACGTGGCGACGGCAGGGGTGGTGGAGCTTCCGGCGTCGCGTCCCGTGTAGGCTGGTGCACTGGAGTGTAGTCCTCGTGGGTGACGGGCTCAGGCGTGCCGGCTGCTGGGGTTGGATATCGGGTCGTGGGGGGGGGGCGGTGGTAATGGGTAGTGGGTTACAGCGGTCCCCGAGGGTGCGAGGTCTCGTATGGAGACTGTGTCCTCCCGCCCGTCCGGGTACGCAATGTAAGCGTACTGGGGGTTGGCGTGGAGGAGGTCGACCCTCTCGACCAGGGGGTCCGTTTTATTGGTCCTCACGTGTCTTCTCAGTAGTACCGGCCCTGGGGACGTCAGCCATGGCGGTAACGATGTCCCCGATGTGGACTTCCTTGGGAAGACAAACATTTTCTCGTGAGGGGTGGCATTGGTGGCAGTGCAGAGCAGTGACCGAATCGAGTGGAGCGCATCGGGGAGCACCTCCTGCCAGCGGGAGGTCGGAAGGCCCCTAGACTTTAAGGCTAGTAGGGCGGCCTTCCAAACTGTTGCATTCTCTCTTTCCACCTGTCCGTTCCCCCGGGGGTTGTAACTGGTGGTCCTGCTTGTGGCTATACCCCTAGCGAGCAGGTACTGGCGGAGTTCGTCGCTCATAAACGATGAGCCCCGGTCGCTATGGATATAGCTGGGGAAACCGAACAGGGTGAAGAGGCTGTTCAGACATTTAATGACCGTGGCACTGGTCATGTTCGGGCAGGGGATAGCGAACGGGAAACGGGAGTACTCGTCAATGATGTTGAGGAAGTACACATTGCGGTCGGAGGAGGGGAGAGGCCCTTTAAAATCGACGCTCAGGCGTTCGAAAGGGCGAGTGGCTTTTATCAGGTGGGCTCTGTCTGGTCTATAAAAGTGCGGTTTGCACTCAGCGCAGACTTGGCAGTTCTTGGTCATGGTCCTGACCTCCTCAATGGAGTAAGGCAGGTTGCGGGCCTTGATGAAGTGGAAGAACCTGGTGACCCCCGGGTGGCAGAGGTCATTGTGGAGGGCCCTCAGCCTATCGATCTGCGCGCTGGCGCAGGTGCCACGCGATAGGGCATCTGGGGGTTCATTGAGCTTCCCAGGCCGGTACAAGATCTCGTAATTGTAGGTGGAAAGTTCGATTCTCCACCTCAAGATCTTGTCATTTTTGATTTTGCCCCTCTGCTTGTTGTTGAACATAAAAGCAACTGAACGCTGGTCAGTGAGCAGGGTAAATCGTTTTCCGGCCAGGTAGTGCCTCCAATGGCGCACAGCCTCCACAATGGCCTGGGCCTCCTTCTCGACCGCGGAGTGTCTGGTCTCCGGGCCCTGGAGGGTTCGTGAGAAGAAGGCCACAGGTCTCCCCGCCTGATTAAGGGTGGCGGCCAGGGCAAAGTCGGACGCGTCACTTTCCACCTGGAAGGGGATGGATTCGTCCACTGCGTGCATGGTGGCTTTGGCAATGTCCTCCTTGATACGGTGGAAGGCCAAGCGGGCCTCTGCCGTCAGGGGAAAAGAGGTGGACTTGATCAGCGGACGGGCTTTGTCTGCATAGTAGGGGACCCACTGAGCGTAGTAGGAAAAAAACCCTAGGCACCTCTTCAGAGCTTTTAGGCAGTGGGGCAGTGGGAGTTCCATAAGGGGACGCATCCGGTCCGGGTCGGGACCGATGACCCCGTGTTCCACAACACAGCCAAGGATGGCGAGGCGGTCTGTGCGGAATATGCACTTCTCCTTGTTATATGTTAGGTTCAGGAGTTGGGCGGTGTGGAGGAATTTCTCGAGGTTTGCGTCATGGTCCTGCAAGTCATGGCCGCAGATGGTCACATTGTCTAGGTAAGGGAAAGTGGCCTGCAGCGCATTTTGATCGACCATCCGGTCCATCTCCCTTTGGAAGACGGAGACCCCGTTGGTAACGCCAAAGGGAACCCTAAGGAAGTGATAGAGGCGGCCGTTTGCCTCAAAAGCAGTATACTGGCGGTCTTCAGGGCGGATGGGGAGCTGGTGGTACGCTGATTTCAGGTCAATGGTCGAAAAGACGCGATACTGCGCGATCAGGTTGACCATGTCAGCTATGCGGGGGAGTGGGTAGGCGTCCAGCAGGGTGTAGCGGTTTATTGTTTGGCTGTAGTCGATGACTAGGCGTTGTTTTTCGCCGGTCTTAACGACCACAACCTGGGCTCGCCAGGGGCTGGAGCTGCCCTCAATAATCCCCTCCTTCAGGAGCCGCTCCACTTCGGTTTTGATGAAAACCCTGTCCTCGGCACTGTATCGCCTGCTCTTTGTGGCGATGGGCTTACAGTCGGGGGTGAGGTTAGCAAACAGTGGGGGTTGGGACTCTGAGTGTGGAGAGGTTGCATCTGGTGCGCGGCGGGCAATTTGGAGGCTGCTGGCTGCGGACTGTGAGTGGGGGGAGGGGGCCACCGTACGCCATCGTAACGCTTTTGAGGTGGCACTGGAAATCCAACCCCAGTAGAACGGCAGCGCAGAGGTCGGGCAGGACCAGGAGTTTAAAATTATTGAACACAGTCCCGTCTACTACTAGTGTTACCACGCAGTAGCCGCCAATGTCTGCTTACTGGGACTCGGAGGCCACAGAAATCCGCTGGTGCGCAGGCAGGACTGGGAGAGAGCAACGCCGCACCGTGTCGGGGTGGATGAAGCTCTCTGTGCTCCCGGAGTCAAAAAGGCAGTTTATTGCATGGCCGTTTACCTTAACGTCCATTTTGGACCGAGCTAGTTGGTGCGGTCTCGTTTGGTCCAGCGTAACAGAGGCCAGCGTAGGGGTCGGTGTGTCGCTGCGGGTATCAGATGGGGGGGGGGGGGGGGGGCGGGGGTTGGCGGCCTGCTGCGTCCCGGCTGGTGTCCAAGATGGCGGCATCCATGATTCCCATGTGGCTGGAGTCATCCAAGATGGCTGCTGCTGCGGTGGTTCGCACATGGCTGGGGAGGCCCAAGATGGCGGCCCGCACGCGGCGCTGTTGGGGGCCCAAGATGGCGGCTCGCACGGCCCACACGCGGCGCTGCTGGCGTTCGGGGTGGCTTTGGCCTTGCAGACGCTGGCGTAGTGTCCCTTTTTCCCGCAGCCTGAGCAGGTCGCATTCTTCGCCGGGCAGCGCGCTCTGGGGTGTTTGGCCTGGCCACAGAAGTAGCATTTCTGGCCTTGGGATACTGCTGTCTGGCTTTGGGACACTGCTGCGGTAGTTGGGCCGTCGTTGGGCTGTGGCTGGGGTGGCACGGTGCTATGGGGCTGTCCTACCGTGTCCCAGGTTGTCGTTCCCCGCGGCGTCCACGGTGCAGAGGAGTAGGCATCCATGCCCCGGTAGGCTGCGTCCAGCGTTAGTGCAATTTCGGAGGCTTTGTCGAGGGTGAGGTCACTCTGCTCCAGCAGTCGCTGTCGGGTGTAGTTGGACCTGTGGCCCGCTACGAAGGCATCCCGGATCAGTTCCTCCGTGTACGTAGTGGGCGTTACCGCCTTACACCCACAGGCCCAGCCAAGCACGGACAGAGCTTGGAGGTATTCCTCAGTCGATTCCCCAGGTTGTTGCTTGCGACTCCCCAGTAGGTGCCTGGCGTATACTTCGTTCACAGGGCGCGTGTACTTGGTCTTGAGGAGCTGGAGGGCGGCTGTGTACGAGGTCGCGTCCCGGATGACTGAGTACACTTGGTGGTTCACCTTGGAGATCAGGACAGACAGTTTGTTCGCATCCGTTACGACCGCAGTGGAGGCAGTCAGGAATGTCTCGAAGCACATGAGCCAATGAGCAAACTTGGTGGAACCGTCCGCTTCCCGACTGTCCAGGTCCAGGCATGCTGGTGTGAGGATCTTCTCCATTATAAAAAATTTAGTTAATAAAATTGATGCGCCATCAATTACTCAAAAGACTGAGGTTAAGCGAGTAACAACCAGGCTTTTATTAACTAAAGAACGAAGGTCTTGTCTCGAGTGGTCGACCCGTCCAGAATACTAAGGGACTGGGAGGTAGTCACTTATATACCTGGAATAGTGGGAGGAGTCAGCCGAGGCATGTCCAGACCTGTACCTAGTGGAATACACATACACTTACAGACAGGTATAACAGTGGTTTACCACAGTAGGTCATCCGGTCCTTGAGATTTATCGACTTTTAGTCCCATTAATTTTGCTAGTACTGTTTTTTTACAAATAATAATTTCTTTAAGTTCCTCATTCTCGCCACACCCTTGGTTTTCTCATATTTCTGGGAGGTTTTTTGTGTCTTCCTCCGTGAAGCCAGAAACAAAGTATTTATTTAATTTATCTGCCATTTCCTCATTCCCCATTATAAATTCTCCCGTCTCTGACTGTAAAGGACCTACATTTACCTTCGCCAGTCTTTTCCTTTTCATATACCTATAGAAGCTTTTACAATCCGTTTTTATATTTTTCGCTAGTTTGTGCTCATATTCCATTTTCCCTTTCTTTATCAATTTCTTGGTCCCCCTTTGCTGATTTCTAAAAAGATCCCAATCCTCAGGGCACTCCCAATTTCCCTGCGATTAACTTTAATGACCGGAAAATCACGGAAGCGCAAACTGGGCATGCTGATCTCTATGCCCAATATACTGATCCACTATCTGTTTTTATGAGTGCTGCCATGCTGAATTTACCTTTACATTTCAAGGAAGAATAAATCTTAAAAAAGCACTAGCGGACAACACCATTTCTGCTATTCCCCGCATCAGCACACTAAAGTTCATTTGCAACCACAGTGAATATAAATATGTCTCACATCGCAAATATACTAGTTGGAACATAACATAAGAAATAGGAGCAGGAGTAGGCCATTTGGCCCTTCGAGCCCGCACCGCCATTCAATAAGATCATGGCTGATCTTCTACCTCACCTTCACTTTCCTGCACTATCCCCATATCCCTTGATTCCCTTAATATCCAAAAAATCTATCGATCTCTGTCTTGAATATACTCAACAATTGAGCCTCCACAGCCCTCTGGGGTAGAGAATTCCAAAGATTCACCACCCTCCGAGTGAAGAAATTTCTCCTCATCTTAGTCCTAAATGGCCAACCCCTTATTCTGAGACTGTGACCCCTGGTTCTAGAATCCCCAGCCAGGGGAAACATCCTCCCTGCATCTACCTTGTCAAGCCCTGTAAGAATTTTGTATGTTTCAATAAGATCACCTCATTCTTCTAAACGCTAGAGAATATAGGCCTAGTCTACTCAATCTCTCCTCATAGGACAATCCCCCCATCCCATGAATCAGTCTGGTAAACCTTTGTTGCACTCCCTCTATGGCAAGTATATACTTCCTTAGGTAAGGAGACAAAAACTGTACACAATACTCCAGGTGTGGTCTCACCAGGGCCCTATATAATTGCAGTAAGACATTCTTTACTCTTATACTCAAATCCTCTTGTAATAAAGGCCAACATACCATTTGCTTTCCTAGTTGCTTGTTGTACCTGCACGTTAACGCTCAGTGATTCATGTACAAGGACACCCAGGTCCCTCTGACCACCAACATTTCCCAATCTCTCACTATTTAAAAGATACTCTGCTTTTCGATTTTTCCTACCAAAGTAGATAACTTCTTATTTCTCCACATTATATTCTATTTACCATGTTCTTGCCCATTCACTTAGCCTGTCTATATCCCCTTGAAGCCTCTTTGCATCCTCCTCACAACTTACATTCCCACCTAGCTTTGTATCATCAGCAAACTTGGATATATTACATTTGCTCCCCTCATCCAAATCATTGATATAGATTGTGAATAGCTGAGGCCCAAGCACTGATCCTTGCGGTACCCCACTAGTTACAGCCTGCCAACCCAAAAATGACCTGTTTATTCCTAATCTCTGTTTTCCGTGAGCCCTAATTTTGTTTCATTACCTCTTGTGTGGCACCTTATCGAATGCCTTCTGAAAATCCAAATACACCACATCCACTGGTTCCCTCTTATTTATTCTGCTAGTTACAACCTCAAAAAACTCTAACAGATTTGTGAAACACGATTTCCCTTTCATAAATCCGTGTTGATTCTGCCCAATCCTATTATTATTTTCTAAGTGCCCTGTTACCATGTCCTTAATAATAAATTCTAGCACTTTCCCTACTACTGATGTCAGGCTAACTGGTCTGTAGTTCCCCGTTTTCTCTCCCCCTCCTTTCTTACATAGTGGGGTTACGTTTGCTACCTTCCAATCCGCGGGAACCGTTTTAGAATCTATGGAATTTTGGAAAATGACAACCAATGCATCCAGTATCTCTATAGCCACCTCTTTCAAAATCCTTGGATGTAGGCCATCAGGTCCAGGGGATTTATCGGCTTTCAGTCCCATTAATTTCTCCAGTACTATTTTTTTTTACTAATACTAATTTCTTTCAGTTCCTCAAGTTAAATGGCGAGTGAAAAGACTAACATAACAGATGGCTTTAGGTAGAAATACAATGAATAAGAACTGTTGATGGAAAGTAACCAGTAAGTGCAACAGAATTATATTGCATTGGTGTGGGGGTTCTCAGTTACATTTCTTTTGGTGACGTAGTAGGGAAATGATGAAAGAAATTATACAGAACCCACCAGATATGATCTCCATGTGCAGCTAAGGGAGATACACAAAACCAAATCTTGCGAGACCCGCAAAAAATGCTAAATTTTAGAAATGGTCTGTGTTTGAATGTCAGCTGTGATCTATTGGTGCAACCATCATAAAAACAACAGGAATAATTTTCCAATCCCTTCATGGAGTTGCCCTACTCTACTTCCGTAATCTCCTCTTCCAGTCCCCTCTACTTCTTGAACATTGTTCTCTCACTCTCCTCTCCACTATTGTTGGGCACTTGTTCAGCCACTAAACTTATGTCTTTTGGATCTCCCTGATTCCATCTGCCTTGCCACTTCCCTCCTTCCCTTCAAATATCATATATTCAGAACATCACCCTAATCCTCTCTATTTGTGCCTCTAGCTTGGCATCCAGTTATTTATTTTCCACTCAACGCTTCTTGATGGCCACCCGCTTCTACTGATCCTAAATTACAAGTATCCAGAATGCTGCAGCATGTGTTGTCACTTGCATTAAATCCTGTGACTGTCCCCACCAAACTCTGTTGGCTTCCTGTGTCCCAGGGAACTGATTTTAAGGTTCTCATCTTTAAATCTCACCCTACCATCCCAATCTCCTCCAGCCCTTTGTTGCCGCACACATCTTCCAGTCCTCCAACACCATCACTCCCCTCCACTTCACCTTTGCTTAAATCCCATCATGGCAGTTTGAGAATTTTAATTTAATTTTAAAAAAATTTGGGAAATAAAATCATGGTACTGTACCAGTAAAAATGAACATGAAGCGGTCGGATTGTCGTCAAAACCCAACTGCTTGATTCATGTCTTTCAGGGAAGGAAATCTGCCACTCTTACCTGGTCTGGCCTATATGTGACACCAGTCCCACACCAATGTGGCTGATTCTCAACTGCCCTCTGAAGTGGCCTAGCAAGCCAATTAGTTGTATTAAACTACTAATGGCTCAAGATGAAGGTCCACCATCATTTTCTCAGGGAAACTAGATATGGGCATTAAATGTCGGCCTTGCCAGCGACGTCCACATCCTGAGAATGAATTAAAAAAAAAATTCCTTCAGCCACCATGTCCCCACCCTTAGCATCTCCATTTTACCACTGCCCTCCCTGCTTTCAAAAACATTAAGTCTGGGCTTTTGCTCTATCCTGACCCTCCAATTTCCCCGCCCCCTCCACAACCCACTCGCTAGCCATCCCCTGCAAAGTGCTGATATTCTCCTTTTATGTAATGAGTACAGTAGAAATTTCTGCAGTGTCTGTTGTTTGGCACTAGATGACACTCAGTTTGAGGGGGGGGGGGAAAAGAGAGAGGAGGACTGAGCCCCGGTCTCTCTCCCCCCCTCACCGGGCCAGGGGCTCAGTTCCCCCCCCCTCCCCCTGGGGACAGGGGCCCTGGGTCTTCCCCCACCCACCTTGGGACTGAGGTCCAGTCTCCCCACCCCCCCCCAACAACATGGCAGACTGGTCAGAAAAGTAAAAGCCCAGGGGATTCAATGAAAGGTGGCAAGTTGGATCCAAAATTGGCTCAGTGGCAGGAAGCAAAGGGTAATAGTCGACGGGTGTTTTTGTGACTGGAAGGCTGTTTCCACTGGGGTTCCGCAGGGTTCAGTACTAGGTCCCTTACTTTTTGTGGTACATACCAATGATTTAGACTTCAATGTAGGGAGCATGATTAAGAAGTTTGCAGATGATACAAAAGTTGGCCGTGTGGTTAGTGAGGAAGAAAGTTGTAGACTGCAGGAAGCTATCAATGGACTGGTCAGGTGGCAGAAAAGTGGCAAATGGAATTCAATCGCAGAAGTGTGATGTAATGGATTTGGTGGGGGGTGGGGTGGAGCTAATAAAGCAAGGGAATACACAATAAATGGTTGGATACTGAGAAACCTTGGAGTGCATGTCCACAGATCCCTGAAGGTAGCAGGACAGGTAGATAAGGTGGTTATAAAGGCATACAGGGTACTTTCCTTCATTGGTCGAGGCATAGGATATAAAAGCAGGTAGGTTATGCTAGAACTGTATAAAACACTAGTTAGGCCACATTTAGAGTACTGCGTACAGTTCTGGTCACCACATTACAGGAAAGATGTAGAGAGGGTATGGAGGAGATTTATGAGGATGTTGCCAAGACTGGAGAATTTTAGCTATGAAGATTGGATAGGCTGGGGTTGTTTTCTTTGGAACAGAGGAGACTGAGGGGATATTTAATTTAGAGGCCTAGATAGAGTGGAGAGGAAGGACCTATTTCCCTTAGCAGAGAGGTCAATAACCAGGGGGGATAGATTTAAAGTAATTGGTAGAAGGATTAGAGGGAAGTTGAGACATTTTTTCACCCAGAGGGTGGTGGGAGTCTGGAACTCACTGCCTGAAAGGGTGGTAGAGGCAGAAACCCTCATCGCATTCAAAAAGTACTTGGATATGCACTTGAAGTGTTGTTACCTACAAGGCTACGGCCCACAAGCTGAAAAATAGGATTAGGCTGGATAGCTCTTTTTTGGCCAGCGCAAACACGATGGGCCAAATGGCCTCCATCTGTGCTGTAAACATCTATGATTCTACTATTGTAGTATATTTCATAAAGCAAGGGTGTCCAAGCTCTTGTTTTTGTGGGCCAGGTGTGTACATTGGAGCCTCCAATAACATGTAATGGTAGAAAATAACTCCAGTAAATGATAAGCTACAATAAGACAGGGTAGGTATATCCATTCAGGTGAATCTGAACACTAAATGTGGATTACTGTGCTAGGTATCAGTATAAATATAAGGTTAGTCACATTAGCTAGATCATATTCTTACCTAGCAGTAACTCACTAATGCAGTAAAAGAACTTGCATTTATATAGCAACTTTCATGACCTCAGGACTTCCCAAAGCGCTTTATGAAGTACTTTTGAAGTGTAGTCACTGTTGTAATGTGGTAAACATGGCAACCAATTTGCGCACTGCAAGGTCCCACAACAGCAATGAGATAATGACCAGATAATTTGTTTTAGTGTTGTTGGTTGAGGGATAAATATTGGCCAGGACACCAGGGAGAATTCTCTTATTCTTCTTCGAATAGTGCCATGGGATCTATTACCTCCACCAGACAGGGCAGATGGGGCCTCGGTTTAACGTCTCATCCGAAAGACGATACCACCGACAGTGCAGCACTGAAGTGTCAGTCAAGATTATGTGCCCAAGTCTCTGGAGTGGGACTTGAAATCCCAACCTTCTGACTCAGGCAAGAGTGCCAGCACTGAACCAAGGCTAACACAACTAATCAATGCCGGGTGTATTTTACATATACATTTTAAGTACAGCTTTTTACCAATTATATTTAGCAGGCTATTGATAGTACCTCATATTTAATTTTAGGTAAGCTGCCAGTGCTATGACAATACAAGTATGTGTGTGCAATAGTAAATCCATAAGCAGCTATCTGTGAAGAGAAAGGATAGGTTAACATTTCTGATGTAGATTCTTTTTCCTAGAATTGTAAAATGAAAGAGAAGATACTCCGTTAATATAACTGAACAAAAGAAAAGGTGTGGGAGTGGAGAGGAAGAGGAGAACTACAGGAATGATGACTCCTTCCTTGCTTAGCAATTTTCACACCAATAGCATTTTAAAATTTCTTTTCATTCCCCCAATGAGATAACCGTTGCATGTCAATCACCAGTTTTCACCCATTTCCAGCATTGTAAAAGCCTTTCAAGCTGGATATTCAATCAATTAATTCCTTACTGCAATATGAGTCAGCATTCTTGATTTTTTAAAAATTCGTTCCTGGGATGCGGGCATCGCTGGCAAGGCCAGCATTTATTGCCCATCCCTAATTGCCCTCGAGAAAGTGGTGGTGAGGCGCCTTCTTGAACCGCTGCAGTCTGCGTGGCGAAGGTACTCCCACAGTGCTGTTAGTGAGGGAATTCCAGGATTTTGACCCAGTGATGATGAAGGAATGGCAATATATTTCCAAGTCAGGATGGTGTGTAACTTGGAGGGGAACTTGCAGGTGATGGTGTTCCCATGTGCCTGCTGCCCTTGTCCTTTGAGGTGGTAGGTGTTGTTGGTTTGGGAAGTGCTGTCGAAGAAGCCTTGGCGAGTTGCTGCAGTGCATCTTGTAGATGGTACACACTGCAGCCACGGTGGAGGGAGTGAATGTTTAAGGTGGTGGATGGGGTGCCAATCAAGCGGGCTGCTTTGTCCTGGATGGTGTCGAACTTCTTCAGTGTTGTTGGAGCTGCACTCATCCAGGCAAGTGGAGAGAATTCCATCACAGTCCTGACTTGTGCCTTGTAGATGGTGGAAAGGCTTTACGGAGTCAGGAGGTGAGACACTCGCCACCGAATACCCAGCCTCTGATCCGCTCTTGTTGCCACAGTATTTATGTGGCTGGTCCAGTTAAGTTTCTGGTCAATGGTGGCCCACAGGATGTTGATGGTGGGGGGCTTTGGCGATGGTAATACCATTGAATGTCAAGGGGAGGTGTTGGTGATAGTCATTGCTTGGCACTTGTGCGGCAGGAAATGTTACTCGCCACTTATCAGCCCAACCCTGAATGTCGGCCAGGTCTTGCTGCATGCGGGTATGGACTGCTTCATTATCTGAGGAGTTGCGAATGGAACTAAACACTGTGCAGTCATCAGCGAACATCCCCAGTTCTGACCTTATGATGGAGGGAAGGTCATTGATGAAGCAGCTGAAGACGGCTGGGCCTAGGACACTGCCATGAGTAACTCCTGCAGCGATGTCCTGGGGCTGAGGTGATTGACCTCCAACAACCACAGCCATCTTCCTTTGTGCTAGGTATGACTCCAGCCAGTGGAGAGGTTCCCCTGATTCCCATGGACTTCAATTTTACTAGGGCTCCTTGTTGCCACACTCGGTCAAATGCTGTCTTGATGTCGAGGGCAATCACTCTCACCTCACCTCTGGAATTGAGCTCTTTTGTCCAGGTTTGGACCAAGGCTGTAATGAGGTTTAGAGCCTAGTGGTCCTAGCGGAACCCAAACTGGGCATCAGTGAGCAGGTTATTAGTGAGTAAGTGTCACTTTGAGAGCACTGTTGACGACACCTTCCATCACTTTGCTGATGATTGAGAGTAGACTGATGGGGCGGTAACTGACTGGATTGGACTGTCCTGCTTTTTGTGGACAGGACATACCTGGGCAGTTTTCTATATTGTTGGGTAGATACCAGTGTTGCAGCTGTACTGGAACAGCTTGGCTAGAGACACGGCTAGTTCTGAAGCACAAGTCTTCATGACAGCTGGGATGTTGTCGGGGCCCATAGCTTTTGCTGTATCCAGTACGCTCAGCCGTTTCTTGATATCACGTGGAGTGAATTGAATTGGTGAAGACTGGCTTTTGTGATGGTGGGGATCTCAGGAGGAGGCAGAGATGGATCATCCACTCAGCACTTCTGGCTGCAAATACTTCAGCCTTATCTTTTGCACTTGCGTGCTGGGCCCTGTCATCATTGAGGATGGGAGATATTCATGGAGCCTCCTCCTCCCATTAGTTATTTAATTGTCCACCACCATTCACGACTGGATGTGGCAGGACTGCAGCGCTTTGATCTGATCCGTTGATTGTGGGATCGCTTAGCTCTGTCTATAGCATGCTGCTTCTGCTATTTAGCATGCATGTAGTCCTGTGTTGCAGCTTCCCCAGGTTGGCACCTCATTTTTAGGTACGCCTGGTGCTGCTCCTGGCATGCTCTTCTGCACTCCTCATTGAACCAGGGTTGGTCACCTGGCTTGATGGTAATGGTAGAGTGAAGGATATAGAATCATAGAAAGTTACAGCACGGAAGGAGACTGTGGTAAACCACTGTTAACTCTGTACAAGTCCGGGCATGTCTCCACCCCTGGCTCCACCCCTAAGCCCGGGTATAAAGGTGACTCACCACCCTTCCCCCGGGAGCTCTTAGGATGGATTCACTAGCAGAGGCATGCTCCAGTTCTTAGTCAATAAAAGCCTGCTTCATATAAGTCCATCTCGTAGTCTTTGGTGTTGTTGATAGCGCATCAATTTTATTGACTAATTTTCGACATGGAGCAAATCTTGAAGCCGGAACGTTTAGACCTGGATTCTCAAGCAGCAGATGCAGCCAATAACTTTGAACACTGGCTGAGCTGTTTCGAAGCCTTCCTGGAGGCGTCCAGCACTACCGTCACTACAGATGACGCAAAACGGCTTGTCTTGAACTCACGGGTGAGCCACCGAGTCTACTCGATCATCCGAGACGCCACTACTTACGCGGCCGCCATCGTGACGCTAAAGGAACAATACGTGAGGCCTGTTAACGAGGTCTACGCCAGACACCTCCTGGCTACCCGAAAACAGCGCCCCGGGGAATCGGGCGCCGAATATTTACTGGCACTGAGAGTCCTCGGCCGGGACTGTAATTGCAAAGCGGTGATGGCCAAGGAATGCACGGAAGACCTGATCCGAGACGCCTACGTAGCCGGCATCAGGTCCAACTATACGCGGCAGAGGCTGCTGGAACAGAGGGGGCTCGACCTGCAGAAGACGGTGGCCCTCGCTAACTCGCTAGACGTGGCCCTCCAGAACATGGACGCCTACCCCCCCTGATCGGATGGCCACGTGGATGCCACGGGAGCAGCCATCTTGGGACCCGGTAAGGCCACAAGCCGCCAGCAGCCCAACTACAGCTGCAATGACCAGAGGCCAGAAATGCTACTTCTGCGGCCAGGCCAAGCACCCCAGACAGCAATGCCCAGCAAAGGACGCGACCTGCTCCAAATGCGGCAAGAAAGGCCACTACGCGAGAGTGTGCAGGGCGAAATCGACCCCCAATTCCAGCAGCGCTGCGTGTGAACCGTACAGGCCGCCATTTTGGACCCCACCAACCACGTGTGAGCCGTGCGGGCCGCCATTTTGGGCACCACCAGCCGAGGGGGAGCCGCCATCTTGGACACCATTCCGGGACCAGGCCCCCGGCGCGGGCGAATACTACAGCGACCCACCGACCTCGACGATGGCCTCCATCACCCTGGACCAATCTAGGCCCCATCAACTAGCCAGGTCCATGATGAACGTAAAGGTAAATGGCTATGCCACAAATTGCCTTTTCGACTGCGGAAGCACGGAGAGCTTCATCCACCCCGATACGGTGCGACGCTACTCCCTATCGGTTATGCACACACGCCACCAGGTCTTTATGGCCTCAAAGTCCCATACGGCGGACGTCGGTGGCTATTGTGTAGCGACTCTGACAGTGAACGGCGTGGAGTACAGAGAGTTTAAATTCCTCGTCCTGCCACAGCTCTGCGCTCCCGTACTGCTAGGATTAGACTTCCAGTGCCATCTGGAGAGCGTCACGATGGCATATGGCGGGCCCCTGCCCCCACTTACAGTCTGCAGCCGGCAGAATTTAAACATGGCGCCGCACAAAGTATGCAGCCTGTCCACCCTGAAGGTCAAACCCCCCCCGTTGTTCGCTAACCTCGCCAAAGACTGCAAGCCAATTGCTACTAAAAGCAGGCGGTACAGTGCCGGGGATAGGAGTTTTATTAAATCAGAAGTAGAAAGACTCCTGAGGGAAGGGATTATCGAGGGCAGCACCAGCCCATGGCGAGCCCAAGTGGTGGTAGTAAAGACCGGCGAAAAACAGCGCCTGGTTATTGATTACAGCCAGACGATCAATCGATACATGCAATTAGATGCATACCCACTTCCCCGCATATCTGACATGGTCAACCAGATAGCACAATATCGGGTATTCTCGACGATTGATCTGAAGTCGGCATACCACCAGCTCCCCATCAGGCCTGAGGACCGCCAGTACACGGCCTTCGAGGCTGACGGTCGCCTCTACCACTTCCTCCGAGTCCCCTTCGGCGTCACCAACGGGGTCTCGGTCTTCCAAAGGGAGATGGACCAGATGGTTGACCAGAACGCGCTGCAGGCCACCTTCCCCTATCTAGACAACATCACCATCTGCGGCCATGACCGGCAGGACCACGATGCCAACCTAGAAAAATTCCTCCGTACGGCCCAACGGCTGAATCTGACATACAACAGAGAAAAATGTATGTTCCGCACCGCGCGCCTCGCTATTCTTGGCTGCGTGGTGGAAAACGGAGTCATCGGCCCCGACCCCGACCGAATGCGCCCCCTCCTGGAACTACCCCCCCCCCCACTGCCTAAAAGCCCTGAAGAGATGCCTAGGGTTCTTCTCTTACTACGCCCAGTGGGTGCCCAACTATGCGGACAAAGCCCGGCCCCTCATCAAGTCAACCTCCTTCCCCCTGACGGCAGAGGCCCGTGCGGCCTTCACCCTCATAAAAGAGGACATTGCGAAGGCCACAATGCACGCAGTGGATGAGTCCATCCCTTTCCAAGTGGAGAGCGATGCATCCGACTTCGCCCTAGCCGCAACCCTTAACCAGGCGGGGAGACCCGTGGCCTTCTTTTCACGGACCCTCCAGGGCCCCGAAATTCGACACTCCTCAGTCGAGAAGGAGGCCCAGGCGATAGTGGAGGCTGTACGGCACTGGAGGCATTACCTGGCCGGTAAACGTTTCACCCTGCTCACTGACCAACGGTCAGTAGCATTTATGTTTAACAACAGACAAAGGGGGAAAATCAAAAATGATAAGATATTGCGGTGGAGGATCGAGTTATCCACCTACAACTACGATATCTTATACCGGCCCAGGAAACTTAATGAGCCCCCAGACGCCCTATCCCGTGGGACATGTGCCAACGCACAAGTCGATAGGCTACGGACCCTCCACAATGATCTCTGCCACCCGGGGTTCACCAGGTTCTTCCACTTTATTAAAGCTCGCAACCTGCCTTACTCCATCGAGGAGGTCAGGACCATGACCAGGAACTGCCAGGTCTGCGCCGAATGCAAACCGCATTTTTATAGGCCAGACAGGGCACACCTGATTAAAGCCACCCGCCCCTTCAAACGTCTCAGCGTCGATTTCAAGGGGCCCCTTCCCTCCTCTGACCGCAACACGTACTTCCTCAATATTATTGACGAGTACTCCCGTTTCCCCTTCACCATCCCCTGCCCGGACATGACCAGCGCCACAGTCATCAGGTGCCTCAACGACCTGTTCGCCATATTTGGCTTCCCCAATTACATCCACAGCGACAGGGGCTCGTCGTTCATGAGTGACGAGCTGCGCCAGTACCTGCTCGAGAAGGGCATAGCCACGAGCAGGACTACCAGCTACAACCCGGGGTAACGGACAGGTAGAGAGGGAGAACGCAACGGTGTGGAAGACCGCCATGCTCGCCCTAAAATCCAAGGGCCTCCCAATCTCCCGCTGGCAAGATGTCCTCCCCGATGCGCTCCACTCCATACGATCACTGCTCTGTACTGCCACAAACGCCACCCCTCACGAGAAGATGTTCGTCTTCCCCAGGAAATCCACCTCGGGGACATCACTACCGCCATGGCTGATGTCTCCGGGACCCGTCCTGCTCAGGAAACACGTGAGGAGCCATAAGCCGGACCCCCTGGTCGAAAAGGTTCACCTCCTCCACGCCAACCCACAGTACGCCTACGTGGCGTATCCGGACGGGCGGGAGGACACAGTCTCAATTCGAGACCTCGCACCCTCAGGTACCACCCGAAACACCATCGATCACCATCCACTACCTCCACCCACCACCACTACCCACGACGCACCACCGGGGTGTCTACCACGAACTGACGACATGCCGGTGCCATCCCTACCCCGAGAGGACGACACGCCAGTGCTCCGTCCCACGCGAGAAGCGGCCGCGGGCAAAGAACCGCCGCAACCGGCACCACGAAGATCATTACGGCAGACAAGACCCCCGGAGAGACTTTCGTATACGAACTTTTGAAACACTTCACCCCGCCGGACTCCTTTTTTTAAACGAGGGGTGAATGTGGTAAACCACTGTTAACTCTGTACAAGTCCGGGCATGTCTCCACCCCTGGCTCCACCCCTAAGCCCGGGTATAAAGGTGACTCACCACCCTTCCCCCGGGAGCTCTTAGGATGGATTCACTAGCAGAGGCATGCTCCAGTTCTTAGTCAATAAAAGCCTACTTCATATAAGTCCATCTCGTAGTCTTTGGTGTTGTTGATAGCGCATCAGAGACCATTTCGGCCCATCGTGTCCGTGCCGGCCAACAAAGAGCTATCCGGCCTAATCCCACTTCCCAGCTCTTGGTCCGTAGCCCTGCAGGTTAGAGCATCCCAAGTGCACATCCAAGTACTTTTTAAATTGTGGTTAGGGTTCCTGCCTCTACCACCCTTTCAGGCAGTGAGTTCCAGACCCCCACAACCCTCTGGGTGAAGAAATTTCCTCTCAAATCCCCTCTAAACCTTCCCCCAATTACTTTAAATCTGTGCCCCCTGGTTTCTGACCCCTCTGCTAAGGGAAATAGGTCCTTTCTATCCACTTTATCTATGCCCTCATAATTTTATACACCTCAATAAGGTCTCCCCACAGCCTCCTCTGTTCCAAGGAAAACAGACCCAGCTTATCCAGTCTTTCCTCATAGCTAAGGTTCTCTACTCCCGGCAACATGCTTGTAAATCTCTTCTGTACCCTCTCTAGTGCAATCATATCTTTCCTGTAATGTGGTGACCAGAACTACACGCAGTACTCTAGCTGAGGCCTAACTAGTGTTTTATACAGTTGAACCCCCCTGCTCTTGTATTCTATGCCACAGCTAATAAAGGCAAGCATTCCGTATGCCTTCTTAACCACCTTATCTACTTGGCCTGCTACCTTCAGGGATCTGTGGACATGCACTCCAAGGTCCCTTTGTTCCTCTACACTACTCAGTGTCCTACCATTTAATGTGTATTCCCTTTCCTTGTTAGCCCTCCCCAAATGCATTACCTCACACTTCTCCGGATTGAATTCCATTTGTCACTGTTCTGCTTACCTGACCTATTTATTGATATCTTCCTGCAGTCTACAGCTTCCTTCTTCAGTATCAACCCCACAGCTGACTTTAGTATCATCTGCAAACTTCTTAATCATACCCCCTATATTCAAGTATAGATCGTTGATATATACCACAAAAAGCAAGGGACCTAGTACTGAGCCCTGTGGAACCCCACTGGAAACAGCCTTCCAGTCACAAAAACACCCATCAACCATTACCCTCTGCTTCCAGTCTCCGAACCAGTTTTGAATCCAACTTGACACTTTGCCCTGGATCCCATAGGCTTTTAACTTCGTGACCAGTCTGCCATGTGGAACCTTATCAAAAGCCTTGCTAAAGTCCATATACACTATGTAATGAAATCGGGTTGTTTTGATCCTGTATTCGTTTTGCACTCATGTATATTACCCTCCCCCACTGTGTATAGTTTCACTTCCTCTTTCCCGACTAACCTGGGAGGTTCCAGGTCTTGGCTCCGCCCCTGACTTCTCTTACATAAAGATCCCAGGATCTGTATGACTCATTCCTGTGAACCAGTCGGCGTGTTGAGATGTTAGCTCTGATCTTAGTGATTAAAAGCCAACTTGTTTAAGTCTATAACTTCTAGTTTTGTGGTTATTGAAGGCCCATCAATTTTAATCACTAAAGAATAATAGGATGGATCGACTCCTAAAACCAGAGCGTCTGGACTTGGATCCACATTCTGCTGAAGCATCAAATCAATTTGGACACTGGCTCAAATGCTTCGAACTCTTCGCGGGGGCCTCATCCGCTAGAGAGGTAGATAAACTGAGTCTACTGACTACTCGCGTAAGTCATCGGATTTATTCGTTCATCCGGGACGCCACCTCTTACACGGAGGCCATCACTATCCTGAAGGCCCAATACCAGAGGCCGGTAAACGAAGTGTACGCCAGACATCTGCTGGCTACACGCAGGCAGCGACCAGAGGAATCAATGGACGATTTCTCACAGGGCCTAAAGGACCTGGTCCGGGACTGTAACTGCAAGGCCGTGACGGCCAACGCGTACTCTGACGAATTGGTCCGCGATTCCTTCATCACGGGCCTCAAATCGAATTATATCCGGCAGAGACTGCTGGAGAAGGAGGTCCTGGACTTAAAAAAGGCAGTGGCCACTGCGCGATCGCTGGACGTGGCCCAGAAAAACTCTGACTCTTATTCTTCCGGCCATGCGGCCCTCACCGCCTCGTGCGCGCCGAGGGGGCCGCCATCTTGGAATCAGCCATCTCCCCATCCAGGTCTCAGACCAGCTCTACGCCGCCGGAGTCCCCACACAGAAGTTCACCCAGGAGTCCTACTACAGCGGCAATGTCTCGAGGCCCGAAATGCTACTTCTGCGGCCAGGCCAAGCACCCCAGACAACGATGCCCAGCGAAGGATGCTACATGCTTCAAATGTAAGAAAAAGGGGCATTTTAGCAAAGTCTGCAGGGGGAATCCGATTTCCAACTCCGTCACCGCCTCGTGCGTGCCGTGCGGGCCGCCATCTTGGGATCCGCCATCTTTTCCCGACTCAACGGCCGCCCAGGGCCCAACAGTGGCTTCGATCACGGTGGATCAATCCAGGCCACACCCGTTGACAAAATCCATGATGGACATACAGGTAAACGGGAATTTAACGAAATGTTTAATTGACTGTGGGAGTACCGAGAGTTTTATCCACCCTAGCCTGGTACGGCGGCACTCATTAACGGTAACCCCTACACGGAGCAGAATTGCTATGGCTGCTAAGCCCCACACTTCGGACATTTTGGGCTACTGTGTGGTAACACTGACTGTAAAAGGCACAGACTACAAGGATTTTAAACTCCTCGTGATGCCAGAACTCTGTGTTAATGTAATCTTGGGCCTGGACTTCCAGTGCCACCACGAAAGTGTCACGCTAGCATATGGCGGGTCCCAGCCGCCACTCACAGTCTGTGGCCTATCAACCTTAAAAATCAGCCCGCCCTCTTTATTCGCTAATCTCGCTCTGAACTGTAGGCCCATAGCGACCAAAAGTAGACGGTACAGTCTGGAAGACAGACACTTTATCAAGGCGGAAGTGGACAGACTCCTGCGGGAAGGCATTATTGAATGCAGTACCAGTCCGTGGCGTGCCCAAGTAGTCATAGTTAAAAATAGCGAAAAGAAACGGATGGTAATTGACTACAGCCAGACTGTTAATATTTATACCCAGCTGGACGCCTACCCTTTACCCCGCATATCAGAAATGGTCAACCAGATTGCGCAATACCGAGTCTTCTTGACTATCGACCTCAAATCCGCGTATCACCAGCTCCCCATTAGAACGGAGGACCGCCCATACACCGCCTTCGAGGCGAACGGGCGCCTCTACCATTTTCTCAGAGTGCCCTCTGGGGTAACAAATGGGGTCTCGGTCTTCCAACGTGAGATGGACCGCATGGTTGACGAGAATAAACTACAAGCTACCTACCCCTATCTGGACAATGTCACTATCTGCGGGCACAACCAGCAAGACCACGATCTAAATCTTGCGAGATTTTTAAAAACTGCCCTAAAGCTGAATCTAACCTACAACGAAGACAAATGTGTCTTCAACACAACCCGTCTCTGTATCCTCGGCTGTGTGGTGGAAGATGGGGTAATTGGACCGGACCCTGACCGATTATGCCCCCTAAAGGAACTGCCCCTGCCACACAATCCCAAAGCTTTAAAAAGGTGCCTGGGATTTTTTTCGTATTATGCCCAATGGGTGCCCAATTACTCTGATAAGGCCCGACCCCTCATTAAATCGACGTCCTTCCCACTATCAGCTGAAGCTCGGGAGGCTTTCATCAGTATTAAACAGGACATTGAAAGGGCTGCAGTGTGTGCAGTGGACGAATGCATTCCCTTTCAAGTCGAAAGCGATGCGTCAGACTTTGCCTTAGCTGCGACCCTCAATCAGGCTGGGAGACCTGTGGCCTTCTTCTCCCGAACCCTTCAGGGACCTGAAATCAGGCACTCTTCTGTCGAGAAGGAGGCACAGGCTATAGTGGAGGCAGTGCGGCACTGGAGACACTACCTAGCCGGCAAACGTTTCACCCTGCTCACCGACCAGCGGTCGGTGGCTTTCATGTTTAATAACAAAGGGGGAAAATCAAGAATGACAAAATACTCAGGTGGAGGATCGAACTATCCACGTTCGACTATGATATTATGTACAGGCCGGGAGCCCTTAATGAACCCCCAGACGCCCTATCGCGGGGAATGTGTGCCAGCATTCATACGGACAAATTACAGGGTCTCCACAACGACCTCTGTCACCCAGGGGTCACCCGACTATACCATTTTATAAAGTCCCGCAATCTGCCCCACTCCATCGAGGAGGTCAGGGCAATGACCAGAGCCTGCCGCATCTGTGCGGAATGCAAGCCTCGTTTCTACAGGCCTGACCGTGCACACCTTATCAAAGCCACACGGCCATTCGAGTGCCTAAGTCTGGACTTCAAGGCACCCCTTCCCTCTGCCGACCGTAACGTATACTTCCTCAATATCATCGATTAATATTCCCGCTTCCCCTTTGCCATTCCCTGCCCAGACATGACCAGTGCCACGGTCATCAAGTGTCTCTGTAATCTATTCTGCATGTTTGGCATGCCGAACTACATACACAGCGATAGGGGGACGTCATTCATGAGTGACGAGCTGCGCCAGTTCTTGCTCTCGAAGGGGATAGCCACTAGCAGAACCACTAGCTACAACCCCCGGGGTAATGGGCAAGTGGAAAGGGAGAATGCTACTGTTTGGAAGGCTGTCACGTTAGCCTTAAAGTCAAAAGGCCTTCTGACCTCCCGCTGGCAGGAAGTCCTCCCAGACGTGCTCCACTCCATAAGGTCTCTGTTATGTACTGCCACTAACGCTACCCCTCACGAAAAGATGTTCGTTTTCCCCCGGAAATCCACCTCGGGCATATCTCTACCCGCGTGGCTGACGTCTCCGGGGTCAGTACTATTGCGGAAGCACGTGAGAGGCCATAAAACAGACCCCCTTGTGGAAAAGGTACAGCTCCTCCATGCAAACCCTCAGTACGCCTATATCGAATACTCTGACGGGCGAGAGGACACTGTTTCCATAAAAGACCTCGCTCCCTCGGGGAGCGGAGAGAACGATGGGAGACTACCCGATGAAGACCTACACGACAAAGAGACAGGACGCCCAGAGGTATCAATACCCAACTTTAACCTGGAGGACACTGCAGATAACCTGGAAGACACTGCGGAGGCCCGGACAGCGGAGGAACCAGAATCCACTCCCCTAGAGGCACCCCAACCGGCTTTGCGCCGATCACTGAGAACTGCAAAAACCTCCTGACAGACTCACTTATACCAACTTTTAAGAAACATCACCCCGATGGACTAAATCTATAGAAGGGGTGAATGTAATGAAATCTGTTTGTCTTGATCCTGTATTCGTTTTGCACTCATGTATATTACCCTCCCCCACTGTGTATAGTTTCACTTCCTCTTTCCCGACTAACCTGGGAGGTTCCAGGTCTTGGCTCTTGGCTCCGCCCCTGACTTCTCTTACATAAAGATCCCAGGATCTGTATGACTCATTCCTGTGAACCAGTCGGCGTGTTGAGATGTTAGCTCTGATCTTAGTGATTAAAAGCCAACTTGTTTAAGTCTATAACTTCTAGTTTTGTGGTTATTGAAGACCCATCACACTACATCAAACGCACTACCCTCATCTATCCTCGTTACCGTCTCAAAAAATTCACTCAAGTTTGTCAGACACGACCTTCCCTTAACAAATCCGTGCTGACTATCCTTGATTGATCGGTGTCTTTCTAAATGAAGATTTATCCTGTCCTTCAGAATTCTTTCCAATAATTTTCCCACCACCGAGGTTAGGCTGACTGGCCTGTAATTACTCGGTCTATCATTTTCTCCCTTTTTAAACAAGGGTACCACATTAGCAGTCCTCCGGCACCTCATCTGAAGCCAGAGAGGATTGAAAAATGATGGTCAGGGCCTCTGCTATTTCCTCTTTTGCTTCGCTTAACAGCCTGGGATCCATTTCATCCGGGCCTGGGGATTTATCCACTTTTAAAGCTGCTAAACCCCTTAATACTTCCTCTCTCACTATGTTTATTTCATCTAATATTTCACACACCTCCCCCCCACCCCGATAGCAATGTCTGCTTCGCCCCTCTCCTTTGTGAAAACAGATGCAAAGTATTCATTAAGAACCCTACCGACGTCTCCCACCTCCACACACAGATTACCCTCATGATCTCTAATAGGCCCTACCCTTTCTTTAGTTATCCTCTTACTCTTAATATATTTATAAAACATCTTTGGGTTTTCCTTGATTTTACTTGCCAAGAATTTTTCATGCTCTCTCTTTGTTTTCTTAATATAATTTTTAATTGCACCCCTGCACTTTCTGTACTCCTCGAAAGATTCTGGAGTATTTAGCCCTCGGTATGTCATACGCCTCCTTTTTTTTCTTTATTCTACCCTGTATGTCTCTAGACATCCAGGGGGCACTAGATTTGTTAGTCCCACCTTTTTTCTTTAAGGGCACATGTTTGGTCTGAACCCTCCGGATCGCCTCCTTGAATGCCTCCCACTGCTTTGACACTGATTTACCTTCAAAGTAGCTGTTTCCAGTCCACTAAGGCTAAATCCCCTCTGAGCTTAGCAAAATTTGCTTTTCCCCAATTTAGAATTTTTATTCCTGGTCTATCCTTGTCCTTTTCCATAACTACCTTAAATCTAACAGAATTATGGTCACTAGCACCAAAATGCTCCCTCACTGATATGCCTTCTACCTGCCCAGCTTCATTCCCTAAAACAAAGTCCAGAACCACCCCCTCCCTTGTTGGGCTTGCTACATACTGGCTAATAAAGTTCTCCTGGATGCATTTTAGGAATTCCGCACCTTCTATACCCTTCACACTAATTTTATCCCAGTTAATATTGGGGTAGTTGAAATCCCCTACTATTACTGCCCTATAGTTTTTGCAGTTCTCAGAAATGTGTCTATATATTTGTTCTTCTATCTCCCTCTCACTGTTTGGAGGTCTGTAGTACACTCCCAGCAGTGTGATCGCTCCTTTTTTGTTTTTCAATTCGACCCCTATGGCCTCGTTTGATCATCCCTCCTCACAGCTGTAATAGTTTCTTTAATCAATAACTCGACCCCCCCTCCCTTTTTACCTCCCTCTCTATCCCGTCTGAAAATCCTGTAACCAGGGCCGGGCCAAAAGGTTACAGATTATGGTGGAATACAATTCTGCTGCTGCTGATGGTCCACAGCACCTCATGGATGCCCAGTTTTGAGCTGCTAGATCTGTTCTGAATCTATCCCATTTAGCACAGTGGTAGTGCCACACAACACGATGCAGGGTGTCCTCAGTGTGAAGATGGTACTTGGCTCCACAAGGACTGTGCGGCGAGTCACTGCGACCAATACTGTCACAGACAGATGCATCTGCGAGAGGTAGATTGGTGAGGACGAGGTCAAGTAGGTTTTTCCCCTCGTGTTGGATCTCTCACCACCTGGCAGCTATACCTTCAGGACTTGGCCAGCTTGGTCAGTAGTGGTGCTGCCGAGCCACTCTTGGTGAAGGATATTGAAGTCCCCCAGCCAGAGTACATTATGTGCCTCAGTGCTTCTTCATGGAGTTCAACATGGAGGAGTACTGATTCATCAGCAGGAGGTTTCCTTGCCCGAAGCCATTAGACTTCATGGGGTCCAGAGTCAATGTTGAGGACTCCCAGAGCCACATCCTCTCGACTGCATACCACTGTGCCGCCGCCTCAAGGATGGTGCTGGAGGAGTCTGGGACATTGGCTGAAAGGTATGATTCTGTGAGTATGACTATGTCAGGCTGTTGCTTGACTAGTCTATGGGAGAGCTCTCCCAATTTTGGCACAAGTCCCCAGATGTTAGTGAGGAGGACTTTGCAGGGTTGATTGGGCTGGGTGTGCCGTTGTCGAGTCCGAAGCCAGTGCCTAGGTCGATGCTGGGTGATCCGTCCGGTTTTATTCTTATTATTGTTTCTCGCGGTTTGTCACAACTGAGTGGCTTGCTGGGCCATTTCAGAGGGCAGTTAAGAGTCAACCACATTGCTGTGGGTCTGGAGTCACATCGGCCAGACCAAGTAAGGACAGCAGATTTCCTTCCCTAAAGGACATTAATGGGTTTTTACGACAATCCGATAGTTTCATGGTCATTAACTGAATTTAAATTCCTGTGGTGGGATTTGAACTCATGTCTCTGGCCTCTGGATTGCTAGTCCAGTAACATAACCACTGTGCTACTGATTCCTGTTATGTCTGTCCTATTTACGAGCACTCTTCTCTCTCCGACAAAGGGGTTACACCTGCAAAGTTAGCCTGTCTTTTCACTTTACAGATACTGCTGGACCTGCTGTGCCTTTTCTGTTTTTATTTCATATTTCCAGTATTTGAATTTTTTTCTTTTTATTTGTCTATAAACTGTATGTTCGACGATGGTTCCATACATTTTTTGACTGACCAGTTTTAAATCATCGTTGCAGATTGGCAATACCTTTGTAGTGCTTTGCAGAACAGTTCACGAAAGTAAAAACTCAACATTTATAACTATGAAAATAATGGAGCTATTTTTAATATATATTACAATAGATAGATACATTGCTAACCAGTACGGTTTAATGACTTCATGTCATTTGTTGGAACATCTCATGCTACGTAACTTGTTTTTTGTTTGTAAAACCTGTCGTTATGTGCTTATTATTTTCATGCATCTTATATTACCTGAAAGTGACTGGTCCCACTTGCTGACAGTATTAGAGTCAGCGCTGAGTCCCTCAATATATCGCAGGTAAGCTTCAGAGTGCAGTAACCGCTGAGTCTTTGGTGGAGGAGCCACAAACATTGGCGTTGACGGCTGCTGCTGGATAGCCTGTTGAGCTGCCACTTGCTGTGTAGGATATGGAGGTGGAGCCTGCTGACCCTGAGGTCCAAGATTAGGATGAATACCAATCTAAAACAGTCATCATTGTAAACATTAAGACATTGAGCTATACTACATTAAAATGACATATTTTAACTTGCCTTCAAGCTTTTACTGTAGCATGTGGTCTGAAGTATAGTACATTTTTTTAATAAACAGAATTGACGTAATCATATCTAGTATTACAGAGCAAATATATTCTATGAACGTAAATCTTATCTTGAGAAAGTACCCAATCAAATAACTTGTTTTACCTGCTGACCATATGGGGTTCCCGTAGTGGTCACAGTCGGTGAGCCTCCCACCAAGGTAGTCACACTCTGACCTATAACACCTGCAGTTTCAATGGAATTCATTTCAGGGGATTATAAACACTTAAATGAAGTTTAATATAATACCTAACCAAAGATTCAATACACTTACTGTATTTTAATACTATTATCTGAAGATAAATGTGGCTATTTTATAATGTATCAACTGTGTTGAAAAACTTTTATAATGGTTTCTGAACCAGGCTAGCCTGTTGAAAAGAGATAGCAAAATACCAACTATTGTTTAAAATTATGTAAAATTAATCTTGATATTTAACAATCACTTTCTACACAAGAAATAGGAGGAGTAGGCCATACGGCCATTCAATAAGATCATGGCTGATCCTCGACCTCAACTCCACTTTCCCGCCCGATCCCCATATCCCTTGATGTCCAAAAATCTATCGATCTCAGTCTTGAATATATTCAATGACTGAGCATCCACAGCTATCCACAGGGATAGAGAATTCCAAAGATTCACAACCCTCTGAGTTAAGAAATTTCTCCTCATCTCAGTCCTAAATGGACGACCCTGTATCCTGAGACTATGCCCCCTAGTTCTAGACTCTCCAGCCAAGGGAAACAGCCTCTCCACTTAGCTGAATTTTAACTAGGAAAAAATAAAGAGTGGTGGATTGTGTTGAGCAGCGTAAGGTATTGGGTTCCACACCCCTTAAACAGCTGAGTTTTCAATCCTACCCTTGCTGGGAGATGCTGAGTAGCCCAGCGAGTCTCCATGGGGAAGAAGGGAAAAAGTTTGAGGGAGTTATCCCCAAGGCCCTCATATACTTCCTGGCAGCTAGCCTAGAGCATCGTTTGTGGCGACCTAGGAGTAGGTTACCTGCTCTCCCTCAAAGACCTTGTGGCCCAGTCTAGAAATCAGGGAGAAAATACAGATTTCAAACCCTTACAAGTGGAAAAGTAGAAAAAACATTGGTATATCAGATTTAAGATGTAACCTCAGCCCATATACGTCAATAATGAAGCTACTTTTTGTGCTTTAGATGGATGTGGAAAATGAGATAGCACTTTAAATGATTTCCAAAATAAAACAACAAAATTCAGACAGAGTGTAACAATTAAATAATGCAAAACTTTGAGTTCCATCTAATATTTGACATCAAAGTTTTTAAGTAAAGATGCATTTTTGGTGCCATGTATAATGCTTTTCTACTGAAATTACCATATGGAAAGCTTTCCAATGGCAGAATGGGTAAAGACATCACCTGGTGTAGTTCTAAGCCAAATGATGCACCGATAGACAACCAAGTGCTCTTTCTTATATTGGAAAGCATTCTGAAGACTGAAAAAGTGCGCCAGGAATGAGAATGGAGCAAGCTGACAACAATACTGAAAGTATACAGCATAACTGTCTTTACCAAGCTTCTATATGGAAGAGTGCCCTGGATGTGCTACTGCTGTTTCATTCGGCAGCTTGACCACTTCTACCTCCAACACCTGAGGTTGACCACAGTGGCAGATTAAGTGGCAGAGCAGAATGATCAATTGTGATATCCTTGAGCATGCCAAGACCACTGACACAGAGACCAAGCTATGGTGATTAGGGCATGCAGCCCATGAGATAAATTCTAGAATGCTGAAAAGGATCCTGTACAGCTAGTTGAACAGGCCAAGAGGAAGCAGGGTGGGTAGCATAAAATATAAAGACACACTCAAGCATAGCCTAAAGCTATGGAACATCAATTCTGACAGTTGGGAAAATCTAACAGCCGATTGCACGAGTTACTAAGCAGCAAGACATGACTGTTGTCAGCTGGTTCCAGCACCTTTGACCTTTCAGCTGTCATGACACCTCTGTTACTGTCAAACCTGTTTAAATCACTCCCCTACCTCTGCCTTTGATGCCCTGTACACAGTAAATTAATCACTCACTCCTATTCCTCTGGGGTAGCCCCTATCTAAGCTCCTTTAAGTTAGAGGGCTGCAAACCTGACTATATCTAGTGCAAATGATCTAGTCATCAATTGCTGACCCATTACTTTGACCAGGCTTTCCGTCACTATTCCTAATCTCTTGCTTCCTGGCCCAGGGTCCACTTTCCTTACACTTATTTGTAAAGTGCTGTGGGACTTTGTTAAAAGTGCTGTATAAATGAAATTGTTAGCGTTGATCTCCTGAAGAAATAGAAATAGAAGAAACATGTATGGCAGCAGCCTACTGATACTACGGGCTGTTTGGGTCTGTGAAGCACATGGGAGAGCTTGCCTCTTTCATATTGGCCTTAATTAATACCGGCACCTTTTCCAACAAGGACCATCATTTTGGGACTGCCGTCACTATAATTCTAACCATCACAACAATTATAAAACAAACACATTTAACTGCCCAAACAGAACAAAGTTATTCTGTGTTTCAACAGTACATGTTAACAGATTTTAGTTACTTGGGCTAATTATTTGTTTAGCACGAAAATAGAGTAACAACTACATCATTTGACAATGCTTGTGAAATAATTTTAGAAAGTTGTTTTATCTGGAGATTAAATTAGGGTTAGACACGATTGCCTCACTTTTAGAGTGACAGTTTGACAGAAAATAGTTATTTTCTTATATTGTGAAAGGTAACGATTAGGAAGTTTACTGCTACTAATCATATTTATTTCAGCAGAACAGATCAGAACATGGCAATTTGGTCTAAAGATGCATCAGTACTTTCAAAATGAAAAAAAATACAAGAAATTATCACAAACTATTCAGTACACAAAAGCCCCAAGATTGTTAATACTTTTCCCAATAAAAATGACAGTAAATTGCATACATCAGATAACTATTCTGTAGTCATCTCTTGCTGAACTTTACACAATTAGTATCAATGGTTGTTTAAAGCAGGATGACACATTATAAACAAGATAATGATTTAGCAATGATGTTCTTACCCAGCGGTTGAATGCCTGGGGGAAGGTGGGGTGGTGGAGGCACCCCAGGGTGAAGTGGCTGCATGCTGCCCAAGCTGGCCATGCCATCAACTGGGCCTTGTAATGGTGGCATGCCCTGTGGGTAGCCACCTATCATGCCTTAAAGGATAACAACAAATTTCAAACATGCATCAAGGATGTCAATAACATGCAAAACAGTCTGCATCAATGTTCCCTCTAAACTAGTGCTAATATTATAAGAAAACCTCGCTTATATGAATAATTTTGGATCAGTAATACCATGTTGGCATGCACCAATAAAGGAAACTGATCCCATCAAATTTGTGATTGGGTTCTTAAGCCATGAACATGTAAATTTGATTTCTAATCCACTTGAATACTTAGAGGGAACCTTGGTCTGCATTATGAAGCATGCACTACAAACTAATGAATGAAGAGATCTACAACTACTTGAAGGAATGGACATTATTAGTATGTGGTGATGAGATAACACATGAGTAATAAATGGATATATACACATTTTACCAAGTATTTGCTTGGTAATAAAATGTACCTGCTCACATCTCTATGTAGTCTACTTCAAAAATTTAGTTTTCTGATTGAAAAGTTGGATTACCTACCTTTGGTAGGGTCTTCTCCATTCTCTGAACATTATCCATCACATACCAAAGTCCTGTCATCCAATGGGGGAAAAACACAGGGACATTGACCCTTTAACACATTTTCAGTGTAAAATTAAGGTAAGCCACATGATTCATCCTCTTTCTCCACTTTATAAATTCTGATGTCCAGTTCTTTTTCACCCAATGAAGCAAAGCAGTAAGGCATGCAAATATCCAGAAATCAATTCATACAATTTTGTTTGTTTAAAGACATGTTCAGATCAGAGGACAGCAGGGAGCCTGGTATATGGAGGATAACATCATTCAAAGGAGGAGGAGAGTGCCTACTGGAGGTAGGTGCCCTGTGTTTTTTTTTCCTCAGTTATTTTCCACATACAGGAAACTTTCTGGTATCCGGCACGGACGGGACCGACGTGGTGCTGGTTCATCAACAATTCCGGATAACCGAATGCTATAGTAAAAGATACGGACCTTAGAGATCCGTATAAAGCAACAAACCCTGTTGCTTAGCAACAGCTTCAGAACAACGTCAACAAGTTGCAAGCGTCTCTGTAGCTTAGCAACAGCTGCAGCCAAACCCATGCCTTCCTCCATTTGTTGCTGTGCAAGTAATAAAAGTTACCTGAACCGACTCCTGAATTTTGCCGGTTAAACGACATTTCCGGCTATTTAGGGGCCGGTTAATCGAAAGTTTCCTGTACTATAGGATACTTCATATAGTCATGCTGTAAGAGGAGAAGGGTGTAACTTTGGTCTGGTCCAATAACCTGAATTAAGGATTGCCTCCTAATTGTGTATCCTATTTAGCTTATAAATCTAAACGTTAAAGTTTGATAAAAATGAAAGGAAGTTTCCAAGTAGCAATCTTGCTTATGCTATCCAAACTAACTCTCTTAGTAGCTTAGGATTTAGCCATGGCTCTTATCCAGAAGTAATCACGTAGGATAAACTTTTCAAATGACTTAACCATCCATCTTTGCTTCAGAATGGATAAAAATCTGTTGATTTGTGGAAATGTTTTCTCTTATCCACAAAGTATTATTAAACACCTTTTTAACATGAAGCCCTACACTTCACTCAGTCACATCAAGCTGGGTAACTAGGGACTGAAGCCTAAGATAGATGGCACCATGACACTTTATAATAAAAAATTTGGAGTAAGATCATAAGACCCGCCAGTATTTATGCCAAAACCAAAAAAATTGAAAACTGCATATACAGGTAGTTCACCCACACCTCTTGGGGACACCAAAATAGCATTAAGATGGCTATTTTTAAAGTTAAAAACTTGAGGTCAAAGAAAACCATAGTTCCAAAAGTTGTGTACATTAGTTTCTGCACTAGAAGATTCAAATCTCAAATGAGAATTGAAAGCCTAATAAAATATTACATTTTTTCAAAGCTCCTTTCACAAATAAAGATACTTGGTGATGGTTCACCCATCAACATATGACTATTCCTTCATCATCGCTGGGTCAAAATCTTGGAACTCCCTAACTAACAGCACTATGAGATTGCCTTCACCACATGGACTGCAGTGGTTCAAGAAGAAGGCTCACTACCACCTTCTCAAGGGCAACTAGGGGTGGGCAATAAGTGCCGACCTTGCTAGTGACACCCCTATCCCCAGAATGAATTAAAAATATATATTTTCAATAGGGAGGACTTGCATATTGATCAATATATGACTTCAATATTTGTAAACATTCCAAAGAATGAGAAATATTACGAGAGATTATAGTGGTGTTCATTTTTGTGACTCCATAAATGTTTATCTCTCATTTTACTTCATAAATATTTTTACTGGAATGCTTTTAAAAATTATGAAAGACACAGGATCTTGGATTATAACATGTCCCTTTCAATAGTTTCACTCAAGCTCTGGCTGAATCGGGGCAAGATGCCAAATTTGGCTGTCCAGTTGTGATAAAAGATCCATCTGATCAGTGGTTGAGCCATGATCAGATCAAGAAGGCATTAGTACGATACCATTGTGGCTAGTGCAGAGTTAACATAATGGCCTAGTCTTCTGCTGCACAAATATTTTTATGGATTCCCTAAATAAGAAGAAATTAGAGTAAATAAAGGAGATTGTCAAGTGCAACAGCTCTTTGATCATAAGTCCTGATACAACATTTTCCCAACCTCATCAATGAATGTTACAAAAGATCCAACAATGGATAACCCATATTTGACTGTGGACCAAATTCTGGAGAAATTGCAAGACAGAGTTTATTGTTCAGTTTGTTCTGTGTTGAATGGGGCTGAAGTCACCCCATAGTTGTAAGAAAATCCAGAGTGTAAAAGCAAATATTTATTAGATAGCTCCTGTAATTTAAGAGGAAGCCCAGTTTCCAAACAGAAGCTGATGTACTATCATCTTTGCAGCTTGCTGAGTGGGAGCTCTGATGAGTCAACTATCTTGATAAGGGTAGATAAGAAGGTACTACAGTTTTTGAGGGCTGCTAATGTTATTCAACACCTTGGTATCTGATGTATAACAACATAGAAGTTATTATCAGGCAATGTCAAGAATTCGGTTAGCTGCCCACACCCTGCTATCTCCAATGATATCGTCACTGAAGCAAAACTTTGTGAAATTACTGAAGACAGGATTCTATACAAAATGTCTGCTCGCAGTCTATGCCTGATTACTAAGTAGAAACACAAACAAAGGAAAACAGAAATACATCAGTACATATGTCTTCCTTATAACATTTAAGCGGTCTCTATGCAAACAAATTTTAAAACCACATTTGGTGATTGAGTAATGAAGGCATGTATTGTATTTATCTAAAATGGGAAAGGCTACAGACAGAAATGACAGATCAGAAGCCATTGTGATAGCATGGATTAAATATTTCAATGCAAACAATGTACCTAAGCATGGATGAAAACTGTTGGAATTAAAATGGCAAGGCTAAGGCCTACATAAGCTATTTATCTAAACATTGGCAAAACAGTAAACATAAACAGCCAATGAAGAGAAACAATCCTAGGAATGAGCACTGTAGTAACAATAGCAAAGCAGCTTTTGCAATAATCAACAACCACATGACTATAGCAGATGATGACAGAAAGAACTGCAAAGTAACCTGAAGAAATGGAATCATGTGACTTAACCTCACGCTGTGTTAAAACATCTTTAAATGGACAGTATCCCTGCAATTTTCCTGTTGGATGACTGGGATTCGTATGTATGTGGAAGATAACAATGAGGGAAAAAATATTGCCAGATTACAACCAATGTACAATTTTAATCAAATGAATTAAAAAGTCATGCACATGTGGTTAATCTTTAGCAACGGTTAGCAACAGTTTGTAAGTAACATCATATTGTTTTTGACCTTGTAACAGAACTATTTGTTTCTGAAATACAAGGATTAAACATCAAGTTTTCCAATGACACATACTTTTTTGAAAGTATAATAATGTCCTCGTCTTTACAACTACTTATTGCACCAACTTATTTTTCATCCTAGAAAGTGTTCTTTTAGCTTCCCAAGTACTGAATATCGTTCATAGCTTTCAAATTGTGCACATTTCATAATCATTTGTAAAAAAAGTGTATCTTTTTTGATTGTTTGCAATAAGAGCAAAGAGTAAAAGCACAGAATACTTTGTAATTTATAGTATTTACCAAATCAGACAACTATTGTAAAGAAAAATATTTTGGTGCAGAAATGTTGAACTCTTCAAGACACAAGAAGAAAATACAACTTAAAAGTACAGGAAACTCTTGATTTACCGGCACCTAAATAACCGGAAATCTCTGTTAACCGGCAAAATTCAGGAGTTGGTTCAGGTAAGTTTTACTTCAAATTAGCGGCCTGTTCCTGGATCTGTGGCCGGGTTCCTGCACCTGTTGCTAAGCAACAGGGACGCTTGGATCTTGTGGTCGGGTTCCTGCACCTGCTGCTAAACAACAGGTACGCTTGGATCTTGTGGTCAGGTTCCTGTACCTAAGCAACAGGCATGCTTGGATCTTGTGGTCGGAGTTCCTGCACCTGTTGCTAAGCAACAGGGACGCTTGGATCTTGTGGTCGGAGTTCCTGCACCTGTTGCTAAGCAACAGGGAAGCCTGGATTTGTTGCTGTGTACGGGAGATCTGTACCTTTTACTATACCTCTCTGTAATCCAGACTTTTTGATAAACTGGCACCACGCTGGTCCCGTTGGTGCCGGATAAAAAAGAGTTTCCTGTATCATTTTGGATCACAAAATCTAAGAAAACTGTTTTAAACATTAAACATTTCTGATATGTGACCCTAGAGAGAGACTTGCTACATGTACTTTTGGTAAACCACCATGGCGCTGATGAAAACCCTGCAATGCAAAAACAGCAAAATGACCCCCCCACCCCAAATTTGGTTGAAAGCAATTTTCAGTAGAATTGTAGTCCTTTGCCATTTAGCTAGTTCTCATATGCTACCTGTGACAGGGGTCATCTGCTGATGGAGAATTCCCATTGGTGTAGGAGGTGGTACTACCCCCATGATGGCACCTACAGGTGTACCAGCCCGTGGGGAGGCACACTGCTGCTGCTGAGCTGCACGCTCTCTCTCCTGCTGCTCAGCTTGCTTTGCTGCCCGCTCTGAAAAAACACGAACGTATATTCACATGGGCACACCACTCAATTTATTTATTACAGCACAGAATTATAAATTTGCATGGATGAGATAAAGCAGATACTCGCTTCAAGAATATATTCACAAAGATTCAAAACCTGAAGGGAGTGTAGTTATTTTGTCAAAGTTTAAAAATAGATCCATACAATTGCCAGGACAGTGGAACCACATCCTTCTTCCAAATAATTCCCAGGAAAGATGAGACAACCCCCTCCCAACCAGACACACAATTTCCAGGCTCAGACTGATAGGGATATTAGCTTGGTTGCCAATAGCAGCGGATTAACAGAAAGAACAGCACTTCTCAGCATTTCTTGCAAACTTTTCAACTGTGTGAAAAATGGCATTTTCTAAAACACTGGATAGATGTACTTCAAATTCAATTATTTATTTTCAATGATAAACAAATTAGGCCAGTCAGAAATATCACCAACTAAATCTTTTTTTTTTGCCTGCAAATAAATTTGAACCTTCGGACAGATCATAATAAACCTTTCTGCATACAGAAGGAAGGTTTAACAAATTAAGTGTTCAGGTAGCTGGCAGCGACCTTAAAATTACAATAGTAATACTTTCAAATAGATGAAATGGTAAAGATACGTACCATGTCTGTATCTAGTTGTTGGCATCAGATAATTTAATTTAGGCATCAACTGGCCACTGAGATGTCAGGTCATTTGTTTTTTTTTTAACAAAACATACGCTCGGAATGTCTTTGTTATAAAGAATAAATAATTAGCTACCTTCATACTCTGCTTTTTTGACAGCCTCAAGGTTTCTCCATTCCGTACCCACAAGCCTACTCAGCTCTCCAAAAGAGAAGTCAGGATGCTTGGCTTTGATAACAGCTCTCATTTCACTGCTGAACAAGATGTAACCACTTGGGTTGGTCTTCCTCTTTCCCTCCTTCTGTTTAGTGCCCTTAACGGATTTAGGGGTTGACTATATGTAAACAACATAGGACAGTTAGAGGTTAGCGTTTCTAAGCCATATACATGTATTGAGGATAAATGAGGAAGATCCTTGGAACATGATTTATATCCAACCAGCGGGGCAAAACCATATCCCATGGGTCCTCAGTACGCATTCTGTTTATGCTTACACACATAAAAGTCTTACACAAATTTCAATGTTAAATCTAAATTAAATTGATGCACAGATTGTTGATCTATGGTGCAAGGTCATAAGTGATTGAATTTAAAAAAAAATCTATTAAAAAAACAGACTTGGAGTTACATCTGATTACATCAAGTGGGTTTCACATTACTGCCCCAAACTTTTGATATACTTATTTCCTTGGGTATACTTATTCTTTTGGGTAGGTTTTTACTCCTTTCTTGAATGTTTTCTGGGTCCACCTGCCTTGACATCTTGCAGCCAAGGAAGGCAGATGCTCAGTCTACTTCCAAACTGCCGCCAATGCAATCTGGAACTGACGAGGGATTGCTCAAGTGTGACTGTTCTGATTTTCTCGGTCCTTTGTAGGGAGATGTTACAGCCTTCACTTGGCACCTCCCAGCAGGACATGGCTTAGATTGGTAACAGTGTGGTCTGGGGCTTGAGCATGTGACTGTCTTCACTATATGACAGTGATCTCATAATTTTGTTACTTATATCCTGAACCTTCTCAAAATGATAGTAATTGTTACTGCGACTAACCTGTGATGCCACATGAGTGACCTGCACCTGAAAGGATCTGGACCAATGAAACAATGCCACATTACACAACAGGCACACAACTGTGTAAATAAATGACTTGTTATTCTACTGAATGAAACTGTGCAAATATGATTTCCAAATTGTTGCTTGTTTAATAATTATTTTTAAGTGAAGATATGAATCTTTTTCCCCTCAGTCCTTCTTGGTATCACAGCAGGAAATGCAAAGGCTTGCTCTTTATCCTCCTCTGAAGTAGTTCAAATGTGTACAGAAACTCATTACCATGTAAAGTCTCTAACTTGTCCAGCTAAGATCACACAACCCATGGGGGCATTGGCTTGCAGGATTATCTGGAACCAAATTGGAAGAATCCCAGCCCGCAGTGACAGGTCTACCACTTCAGGGTTCCATTGGTGAGCCAGGTCGAGTCATCAACAATGCCCTCAAGTACCATGGAACTGCCTGGTTCAGGTATCACATTACCGAGTTGGCCATGGAGGTTGATTTTGTTTTGAGCTTCCATCATAAGGCTTGGCATCTTGGAGCCACCCCTTCGAAGTTGACCATGATTATGATGCACTGACCCATCAGTATTGCTTGAATTATGCAAGTTTTGACGTAGTTATTTATATGCAACTATCCAGGTGAAATTTTATGATCACGATTTGTAATAAAAGTGGAGAAGTGGATTCCTCTAATCTGCCCAATTCTCACATTCCATAAACCTAGAATTGTTTTTGGCTCTGTTCTTCAAAATGGTGTTTTAACTTCTGTAAAACACGACTCCTCTTAAGAACTCTTCTGTGTTTTTCAATGATTCTGTACCTATAGAAGTCCCCAACAAGATCCTATTACTGTACCTGTGGGGGTGTATAAGGAGCTATTTCCATTTCACTGGCAACAGGAGTCTGTAACTGAGGCACAGAGGGCTGTTCAGCAGTTTCAGCCTCCTCTTCAATAGCCTCTTCATGATCTTCTTCAGGCTCCTCAAATTCTGCAAACTTCATCTCTAACTCTTGTATTTTCTTATCTAAAAGAGGAGATGGTTCCTTGTGAGGAACAATAAGTTTCCTGAAACAATACACACAATTACTGTAAAACAGATTTCCATTTTACCACCATCAACAACAACTGTTACTGTACAAGATTTGTACATTTATTGCAACACTACAAAAGCAAAATTCCTTAAAAGTGAATTAATACTTCATCTGCAATGACATTACAGTGACTACATTTCAATCGCTGTAAAACCCATTGGAACATCCAGAGGTTGAGAAAGGGGCTATATAAATGCAAGTTCTTTCTTTTTATTTCTCTTAAAATATTTCCCCTTTTTAGATCTCCATTGCTACATGAACTTTTTTTTTTTTTTTTTTACACAGGAGGTACAGTTAGAAGCTTCAGATCTATCTGCACCGGTGTAGATCACCGTCTCCGCCCTTGCCTCAGCTCATCCGTTGCTGAAACCCTCATCCATGCCTTTGTTACCTCTAGACTTGACTATTCCAATGCACTCCTGGCTGGCCTCTCACATTCCACCCTGCGTAAACTTGAGGTCATCCAAAACTCGGCTGCCCGTGTCCTAACTCGCATCAAGTCCCGTTCACCGTTCACCCATCACCCCTGTGCTCGCTGACCTACTTTGGCTCCCGGTTAAGCAGCGCCTCGATTTCAAAATTCTCATCCTTGTTTTCAAATCCCTCCATGGCCTCGCCCCTCCCTATCTCTGCAATCTCCTTCAGCCCCACAACCCCACCCCCCCAGATATCTGCGCTCCTCTAATCTCTGCCCTCTTGAGGATCCCTGATTATAATCGCTCAACCTTTGGTGGTCGTGCCTTCTGTTGCCTAGGCCCTAAGCTCTGGAATTCCCTCCCTAAACTTCTCCGCCTCTCTTTCCTCTTTTAAGACGCTCCTTAAAACCTACCTCTTTGACCAAGCTTTTGGTCACCTGCCCTAATTTATCCTTATGTGGATCGGTGTCAAATTTGTTGTCTTAAAATACTCCTGTGCAGCGCCTTGGGACGTTTTACTACGTAAAAGGCGCTATATAAATACAAGTTGCTGTTGTTGAGAAAATGTAAGTGTGCTTTTGTGACAGTATTTTCTTCTCTTTAGAAATGGATTACATCACCATCACGTGCTTAACTTAGTGGCACAATCAAGAATAGATAAAAGCTATCTAAACCAGTGAATGGAGTTTGAATGTCACTCAGGACTTTAAATTTGGGGTGGGTCATTAGAAGTCTGATGTTATAATATTAGTGGCAACAGGAGTAAGTATCTATATTAAAAGTTGTGTGTCTATAAGAATGTACTAGTGCAGACAGTGCATGACTACAGCATTGGTAACTGGTTTATGCGAACCATGTGGTATTATTGGTTTAAGTAATCAGCATGGACCAATTACATTCAGAGAATCAATATTAGAAAAACAGACAATGCAGCCATATTGCTCTCTGCTCCCCTGCTCACGTCCTCCAGTCGCTCTGTGGCCTGCATGTGCTCCGTTCCCCTTTGCAGCCTGCCTCCCCTTCCCAGGCCCACCTACCCTGGCTATCCCATTCCTTGATGGGGCTCAGCCACTATGTGCTGCTCATTCTTTGTTTCCCTGTACCTCCACTCCTCAACCCACAATGTGGAAAATACGCTAGTGATTATTAAAAAAATGTTCTTTGCTTTTCAGCTTTCCACTATTTGAATCAATGATTGGTGCATTACAGATAAAGTAGCCTCATCAAGAAAAGTGCTCATAAACACTTAAGCAGAGCAACCGGTATCAAAGTCAATCAGGATCGTTTTACCATTCGAAGTGTGCTTCTTTTCTATTTTACATTACTAGGCCTCACCTGAAGTAGTATACCTCATCATCCAATATTTTAGCAGATAAGGAGAATCTCTTTAGGCCTTTAAATCTTTTCATTTGTTTGTCGGTCTCATTGTAACGACTCTCGCAAATGTACACATCATTTTCATTCACTTCCGTTGGTCGACAAGAGAGGTAGTCTTTAAATGATAATACACTGCACTTGCCTGCATGCAACAATACCAAAATATTATCTTAGAAATGCTAACATTAAATGTACATCTAGTCAGTTACATTACTGCAACATGAAATCCATAGATTTGTAACAATCTGCATATTATAAAAACCTTTAACGCCAATTAGTTATACTTTTGATGACTAAAATTAGAATGATTTATTTGATTCTGTTGATCAAAAGGTACTAATAGTCAAAATGGACTTTTTAAAATTACAAAAACTCTCCAGAATAGTTTATGAAATTGATGCTGAAACCCACTAATTAGTCTTAAGATATGAATTACTTACCAAGCACACAAGTCATGGTGCAGGTCTCTTCCACATTGCTAAGAAACACTTCCTTCTTGTAAAACATTTTGGTAGGTTCATGTTCAGTCTCCTCAGGATGGATGAATATGGGGCCAAAGAAATAGGCAGCGCCACCCCGCACCCACATTTTCTCAATCCTATCAACAAGGTATACAAGAAGCTTGATTTTTCTACATTTTGAACAGTGATTCCTTTTATTTTTTTTGCTCAAAGGAATGTAGAAGCTATAAGACAACTGGTATGTTCTGGTTTTTGCAATAATACTAGGGGATTGAAATAATTCTGTTCATATTATACTAACAACCAAATATTGTTAATAATAATGTTTCTCAAAAACTTACACAGAAAGTGATGAAAAGTAAAAACTCGCATTCTAAATAAAATGTTTTGAGTTATGTTACTTACCTGCCCACACGTGCTTGCACTAAACCATGTGATTTTATGTATACACAATCTCCAACTTTGAGCCACAAGTCATTATAATGAAGCTGCTCATAATACTGGCAGCCTGGTTCTCCATTTGAAATGTCCACTGGCACATCCTCTCTATCCTGGACAGACAGATTGAGTAATATTATCTATATGGACTGCATCTTACAGCTACTGACAATATACAACCACTGAGAATTGAACACAGGACAGCGGAGTTCTGATAAAAATATGTAGCGACTACACTAGCAGGGCATTTCTGGAAATCACTGTTCTGATAAGTTTGCGCAAGTAGAAGTGATATTCAGGCTTCAATCAAGTTTCCCGTGCACAATACAAACAGGCCATGATGAGACTTCACAAAATTGTGAAAGCAATGGGTAATGTAAATGAGGTGAAACAGAACTTAAAATAATTCTAGTAATAGATCAAGGGGTGAAATTTCTCAACAAAAATTGTGAGAATAGCTGCTTTTCTCCTAACAAAACAGTACTCTCAGAAATTGTATGCTCAAAGCTATGGCTTCCTGTAATTTTATTAGTGGGATATAAATTACAGAGAAAATGAGACATTCTCCTATTTTATTTTAAACCCCATACCCTCCCAGATAGTATAAGGATGTTGTTATATTACAGGCTTTGGTCTCAGAAGAGCAGAGAGAGTGCAATGCGGAGCCGATAGAGCTTTGCACACGTGCGCAAAAACAACTGAGTGGAACCCCCACTTGCTGGCTGGTTAAATTATAATGTTAAATATAGGACTGGTCAGGGCGTGGGCTCTCTTCGAATGTTAAAAATATTTACATTTAGAAAGGTTTCAGGTGGTTCAATGGAATATTTGGAACTTCTTAAATTTGTGTATATACTAAACTCAAATGGTCATGGAAACCTCAAGCAGAGCAATGCTAGAGTTGCTATATGTAATGGCCAAGGAATGGTAGATATGGTCAAAGTCAGAGAACAGCTAGCTAACAGTGACCATGGTGGAGGTTAAAGTTAGACTTATGATAGAAAAGTAGAGTACAATAACAACTTCTAATTTTAGGAAGGTAGACATTAAGGATATGAGCAAGAAACTAAGCTTAATGGGTTAGCAAGCACTGTTAGCTGGGATAGGCACAGAAGAAAACTGGCAGATATTCTGATATAATTAGGGCACTGCAAAATAAATTCAGTCCACTGGGTAAAAAGCTCAGTGGAGGAACTAGGAAAACAACATGAGTAACAACACATCGCAAGGCGCTTTACAGAGGTTGGGTAACTGGGCCAAAAAGTGGGAGATGCCATTTAATGCAGAGAAATGCAAAGTCATAAAGCTGGGAAAGGGAAACAAAAAGTGGGAATGCAAAATAAATGGGAACAGTTTACAGGAAACAACACAGGAGAAGGATCTGCTGTTTCTAGTGGAAAAGATCTTAAATCGTGCTAGATGACTATAAGTAGTAGGGATGTTTACATTGAGGAAAAAAGCAACAAGGTAATCACATTTAGGTTTTTAAGGTCCTAATGGAAATAAATAATGTTGAATGCTGCTCCGACAACCAGCTTAACAAAAGCTCCAAGACATTGGCCTGGATTTTGCTGTGAGCGGCGAAGGAATGGGTTTTGCCATTCACCTTGTGTACAGTTCCCCAGACTTTTCGCGGGCTTGTCAGCGCATATTTCTACTAATCTGGCGTCTGCTGGAATTTGGCGCCCTCTACAGGGGATCTGTGGCGTCTGTGAGCAGGGAAAGCAATTGGGAGACTGTTCAATCAATCAGATTGAAGAATCCTCACTGAGACACGTAGACAACAAAGCAGGAAGTAAAAAACAGGTAATATAAATTACACTGAAATCATTGTACAGGAAGCAAAATAAAGATTGGGACATATACATGGGATTAAGGGAAAGACATAAAAGAGCAAAACAAAAACTATGATAAAAAATTATTTAATTTAATTTCTTTAAAAATCTGCAACATTAATTTTCTTCTGAGGGAATGAGACTCCACACTTGTAAAATTAAATTTTCGGGGCCAGAGAGGTTGTTCAGCAGTAATTATCACTTACTACGTCATTAAAAACTCAGTTACTCCTGACTGAACAAGCCCTAACCTTTTCAGCTGTTTTTGAGTGAGAATACTGGGTAATTAGCCTAAGTTCATGCCATGACAGTGATCTCTGTACAGACTCCAGCGGCAAAGGCTGCAACAGCGCAGCCTGTGGAGGAGCAGGGCATAACTGGCAGCAACTTCTGGATTTCCGTGTTTAGCTGCGCATATGCGAATGCCAGAAGTTGCTGTCAGTTTTACCCAGTAATAATGGCAACGCTGACAGCCTCACCGTTATTAGTACAGCAAAATCCGGGCCAATGGGAAATGGATTCAAATTAGATGTGAAAGGGTGAATGCATGCACAGTTAAGATACGTTTCCACACAGAGGGTGGTGAATGTGGAATAGCACACCCATGGAAGCAGTAAAGTGGAGGATATTATCAATTTCAAGAGGGATGTGTAGATTTGTGTCAGACGGAGCTACTGACAGGTATGACATGTAAAGTAGGATAGGAAGTCTGTGACCTTTGGAAATGTCCTGATGGATGGAAATTGTCTTTCCTGGTCCTTAACAGTTCTAATAGCATTTGGGTATATTGGGTAGGGGTTACTTAAATACATCTAGTGTTGAGACATGGGTAACTATGGTCTTCTGGAACTTGCTTCATTGCCTTGGGAGCTGTGGAGACTTTTCCTAGATTTCCCCCCACAATTGACCACGAGTCTTTTGCCTCCCCAAGGCAGTGTCATTCGAGGGAGAAATTTTGGCCAGGGCACGGGAGAAAGGACCTCTGTTTAATGTCTCATAGAAACATAGAAGATAGGAGTGGGAGCAGGCCATTTGGCCCCTCGAGCCTGCTCCGCCATTCAATGCGATCATAGCTGATCATCCAAATTCAGTACCCTGTCCCTGCTTTCTCCCCATATCCCTTGATCCCCATTAGCCTTAAGAAATATATCCAACTCCTTCTTGAATATATTTAATGAATTGGCCTCAACTGTCTTCTGTGGTAGAGAATTCCACAGGTTCACCACTCTCTGGGTGAAGAAATTCCTCATCTCTGTCCTAAATGGCTTACCCTTTATCTTTAGACTGTGACCCCTGGTTCTGGACTCCCCCGCCATCGGGAACATCCTTCCTGCATCTAGTCTGTCTAGTCCTGTTAGAATTTTATAAGTTTCAATGAGATCCCCTCTCATTCTTCTAAACTCTAGCGAATATAAGCCTAATCAACCCAATCTCTCTTCATACGTCATTCCTGCCATCCCAGGTATCAGTCTGGTGAATCTTCGCTGCACTCCCTCCATGGCAAGAACATCCTTCCTCAGATAAGGCGACCAAAACTGCACACAATACTCAAGGTGTGGTCTCACCAAGGCCCTGTACAACTGCAGCATGACAGCCTTGTCACCGTTGAAAATGCAGCATTCTCCCAGTACTGCACTAAAGTGTCAGAGAAGGTTCTGTACTCAAGCCTTTGATGAAACTTGAAACCAAAAACTTTTGACTCAGCGGGGAATGTGCTACCAACTGAGACAAACGGATACTTAGTACATGAGATTGCACAATCTAATGGATAGGTGAGCATTAATCGGCTGGATGCTTTTTCCTTGCCCCGCTTTTTGTATTTTCATATCATCACATACTGCAGTTGGTGTGGAGGCCAAGTTCTAGGAGGCTACATCCTGGAGGTGGAATCACACCTCTTGTATTTAATACCAATAAGAGTCTGATCACTGATTATAGACTCCTGAGCTAGACCACAGCTTTCGTGTAGATAAAACCTTTTCCTATTAATAGGAAAGTGTATAACATAAGCCACTTGAAACAAGTTTCTGCCAGATATGCAGCACAACAAAAAATCCAAACATATACATTCTTTCTGACAATGTGCTACCAATTCCCAATTGCCCCTCTTACATAGTAAATCATTTTGATCCTGATCTCTTATATAACAGGATTCCACTGTAAACACAAATGTTTGTACCTTATCAATTATGATGTTACTCTCGTCACCTTTGGTTTCTTCAGACATTGGTTCTACAGGTTCTTTGTTTTCTGTTTTGTCTGCATTAGCAAATACAGAAGCAACTCGAACAACTGGCAGTGGAGTGTTTCTTGGAACAAATTTCACTGCACTTAGGGGCATAGTCCACAATTTAATCTTTTTGAAAGACTTGGTCTTTGCTGAATAGCGAGATTCACAGACAAATACATCTTCATCTCTGAAACCCTCAGGGCGAATTTTAAAGTATTCCTGTATTTGCGGGCAGAAAGAGGAAGGAAAAAGTAAAAGCACCTAATATCCAAGTCATGTTGCTCTTATTTTCAACAACTAAATTGTTCAGATAATATAAAAATTACTTTAACAATCTTAAAGTCAAATGAAAATTCTCCAATACAATCCTGAACAGATAAAATCAGAATGAAACACTGAGGCCGCGATTTTGCCGGTGCTCAGAGGGCGGGTCAGAGGTTAAATTCATTTTGATTGATGGCGGGTTCCGATCCCGCCGTCAACCCGCCTCCGAACAGCTTTCCCAAATGTCGGGTCCCCGATTTGCAAATGAATCCGACACCTAATGGTGGGAAGCAGATTAAAGGCAATTACCTGCCTATTAACAGGTACTTGCCAGTTGTTTTTAAGCTTAGTTTTGGATTTTCCGACATCCGGACACCACGCCAGGTAAGTGTGGCGTGTTGAGAGTCTGCTGTAATGTTTGTGGAATGATGACAGCTGCAGAAGTGGTGTGAAGGATCCAATGTTGCACATGGCGAGTTTCAGAGGAAAGAAAATGTTGGGTACTGCATTTTTAAAACATTTACAGATTTCTTTAGCTTACAAGTTTTTAAATCCAGGTCCAGTGCCACCTCATTGGGAGAACCTCTCTCACCAGTGACAGATCGCTTCTGTCACCTCACCTGCAGCTGCCATCTATTCCAGCCTATGGAGGGAGTCATTGGAGAGCCTGGGTGCAAGAGGTCACCTTTGTGCAGTGATTGTCAGTGTTTTCAGCACCTCAATGTTGTCAAACACTGAGAAATCAACTGTCAAAATAAAATTGTGCGTTGTCCCTTTAAGGAAACCGGCAGATGATGCATCATCAAATGACATCATCAGACCCGCTTCCTGTTAATTGGCCAGCAAGCTCGCAGGGCGGGCTTAACGACGTCAATCAAGGCAAAAATCACGTCTTGTGTAGCGGAATCAGCTGGGGGTGGGACTGGAAGCCGGAAGCCAGCTGACCCGCACTCAACCCGCCTCCATTAATAAAATCGCGGCCTAAGCCCGAGTCTAAATCATTTGTAATCCAAACAGGAGTCATACTAAAAGGATCCCATTTAAAATTCAATGGACAAATGAGAATATAAAAAGAAAGTGTGTGAAATTCAATGAAGAGTCTAAATATATATGGTTCCCCCATGGGTCAATGGGACAAATTAGTCATATGCAACAGGAAGTTCCCAGATACAATCCTGAGTATGTGCTAAAGTAGGTAATTTGTGCTGGGCAGCAGTGACTTCGCAACTAAAGATCTCAGAATCTCTGGGCTAGGGAGGAAAAAATTACAATTCAAATCAGTCAGGGTTCCTAGTGACCCATACTAGAAAGTGTGCATTGGTGGGTATTGATCAAGGGCTGGATAAAGTTTGGCTGTGATGTATCCCATGAGCAAATACCTCCAATGTTTGCTATCTAGGCTCACAAATGAAGAGTGGCTACTTGGGTATCAGATGGTTGATGGTAAAATCTCAAAATGAGTCACCATGTTCATAGATTCATAGAAACTTACAGCACAGAAGGAGGCCGTTTGGCCAGTTATGTCTGTGCTGGCTCGTTGAAAGAGCAGTCGTGCTTTGTCCGTAACCCCGTTTTATGTCCGTAACCATGTCATTTCCTCATCCTCAAGTACCTTTTCAGGCAAGGAATGGTATGGGGATAAAATTTGAAGTTGGGTGGGGGAGAAGGGGAAAAAAAGCCTATTTTCTTCCCTTTTGCTTACTTGGATCACTCTACTTCCCTGGCTGTTCCCAGGCCTCCACAAATGCTGGCCTGAATCCAGCTTTTAGGCGGTGAGTGAGCACAGGCTGGGATGACCCTCCGGATTCCCATCATAGGAAGACATCTAGCTTTCTAAATACTTTCCGACTGTGGCACTACTGATATAAGGAACTACTGATATAAGGAACACTACGAGGGGAATTTTAACCTAATCAAAAGGGTGGGTTTGGAGTGCGAGGGTAGAAAATTGTTAAAAGTGGGATACCCAACCTGATCCCGCCTCCAACCTGCCCACTTCCAGTTTTAATGGAGGCGAGATAGGGGTGGGACGAGGGGTGGGGTGGGGGGGGGGGGGGGGCGCGACCGACCCACTCCCAGGGGGCGGAATGTCAATTTAAATATTATGAGGCTGGAAGCCTCTTTTTTAACCACCATTTTGTTTTTAACTGCATGTGAATGGGTTTCACACAATTCGTAAAGCCTGGCATTTAAAGCGAGATGGGAACTGCTGTATCCAGGAGGTAAGTGGCTTTATACTTACCTCCTGGATCCAGGGTCCCTACCTAACCCACCCCCGCTGCGATTGGAGATCCCCACCCCCTCCAAGGCCTTTGATCACCTTCTCAGGCCTCCCCCCCAGGCCTCCGATCACCTCCCCAGGCCAGCTGCCCCACCCCCCAACAACGATGATGCCGAGGCAGGCCCTGATCTTCTCTCTCCCCCCAACCCCATCTCTGCCCGACCTCCCCTCGATCCTTTTAACGACACAGCCCGATCGCTGGTCGAACCCCCACCTCAATCCTTTCCCTGGCCCCCTCTCCCTCCCGATCCATTGCCCGCCTCCCCCCTCCCCCCAGTCGATCCGATCCATTGCCCGGCCCCCAGCCCTCTCTCCCACCCCCCCGTCGATCCGATCCATTGCCCGGCCCTTTCAATCTGGCTGGTTGCGGGCATGAAACAGAGGCCTCACATGCAAATCATGCTCTGCCTTTAAAGTCGGCAGGGCCTGCGGGAAACCCGGCCTCCCGACCACATCGGAGCCTCCCCGCCCCCAACCCGCCTTTCTTCAGAAAATTCCGGCCTACGTGCAGAGAATCAAAAGTGCAAACAGCGTCCTACCATTCTGTGACACTAGGACTCAAATACACCATCACCATACTGCTCTGTGCTTGTGACTTACACAGCAGTTTCTTTCATTTTTCAGTAAGTGCTACTATAGAGAAATTAGAAAGCAAATACTCACCTTTACAAACATCACTACACATTTGCCTAGAATTTTGCTGACCAGAACTTTATTATAGTAGTCACTTTTGAAAACTTCTTTTTCTAGGAATTTTCGTGTGGCCAAGTGGAAAGTTTCATTTGGCCGATAAAACCAGCAACCATACAGCCACTTCTCACCTACAATATATATTATACAGTTCAGTTACTTACTTAAGAGGTTATAAAAGTGATAAACATTAAAAAGTAAAAAGCAACAAAATTGATATTAATAGCAATTTTTAAGCAAACAGATATAACACAAATCCTCTTTTAGTAGGATATATGCATACCATTAATGCATTGCACAAGACATCAAGTTAGATAATCTCCCACCCAGAAGTGAAGAATGAATATTACACTATTAATTGTGCAATATTATTCCATGACCGATTAAAGTTGTAAACACAGAGTCAGATGGTTAGGTGATAATGTATCGTCACAGATACTAGTCTATCAAATGTATAGTTTTCCTTCTCTGAACGTAGTTCAACCGCCATCATATAAATAGATTGTCTAAATGGGAGAAATTACTGGGACACAGTCCTTTTGCAGAGCTTGGCACAATACAAGGGTCATAACAATCATTTAACTTGTAGAGTGAATATTGATGGTTTTTGTTTTGTTACATTACCACTTTGACTAAAGCAGTTCTGTCAAATTATATTAATCTTGATGTTTAAAAAGTGTATTTTATTAATTGTTGTACTTATCAAGGTGAATTAATGCCAGGAATGGAACAGCACAGCCAGATGATGAGTAAGGCTTTCTGTACTTTGCCGAACCTCAGAAGAGTACTCTCTACTGTACTAATGTACAATCATTGTTGTGACACAATAATGAGATCGCTAATTTTAATGCCACTAACAGTTCAATTTTCCCCAACATTTTTAAGGAGAAGGCTATATGAATTGCAGGACACCTTTTCCAGCCTATTTTGACATTGGACACAACTCAGCTGGTGCCGCTGTTTTAGGCAATTCCTTAAGAGTAGCTGACGAATTGGCTCTTCAGTTGACCTGGAGCTGTGTCACAGTGATGAGCTGGAGCTGTTAATCTCTTTGTGTTAAGTATTTAGTAAAGACATAGGCCTAGAAATTCAGTATAGCCACGTTTGGGGCGCTAAAGTCGGGCGGCCGCTAAAGTTCGCGCCACCTTCGCCGATATTCAGTCGCATCGCCCCAAGAGGTTGCTGCTGTGCTAAAACAGGCGATGCACGACTATCATTAGGCGCTAAGCCGGCGGTCCGGGGCGATACCCCCGAGGGCGGGCGCAGCGCAGGTGCGGCGAGTTGCTGATTGACGGCAGACACTCTGGCGCCGGTCAGCTCTTAAAGGGGGAGGGTGGATTTGTTTGCCTGCCATGCCCTGCACACTGCAGCCCTGAAGCTAGGCCTGACCACTTCTGCTTCATCTGTGCAACGCCCAGGGCTATGGAGAAGGCCAACGTTTGCACCCATTGCAGCCCCCATTATATGTTTGCAAACAATGATATGACACTGAAGGCAAAGACAAGTGGAAAGCTGTGGCCTGAAGCCACAAGTACCTGTCCGAGTGTTGAGCCAAAGCAGAAAGCTCTCTACCTTTGTCTCTCAAAAAGATCCGTCTCTCAAAAAGGAGTGCTGCGAAATGGCAGCCTTTTCTACTGCAGGAGGTGTGCCCTTTAATTTGCGCCCCCCGCGCCCCGCATCGACTGAGAACCGTTCCCCTCTACCAGTCGCAAGGGGCGCCAGGCGCACAATAGGGCGTCGCCACTGAATTTCCGGTTTGGGGCGCACAAAGGGCGTTGCACGAGGAACTGACGTCAGGATCTGCGTGCGCAGCTGAGCGCGCGCAAAGACTTTGCGCCGCCGCTAAATCTTGAGTGAAGTTGGGGAGAGGCGCAGATCGCGCTGCGCCCGGCCGCTAGCCGCCTAGCGCCCAACATCTCCTCCTCCTAAGGCGCTACTGGCTGGTGCAAGCAACTGAATTTCTAGGCCATATGGTTTTAACATGCAAGCTAAAATTCATGGCCTGTCCCATTCAAATCAGCCCCTCACTATTCTACTTTTCATAATCTTGACTTATACTGAGAAAAAGTTTCAATTTGAACCCATTACCAGTGTCATCTTCCCAGAGTCTCTCAATGCAGACAATGTGAGGGAGGAGGTTCGGTTCAGCTGGCTCAACATACACATAATCCCCAACATGGTACATGTTGTCTTTAAAGCTGCAGTCTTGGCTATAAGTACGCTGAATTCCATATGTTCCGTGGCTTCCTGAGTGATCATCACTCATGTTTTTCTCAGATTCTGTTTGTAAGATTATATAATTTGTTTTGCGATTAAAAGATTCAATAAAAAAATAAAAGCGAGATGGCTTTCTACAAATACAAATTCTGTACATTTTCAAAACAAAAGGGTTTCCACTAAGCACAATATTCTGGTTTAAGTTTCAGTTCAGAACTGTTTTTGAGCTGCCTTGGCTCAGCTGTTTAATGAGCTGAACCATGCAGACAATAAACTTCCCGGATTCATTCCTTGGTCTTTGCTGAATTAGTTGATCTTAAGTGGGGGTGGTGGTAGGAACATCAGGTGAGGACAAGATGGGGTCAAGTGCGACACCTCCAGGGCCTGCTGACACTCACTGTCAAGGCTCACACATGAAGGATGGCCACTTGGGTAAGATACTGGAAGGCAATCAGCATCTGTTGAAACACACCCCACAGCAAGGAGTCAACACTTTCAGAATAGAAGGGAATGAGAGAATACTGGGAAATAAAGAAAATAAAAGCTACTATTTAGTATCTATACCCTTCATAAGAAATTCCAAGGAACTGGGATTAAAGGAGAAGGCTTGGGAATGTTTGGACAAAATACTTCCTTCCATTTCACGTCTTTAAAATATTCCCAGTTTTGTATTGCAGTTTCAGCTTCATAGTGACCTAACATTTCATGTCTCCATTCCTCTCCAGTGACAAATTAAGGGAGCAGACCCTGTGCATCTTCAAATGGCATTGACATGATTGTGAGGTGAAGCCTTTATTTCTCTTACCACATTGGTTTTGGAATATGTAAATGGTGATCACATTTTTGGGAGAGCTGGCTGGAAGAAGATATGGAGCCCAAAAGTACAGGGGGAACTTAATTAACTAACCCAAGATGCTTCTCGTTCCTACAATACTGCAAAAAAAGTCAAAAATTACCAAACGATGTCAAAATGTATTGCAAGCTTTGGTTACTTAAAAGGAGTACTGATGATTGTATTAAAAAACAAATAAACAGTACCTGATAACTCTTTTTTTTCCTCCTCTCTCTTCTGCTTATCCTCCTCTATCTCTTTTGGTAGTTTTTCCTTCTTTTCTTTTTCCAAATCATGCTGCAAGTGTTTCAGAGTATAGCTGAGAGCCGGTGAAAGTAGAATCTCTCCATTTTTGCACAGCTCGTCACGGATCTTAATGAAAAAATGCTGAAGTTCCACTGCATCCTCGTAGATTTCAGAATCAGTTCTAAGTAGGCCACAAAGTTAGTTGTTAGTACCATTCATGCTACACGGTCCGGTGCATTCTCCTCTACATCCCACAATTTTTTCCTCTAATTTTCCTCCTTTCCGTTTCTGGAGGTGGCGACAAGCCGTAGTATCATTCCAAGGCCTGGACAGCCTTCCTGTACATCAGTCAATTGGCTATTTCCTCATGTTTGAGCCTTGATAGTATCAGACGATTATTCAGCTGTGTGTGTGGGGAGTGGGAGGCAATCAAAGTCTAAGCTGAGCCTGTTCTTACTCAATGTCCACAACATGCACATGGATCACTGCATAGCAATCAGGAATGGGAACACTGTATGATTATTCCCCTCCTTAGCCACCGAGGTCAATTGTAGCAACTGTGCTGCTGCCCTGACTGAGATCTGGTAATCCAGCAGGACCATGAATTGAAGCTGGGACCTTCCTGATCTATGTGGCAGTGAGTACCACACTGCATTTACCTACTAAGCTTCGGAAAGTCTATAAAAACATTTCTGGCAGGAAGTAGTATAGGTTATCATACATTCCTATAATTCTTATGTGCAGCAACTGAGCAGATTATCAGATACATTTACTTTTCCATTTAAATCCACGTCAGACTGGTGAGACTAAAGTCTTCTTTTCTGCTGGGCTTTAAAGGTGAAAGAACTATAGGTTTTCTCAACCCAGTTCCTTGTATGCATAGGTCTACAACACAAAACTATTTATAAATTGGCAATTTAAAAAACAATTTTTATTTGGATGTGGGTGACACTGCCATGGCTGTAATTAATGCTCATCCCAAGTTGCCCTGAGAAGATGGTGGTGGGACCTTTTATTTCGTAGCAATTGTTTTTACAACTGACTGGCTTGCTAGGCTACTTCAGGAAGTATTAAAACAACATGTAGTAAGGTAACTTGTAAGACCAGGTAGCGGTGGCAGGTTCTCTGAAGGACATTAGTGAACCAGTGGGATTTCATGGCTATATTTTTCGCACCAATTGCCAGAGTTATTGAATTTAATTTCACAACTTGTCATGGTGGGATTTGAACTCTTAACCTCGGAGCGGCTGGGCCCGTAGCAAAACCGCTATACAACTGTACGCTGTATATCATTTGTAGAAACCATAAGGATGTCTGGTGTGGGAAATGGGAAGAAATACACTGGTATAGTAGCGGATGCTCTTCTGACGCACTTTATTGCAGCAGATTACTGGCTGCTTTACTTTGAATCTGGATATACATGCTATTCCTGAGAGAGCTGATAACACTGAATGCCCAAAAGTGAAACCTTCCCCTGCACTAACATTCCTCATCTAGATGAACACAAAAAATTACCCAAAATTTTTTATTTACTGCTAGTTTTAAGATGAAATTTACTAATTACAGGGAAGAAAAAGTATACTAGTGACATACTTGAATCTTGGTGTTTCTCACACTTCTGCTGTACTGAGCATATTTTCTAGGAATGGCATCAAATGATGGTATATATCTATGCTAATAGTATATATTTAGAAACTAATGCTACTAGTGAAGGGTTAATCTGAAGAAAATGAAAGGTATGTGTCTTTCTATATGCTTACCTGTTTAACCGTCTTGCTCTTTCTAATACCTCAAACATGTGCTCCTGAAAAACATCAAGTCTTCCATACCGATTAGTTTCAATATTTTTTCTAATAATTTCAAAGGTCAAAGGTGGCTTGTTAGGGACACTTGGATCAGTGGCTGGAATCTCTGCTAAAGAGTCACTATAACAACGTCCTTCATCATCCTGGTGACTAAGGACGGAGACAAACAGGTTGTGTATTAACTCCTGTATAAGTAACTTTACATTGGGAATGTGTGCATCATCTTCTCCATCCAATTCCTTTTTAGTTTCTAGAAGGACTTTGTGAAGGACAAGTGCATCTTTATAAATAAGAGATTCTGGTTCGTTGTAAGTGCAAGCATTATTAAACATCAACACAAATTCATCAACCAATGAATCAACATCCTGGTACTTATTAGCCATCATGTGACTTTTCACTTTCTCCATGTCAACTGGTTTCTTGATTGTCAAATAGTAATCTGGGAGTTCCGATCGAGTAGGTAGTCTGAGAAAGATGGCACTCAGTCTTCGACCCCTGTTGTCTGTGTAGTTTTTGACTGCTTCGTATAACTCATTTAATTTTTGTTGTAGTGGGGTCAAGTACTTGGATTTTTTAGGGGAAATACCACTCTTCCTGCCTGAAAACAAAAGTCAAAAGATGTTTAGTAGTCACTGCACAGGGAGTAACTTCCTAGTTCAAAGGGATTCTGTGAACAATTGCCAGTCCAAACTGACAACTATTTGCAGCAATTAGGAAACTACTTCACTGACCATTTACAGCAGTATATATCTGGCTAGTTATGAATAACATTCTTCTTTCCTAAAGAACACCAGTTTAGATGAGTATTTTAATTTCTTGGCTAGATCATTATAATTCTTCTGCATTGTTAGTGACTGCAGACCTTACACACCCTGCTTATATATCAATTCGGTGCCTTTGTTTACTTAAAAACATACTGTAGTGTCCGTGTGTTGATAAAGACAGGAGTTGGTTCATAGGTATTTACTAAGCAAAGTCTGGGGGGGGTTCTAACGGATATACACAATATACAGGCTTATATAGCCCGAGTGGCAATTACCGGCATTACAGCACATCTGGGGCTCTTAAAGGCACATACACTACAATTCCTCCCCTTTTAGCTAACCAGTACATCATATTTTAAGTAATTATTAATTACATGTTATAAGCAAAATAATATACATTGCTGTAGTTAATTAATTATAAGTCAATCTCTCAGGAGGCTTCCTGACTCGGTCCGGATAACGCCTCGGGGGTGTAGTAGTTTCTGGTGGTGTAGTAGGTTCTTCTGGCAAGGCTGATTCGGCTTGAATGCCAGTGTCGGGTTCATCGGGTTCCAGTATCACCGGATCGGAGATAGCTATGGGTATCTCTACTTCATCGTTAGATGTATAGAGTTGTGGTATAGGTTGTCCCTTTTCGGATGACTTTATGATTTGGTCAGCATGGCGCCTTATTATGCTTTCTCCGATGTCCACGGTATACATCAGTGGTCCTAGTCGTGTGCAGATAGTTCCAGGCTGCCATTTCTCGGTACGGTAGTCCCGGGCCAAAACTTGTTGACCTATCTGGAAGGTTCTAGTTGGCCTTTCATTCATGCCTTGAAACTGCCGGTTCTCCACATCCCTTCTGATGTTGGGCTTGACCAAATCCAGCCGGCATCTTAGGTTTCTACTGAAGAACATCATGGCGGGAGTTTGGTTGGTAACCATATGTGTTGCATTCCTGTATGCGAATAAGAAGTTATCTACCTTGTGCTGAAGTTTTATGTCTTCATTACCCATGGCCTTCTTGAAGGTCTGGACAAACCTTTCAGCCAATCCATTGGTGGCGGGATGGTATGGGGCGGATGTGTAGTGCTTAACCCCATTGTTTTTTAAGAACTTTCTGAATTCTTCGGACACAAATTGCGGTCCGTTATCAGAACATATCTGTTCCGGCAGCCCATTCCTGGCAAATATGGTCCTTAATACTGTGATGGTTTTTTCCGTGGTGGTGGAGGACATCTTTATTACCTCCGGCCACTTGGAGTGTGCATCAACCGCGATTAAGAACATTGAGTCCGTAAATGGACCAGCAAAGTCGATGTGAACCCTTTGCCAGGGAGGTGAGGGCCACTCCCATGGATGTAGAGGGGCTTGTGGTGGAGCGTTTTGGACCTTCTGGCATCCTAGGCAGCTCTTGGTCATTTCTTCGATGTCTCCATCGATACCCGGCCACCATACAAACGCCCTAGCTAGGTTCTTCATTTTCACTCCACCCAGATGCCCCTCGTGAAGCTCCTTTAGCCCTTTATCCTGGAGTTTGGGTGGAATCACCACTCTGGATCCACACATCAAGGTTCCTCGGCACACTGACAGCTGTTCTCTTCTTTGCGAGAATGTTGGCAACAGTGGTTCGCCATGTGCTGGCCATCCCTTCACTGTTAAATCGTAGACCCGTGAGAGAGTCGGGTCATTTCTCGTCTCCCTTTCAATGGCAGAATTTGTTACTGGTAGACATTCCGCTATGGTAGAGTGGAACATCTCTACTGGGTCTACTGTAGGTGCCTCTTCTACCGTTGGCAATGGTAGGCGCGATAAACCGTCAGCATTCCCATGCTGTTTTGATCCTTTGTATTCTATGTTGTATTGGTGTGCCCCTAGAAAAAGGGACCACCTCTGTAGCCTTTGCGCTGTCATAATGGGAACACCCTTTTTAGGGTTGAATATGGAGATGAGGGGTTGATGGTCAGTCAACAAGGTAAATTTTTGTCCGTGTAGGTAATGGTTGAATTTCTTCACTCCCCATACCAGGCTGAGTGCTTCCCTGTCGATTTGGGCATAGTTACGCTCAGCTGAGTTTAATGAGCGTGACGCAAAAGCTATCGGCCGTTCTGAGCCATCAGGGAATTTATGGGATAATACTGCTCCTATGCCGTAAGGGGATGCATCGCATGCCAGTCTGATTGGCAGTGATGGGTTGTAATGAGCCAAAACTTCTTCGGATGTGATTAAGTCTTTGCATTTATGGAAGGCACGTTTACAGTCTTCGTCCCATTTCCAAATCACTCCTGTTTGTAGAAGTTCATTAAGAGGGTGTAGAAGAGTTGATAAGTTCGGTAAAAATTTATGATAGTAATTTATTAATCCCAGGAACGACCTTAATTGTGAAACATTTTCAGGTGCTGGGGCTTTTATGACCACTTCAATTTTTTCAGGTGACTTATGCAACCCTTCATTATTAATTATGTGGTCACAATATGATATCTGATTTTGGAAAAATTCGCACTTGGGGCGATTCGCTCGTAGGCCCCGTTCTTTCAGCCTAGTGAGCACCTGCTCCTAATTGGCAAGGTGCTCGTTGTCGTTTTCTCCTGTTACAAGGATGTCGTCTAGGTAGCATTGAGTCCCCGGAATCCCTTGCAGGACTTGCTCCACAGCTCTTTGCCAGATAGCTGGAGCTGATGCTACTCCAAAAACCAGTCGATTGTACTGGTACAGGCCTTTGTGTGTGTTTATCGTGAGATACTTTTTAGAGGCCTCCTCAACCTCCATCTGTAGATATGCCTGTGCCAAGTCAATTTTGGTGAAACGTTTCCCTCCGGATAGTGAGGCGAAAATATCTTCTATCCTTGGAAGAGGATACTGTACTGTGTGAAGGACCGGGTTTACAGTCACCTTGAAGTCTCCACAGATGCGAATTTTTCTCTGTTCTTCCGATTTATCTTTATTCAATGCTTTTTTCATGACTGGAACGATGGGTGTTGCCCACTCGCTCCAATCTATTTTGGATAATACGCCTGCTTTTTCCAAATTCTCCAGCTCTGCCTCGACTGCTGGACGTATTGCATATGGCACCGGTCTTGCCTTAAAAAATTTGGGAATTGCTGCATCTTCCACTTTTATTGAGGCGGTGATGCCTTTCAAGGTTCCTAGTTTCTCTTGAAACACTTCTTTGGCGTTGGCCAAGATGTCTTTTAATCGTTCAGGTATGATGTCATCATTGTTTTTTTTTCTTATTGGTCACCGTCAGTGCCTGAATGGACTGCCAGTCTAAACGTATCTTTCTGATCCATTCACGTCCCAACAACGGTGGACCACCATCTTGTAGAATGTATAAATACAACTTTTGTATTTCTTTGCCGTTGTATACAACAGGCACCCTTATTTTTCCTTTGGGGTATACTTTCTGCCCCGTATATGTTTTTAAGATAATGGATGTGTCTTTTAGAGGTATATGCGAAAATAGCCTCTCGTAATCCCGTCGATTTATTACGGTTAGAGCTGATCCTGTATCTAGCTCCATTTTAACTGGGGACCCTGCTATCGTGAGGGTAACCCAAATGGTTTGGTAATCATCTTTGGCAAGTACATTATGTAATTTGAGACAGCTTAGTCTCTTGTTTTCGAAGTCGCTATCGCTCTTCTGGTCTTCGGAGCTACTGTCCGTCATCATTTGTACCTTCCTGTACTTTTCTTTATTGATTTTTTTTTTTCTGTCTGTGGATTTATTTTGTCCAGATCGGCATACCCGTGCAATGTGTCCAATCTTTCCGCATTGCCTGCATGCTTTGTCCTTGAACCAGCAGTCCCTCTGGTTATGGGTGGATCTGCCGCAGCGATAACATCTTTTGAAACCCTGTGTCATTTCATGGGTGCCGAAGTCCTGTGTCTTTTGTTGTATCTCTGCAGCTCCTCTTGCTGCTGCTTCGTATGATACAGCCATACTGAAAGCTTTGTCCAATGTTAAATCTTTTTCAGAAAGCAGCCTTTTTTGTGTTCCTTCACTTAAGAGACCGCAAACGAATTTGTCTCGAAGGTAATCTGATAGTCCTGCCCCGAAATGGCAGTACTTTGATAGCTTTCTTAATTCGGTTAGGTAATCAGCGTTACTTTCATTCTTGTGTTGATTTCTCTTGAAGAACTTGAATCGTTCCGCTATCAGCAGCGGTGTTGGGTTTAAGTGCTCCTGCAGGGTATCAACAATTTCTTTAAAATTCTTGTCCTTTGGTTTGGCTGGAGTGATTAAATTTCGTAACAGCCCGTATGCCTTTGCGCCCATTAAGTTCAGAAGTACTGAAGCTTTTTTTTCATCTTCTATTCCATTTGCAGTGCAATATACCTCTACTCTTTCCACGTATGTGGTCCAATCCTCTATTTCGCTATCAAAAGCATCAATATTGCCAGACTTAGGCATTTCAGAAAAGATATGGCGCTTCCCGCGCTTTTTTTTCTTTTCTGCAGCAAAGATATGGCGCTTCCCGCGCATTCCCGCCGCTGCTGCCGATGACAACGCTGTTTACTGTGGTTTCCGTTCTTTAAAAAAAAATGTTTTTATTTACTGTTGGAGACTCGTTCCCGCCGGAGTTTCTCTCCAGGTCTGAACGCTGACCTGCTTGCCGCGCCAGCCGTCTCCCGAGTGCTCCCTCCCAGTCCGTTATTGCTTGCCTCCGATTTCGCTGCCTGTCTCAGCCGTAGAGCCAGCCGCTGGAGCCCCAGCCTGACGCCCAGGAAGGATTAGCGCAGTACCTGCCACCAGCTTGGCCAGCTGGTGAAACCACAGCTTCTCTCACTTCCTTGAGTCTTCTGGACGCCCGAGGAATCGATGTCCTTGAGGTGCTGCCGAATTGCAGGTAAGTCCGTTTCCACTTCGTCGCCACTGTAGTGTCCGTGTGTTGATAAAGACACTGAAGACAGGAGTTGGTTCATAGGTATTTACTAAGCAAAGTCTGGGGGGGGGTTCTAACGGATATACACAATATACAGGCTTATATAGCCCGAGTGGCAATTACCGGCATTACAGCACACCTGGGGCTCTTAAAGGCACATACACTACACATACACAGATAGAAAACAGATACAGCATTAAAATAAATCCTAAATAGCCCCTAAACTGGTTAGCTCAAATTTCTGTTTTCTCCACAGTTCATTATGCTGGATTATATTTTCTACTAATCTGTGCTGCTAAATAAGCAAAACTGACTAATGCTGACTGTGTTCCCCACCCCTAAGGAGCATCAATTTTTCAGCAGACAAGAATACTTTGTATTGTTTAAAAGGCAAGTCATCTTTCCTTTGTACATAAAAACATAGCTCAGTGTATAGTTTACATCTTTATATCAGGTAATGGCCTCACATACTGTAAGTACACGTCAATATTTAATCTTTCTGCCGAATAAGCTAATGATTATATTTGGCATCTCAAATTCTGTGACAAAATCTTTAAAGGATTCAATAAAAATGCAGTATTATCATTGTTAATATCAAGAATCTAGGGGGTAGAAATTCCTTTGTGTTTCACCAAGTTTTTGAGCGAGAAATCGGCGATCCACTTACCAATTTCGTGGTGTGATGTTCCACGCCGGAAGTGCACACAAAAAGTAGCCGCCGCCGCCATATTGATATCCATGGCGGCCACCAGAAATAAATGCTCATCATATTAAAATATGTAAGTAGGGATCTTGCGCTTGAATTAGGACCCCTTTTGGAAACTGGTGCCTGGGAGCATTTGATTAGTTTATTCTTATGCCCACACAGAAAAACATGACGCAAACACTCGGGAAGCTGGCTGAAGCCACGGTATTTAAAGGGATCCCTGCCAATGTTCCCTCTAAAAAATTCTTTGGCCTGTGCGGCCCCTTTAACAGGCTGCAAGGGCCATTCAAAATTCCGCGTATGCGGGTTTTTCTATTTAAAAGCCGGCTCACTGGCTGCGCGGGACCTTCAGAGCGTTGCGCAGCTTAAAGGGAACATTGATCCCTACCTCCATTGAGGCAACTCTCTGAAAAGCCATTTTTGGCAACTGGAGATTTTTGGAGCCATTTTTTGGCTATTTTGGTAGTTTTTGAGAGTACACAGCTGATGGAGAGCTGAATTTTGGCTGCAGCTGCACTGTTTGGCTTCATTAGCTCCAGGCGTACCAAAAAAGACGAGTATGTTGCTGGGATCTATGATTCCCATTGAGACTGCCACAGCATCGGTAACACCCGTGGATGGCAAAGGAGGCGTTACAGCATGTGGGTCTTCCGGAACATGAAAGGGGTGCAGTGTGTGAGAAGGCTGCGCTCCAGCAAGCAGGCAGTCACTGACCTATGTCACCTGTTGCAGCAGAGACCAGAATTGCAGCCAAACACCAGAGCAGACACTGCACTGCCTGCAGCTGTGAAAGAAACAATGGCTCTCAACATCTATGCCACAGGCTCATTCCAGTTTGCTGTCCATACAGTCGTCAAGCAGGTGATGGATAGCCTCTTCGCAAGGAGACAGCAATACATCACCTTCTTCATGCAGGCTCCTGATCAGGAGGAGAGCTGATTCCGGGCCCACATGAATTTTACTCCCAGGAATTTAAAAAACTCCATTCAGCTTGCTTTGCGATTTCCCATTTTTTCTTGGCATTGTTATTCTATGTTATAATGCTGAGATTTTCATGTTAATTAAAATTTGATCATTCAGCACATTCCCACTGTCCACTATGATTTTGGTAAAATTAGCGGTATAGTCTGTAGCGTTTAATACTCAGTACAGATTAGCCAGTGCTCGTTGCTCTTCCATGGCTTTGCTCATTGACAAAACACAGGGGTGAGTGATAAACTGAGGGGGCAGACCAAAGCAGGAGCAGGGCCCTGGCCCAGATGGAGGACTGAGGAGGTCAGAGAACCTTTTGGGATACTGCTCTCTATTGATTTTCTCCCTCTTTTTTTTTTGAATAAATGCCGAGTGAGAGTTTCACTCTTGGTACAGAACCTTGCTTGAAGAAACTGCACACCGTAGAATCTGGCATGGAGGTCAGCACTCATGGTGCTCCAGATTAGAAAATCAGAGGACTGCAAATCAGGGCTGCCGCTGAAACTATTGTGAAAGGGGGAGGGAGCAGATCAGGACCACGGCTGAAAAATTCAGACTGGCATCAGTGGGATGGAAGATGATCAGCTGGATCAGTCAGGCTGGGTGCAGAAAGGAGGGAGACAGTGCTGGAGTGGGCCCAAGAAGCGGTGGGCTTGTCTGACAGAAATGGAAAATGAAATGGAAATCAGACTCTTGCAGATGTATTATAACTGCTGTTTCAAGGGCAATGCTGGCAAAGATCCAGTCTCTCAGTCACAAATAGTACGCTCCATTTGGGGGTCAGGAAAGCACAGATTATAAACATTAGGAAAAAGTGAGAGTTATGCTTCAGTATACTCTCTTATATTCAAAAGATTGGGCTTTTGTTTGTTAGCATTAATAAACTGCTTTGTGAATGAAAGTTAACCAAAAGACCAGTAAAATCAATTTTTAAACAACTTACTTAGTTTCAACTTAGGTGAAGCTGTTTCATCATCAAGTAAAGGGCCTAATTCTTTCCTTTTCTCTTTCAGGATTTTCTCCAGTATGTTGGCATCATTATATACCTGTTTAGTAATTCAACAACTCTCATTAACTGATTTATATTGAAACTATATCAAGACACTGTAAAATGATTCGGAGGGGGCTACAGCTAAAAAACAGCATTTATTTTTCCCATATGACATTATATAGCAGATTAGAAGTGTCAGCAAAAAAATTAGTCAATTTCAATTTCCATGATCCATACGATCCATAATAATTTTAATTCAAATATACGTATATACGAATAAAAAGATTGTCACAATTATTCCATATACTAATTTACTTTATGCAATTCGTGCCCCCCCCCCACCCATTTTATCCAAAACTGTTTTCTCCTTCTTGCCCTAGCACCTTTCAGGCCATGAACCACATTCCTAAACCAAGAGAGCAGACAGGCTAGCAACCTACTCCAGAGTCTCTGCCAGTGCTGCTCTATAACCAGCCACTAGGAGGTGCATGATAATAATCCGGGTTGATTTGCCCTCTGGAGAATTTGGTATCTTTCACAGAAAGTTCAGGTTGAGGTTGGACTCAAACCACAGATGTGAATTTATAACCTAGCAGCACAATGTGGAGGATGGTAGAATATTGCAGCTTGCTTTTTAATCTGTGAATTAATTGCCCTCTAATATTTTACTGCATGAAGATCTACAGTCACATCCCCATCATGCAGAGCATATAAAAGGACCAGATACTGTTTTTTTCTCGATATACTGTACAAAGATTTGTAATTTTACGATTCAAAAGTACTGTACCTTATCATAATTAGTATACATACCTGTGAGCCCTCTTCATTATAGTGCCTTGCATTTCGAAACATTAACTTCAAGTCATCTATAAATGCCTCCTCGCTTGAGTATTTTTCACTACGTATGTTATGTTCTAATATCTTCAGGTCAATAGGCTCCAGGATGACTTTATAGTAATCCGGATAGTCCTTTTTTGATGGCTTAACCAAGAATAGCTCGCAGTATCTTCGTCCTGTTGTTGGATCATTAGACTCGACAACTGTATTGTATAGTACTTTCAGTCTGTGCTTTAAATGAGTTTCCGTTTTCCTTCCACTCTTTTCTAGTTTCTTAATGCTGGAATTAAAAAATCTGTGTGTATACTTAATCATTAGTCTTCAAAAGAAAAGCAGTAAAAATAAAAAGGAATAAAATGCGAAACCAATAAATTCAGTGCTGGTCGGTTTACCTTTTTGTAACAAAATAAAGTAAGTCATTTTTAATCCAGAAAAATACAATTTATATCTATCAGTTCGCAATAAATTGTTCCCTGCCTAGCATTTATCATTTTCAAAATTGCAATAAAAAGTCAATTGTCATGGTGCCCAATTTGTGATGATCATAAATAGGTACATGGTCAACAAAGTATCTAAAATTCCTCTTTAACTACATAACAGCATTCATCAAAATACAGGAAACTTTGTGATATCCGGCACCGACGGGACCGAGCTGTTGCCGTCCCATCAAAACTGCCAGACAAACCAGCGCTAATGTTAAAACATACGGAGCTTTTGAGCTTCGTATCTAGCAACAAACCCTGACAGCTTCTAAACAGTCGGCCGCAGCTTGCAAGCGTCTCTGTAGCTAAGCAACAGCTTTAGCTAGACCTTGCAGAGCCTGACTGGTGAAAAAAAAGCAACGAAAAGAAAAAAAACTTACTGAACCGACTCCTGAATTTTGCCGGTGGATCGAGCATTCCGGACAGTTAACCTCCGGATAAACCAAAGTTTCCTGTAAATAGCTTTACCACCTGCTTTCAGAACCAGAAAAGGTGATATGAACCAAATCAGTTATTTAACCTGCCCTCCTGTGAAGTTAAACTGCATGTAAAATCACACAGGGAGATCAACAGTCTTCTTAAAACAGAACAGTAGCGTATGAGAGGGGATCTCATTGAAAGGTATAAAATTCTGACAGGGCTAGACAGACTAGATGCAGGGAGGTTGTTTCCCCTGGCTGGGGGATCTAGAACGAGGGGTCACAGTCTCCAGATACGGGGTAGGACAGTTAGGACTGAGATGAGGAGAAATTTCTTCACTCAGAGGGTGGTGAACCTGTGGAATTCTCTACCACAGAAGGCTGTGGAGGCCAAGTCACTGAATATATTTAAGAAGGAGATAGATAGATTTCTAGACACAAAAGGCGTCAAGGGGTATAGGGAGAGAGTGGGAATATGGTATTGAGATAGAGGATCAGCCTTGATCATATTGAATGGCGGAGCAGGCTCGAAGGGCTGAATGGCCTACTCCTGCTCCTAGTTTTCTATGTCTCTATGGTGGGTGAATACTTTTCCTACACCACTAGAATGTTGCCATTTAAAATCCGCTATATTGGGGCTTCCAGATAGACAAGCAGTTCTCGACTGTGGATCTCATTGTGGTCATGCAGATCAATATCCTTCTAGGTTCTGTTGCTGATTCTGGACCTCAAACACAATTCTAACATGTATTACTAAGAACTACCATTTATCATGTCTGTCTTATGTAGACAGATGATAATACATAAGCAAGCAAGCTTTTGTGCAAAAGTCCTGTAACCTTTTTGCAATGACACATTTAAAAGCTATTTCATGGCGATATTTTCCATTATATTTTTCAGCATCCTTTATTAGGTATTATATATCCTTTGTGTCAAAATCATACGTATTATTTTAAATCAGAACTTTTTTTAAAAGCAAAAAGCTAATGCTTTCTTCAATTTAATGTTTTATGAGTCCAATTCTGCATGATATGCATGCTGTCATTCGTTAAAATCAAATGCGTGCATCTAAAATATCTCCAGGTTTAATGAATACAGTAAACTTTGTATATAATGATCCATTTGGGCACGGGTATGTTTTATCATTTTAACTGACTACATCTGAGATTGCCTTACACTACTCCCTGATCCTACAGAAACATTTCTATACTGGCCTATCGCTGCTAATGAATGGAGTAACATCTGCTAGATAATGTACATGCAGCAATATTTCCTTTATTCATTGCGACTTTAAATACGTTCTTATTTAAAATTAAAGAGTCTAAAGTGCTGGTGATGGAGCACATGTTGTTGCTTGTACAGTAAACAGCTGGTGTTATGTTCAAAAATGTCCTCTGCTCACTGGCACTTTAAACATTTAGATCTCTCATTTTAAACAGGGGCACATTTAAAGTGCCAATTCATGGACCAGATGGTTACTATACGCTGAATGACATATGCTCGTTCACTAGACAACAATACACCTTTTTCTGAACTTACTCCAGTTAGGTAGGCCGGGAGAGGCAGATCATCAGGAATTAAGCTGTGAGCAACTCCAAGCTTTACTTAGAAGATGCCAATCTTCATTTTATAAACACACGTAGATTTGAGGAACTATATCTACAATTATAATCTGTTTTTCAGGACAAGAGAGAATTTCACAGCTAATTTCACAGAATGGCCTGTGGAATTCTTTGTGCTGAGGCGGATTATAAGTAGAGGTACATATGGTAGGTATAATACCAAAGGTACGTATGGTATTGATCATTATAGAAAGCCAGGACACATTGATCTATACAACCAAATTATCATCACAATCAGTGATTACTAAAATAGAATTCCACTGTACATTGAGAAAAAAAATCATAACTTGCTCCAGTTTGAACATTTGCAGGAAAGACTGACTCTTGAAAAAAGACAGCGGGGATATGACAGAAGTGTTTAAAATTATGAAAGGTTTGGAGAACTTGGATCCAAGTAAGCTTCTCTGTCGTGTACAGAATTTAAATACAAGGGACCATATTTACAAATTAAGCACAACAAAAGAAAATAGGAAAATTAGGAGTACTTTTTTTACTAAACGAGTGGTAAGTATGCGGAACAGATTACCAGGGATAGAACAAGAAAGCTTAATGAGTTTCAAGAAGGAACTAAACAAGTTCTTGTCAACAAATGGGATTGAGGGTTATTAGAAATGCACTAAGGGAATGCTGTGGATAGATGGACCAAAGGTCTTCTCCTGCTTGAAACTGTTACTATGTCACTAATAACCTTCATCTGTTTATTTCACAGTAATTGTTAAGCAGTGTGAGGGAAATTTGTTTAGTTTCACCGAATGTCCATATTTTTAAGCTTTGAAAATCTGTGAATCTGGAAAAAGTATATCAAGTGGTGCATAATAACCTAGCCTGGCATTTGCAGCATCTGCCTTTCACGAAGAAATGTGGAGATTATAAGTATCACGTATGAAATCTGTGGTAGTATTTATGACGTCTACACCCTGAAGCTGAATGCAATGTTATAAATATCAGCATGTATACTGTCAACATTGGTAAATAATTTGCTAAAATAACTGAAAACCACTATCAGCTATTAATTTAGTGAATTATTCACCAATGTTTTACAGCATCAAGATTTGATAACCATAAAATTACCAGATTCTAACTTGACCAAAATTATGACGATAATTAGCAAAAAGGTTCTATATGTTAAGCATGAACTGAGCTACACAATCTCAGAAGTCAAGCCTTTTAGGACACTTGTAGCCATCTAGAATTGTATACAAGGGCTCTTGTCTATTTTCCTTGCAATATTTTTAATATAATAATGTAAACTAAAAGCTATTCAAACCATACACACTGTGACATTAGAAATAAAACTGAATTCAAGCAAATGAAATAATAGAAAACCATCAAAACAGTTAAAGGCTTATTCTAATTTTTTTAGTATTTTATTTTAAGATCTGTAGATTTAATATAGTATGGGTTCAATGGAAACCTTGAATTCTCCAGTTTTTTCCACTAAACATGGCTTTAGATAAAAATGACAATGAACAATAGGCAACAATATTCAGCCTTTCCCATAACCTATATTTTCAATATTCAATTTTAAACATCTTAATGCTGCAGAATTCTTATCCCTTACCTCTTTCTCTTTGCACTGCCTGTATCAGACGGTACAGAAGATACCATACTGTCACCATCTTCGGTGTACTCTCTTCTAGCCAGCTCCTTCCTCTTTGCCTGAAAGAGCAATTCTCAGGAGTAAAATACCTCAGATGAAATGATTCAGAATATATAAATATTAAAACACACCATATTGCTATTTTTATACCTGCATGATTTGCTGCAGCTTCAGCACTCGTTTGAAGATTGCAGAATTGGGAATATTGTAGCATTTGGCATTTTCAAATATTAGATTCATGTCGGCCTCCATTTGATCCAGGTTCTCAAATTCATTGTTCTTCAATTTTTGTCTATGATTAGAAGAATGGAATCCAATACCATATTTACTACTTATCTAAAATTGCATGTTATAACATAGTCACCATTTCTCTTCAGTTACCGGAGAAATCATGGTTTCCAAAATCATTAGTACAATGTTCTATTAACACTAAGCTTTGTTACACCCAGACAGACTTGTCTATTTTTCAGTTAAATAAAAACTGTAATCTACAACGAAAGCAGAAATTTCAGAAAATATATACAATACAATCTCTCCATAAATTCAATTCATAAAAAATATGTTACAGCATAGCAGAGCTGTGTGTTGGCAGTAGGAGTATTAGATCCCAGGTTTTCATCTGTGATTACAAACAAGACAAACTCCTGATCTGGGTCATGCAACCAGGGGAGAAACAAAGAAGGGATGGCAAGTCATCTCTAGCCATTGCCCTGCATCTCATGGTATGCAATTGAAGAGTGAAATAAACCAAAAATTGGGATGAGGTTGCCTGCCCTTCCTCTTTGGCAGAGAATGGCACATAGCATAGAGAAAATGTAATTTGTTGGTAAGGAGGAAGGAGGGAGGGAATATAATGATGCACAGAGAGACAAGATTGAAATTTTGAGGAAGGGAAATGCTTTGGTGAAACACATTCAACATCAGATTTCATACTTTATAAAAAAATAAAGGGTTCCAAGGAAGTAAGTGGAGTTGTCCATACCCAAGGCATTTCACGTACTTACATAGTACCATATTATTATGGAAGAATTCACCTTGAACCATGAAACTATAACTATAATATTTTTATCAACTGTAAATACCAGAGAGAACATTTGGTATGTTTATTATTTGTAGAAACCATAAAAAATATAAAGTAATACTGAACAGAGGGCACCTTCCCCAATTATTAGCAACAGCTTGGTTGAGTGAAAAGAGTTAATTTGTGGGAAAGTTAAACCCAGAATGTAAATTCTTGGATCCAATGGGACATCAATTCATTGGAAAGGCACCCTTTCCAAAAATTCTATATCTGAACATGTCCTAAACGGAACCTTAATTTTATGTTTTAATCAAAATTTGTTATTACATATGGAATTAATTTGCTTTAAACTGTGCAAGTACAAGAGCTCCTATGCAGTAATTGGTGCCAGATTTCATCAGTCCCACTAATACTTTTTAGGCCCAGATGCCAAAAAGATTTATATCCTTCTGAATCTGGTTGCACTGTTGGCTGTCATTTGTTCTTCTGTCATTTGTTCTTCTGTAAAATCTGAAAACCTGGGAGATTTTACTGATTATACCCTCATACATCTATGCCATTAACACATACATTAAAAATAGAAAGTATTCCAAGACTGACTCCAATTATAGCTGCTTTCTGGCCTGAAAAGTTCCCATTTATGGCTACTTCTAGTTTCTCATTTTTAAGCCAATTATTTCTGCAGAGCCATATTTACCCTCGTTGGCTTACTCCTTACCTTTGTCAATAGTCCCAGATGTGGTATCTTTGCCAGAAGCTTTCTGAAAACCTAAATACATAATATTAACTAAACATCCCCTGTCCACTATGTCACCCTTACATCCAAGTCCCATTATCTTTATGATAGACTCACACAATAGTACAGCACAGGAGGCCGCCATTTGGCCCATCGAGTCTGCACCGGCTCTTTCGAAGAGCAATCCAGTTAGTCCCAGTCCCACGCTCTTTCTCCTATATCCCTGCAAATTTTTCTCTTTCAAGTATTTATCCAATTCCCTTTTGCAGGCTACTATTGAATCCGTATCCACCACCCTATCAGGCAGTGCATTCCAAATCCTAACCACTCGTTGCGTAAAAAAGTTTTTCCTCATATCTCCTTTGGCTCTTTTGCCGATCACCTTAAATCTGTGCCCTCTGGTTATCGACCCTTCAGCCATTGGAAACCCTTTCTCTTTATTTACTCTATCTAAATCCTTCATGATTTTAAACCCTTTATGATTTTAAACACCTCTATCAAATCACCTCTTAGCCTTCTCTGCTCTAAAGAGAATTACCTCAGCTTCTCCAGTCTATCCACTTAACTGTAATTCCTCATCCCTGGAACCATTCTAGTAAATCTCTTCTGTACCCTCTCCAAAGCCTTCACGTCCTTCCTAAAAGGGGTGGTGCCCATAATTGGACACATTACTCCAGTTGGGGCTGACCTAGTGTTTTACATAGGTTTAGCATAACTTACTGGTTTTTGTACTCTATGCCTCTATTTATAAAGCCCAGGATCCCATATGCTTTATTAACTGCTTTGCTAACCTGTCCTGCCACTTTCAAAGATTTGTACACAAACACCCCCAGGCCTCTTTCTTCTTGCACCCTCTTTAAAATTGTACCATTTAGCATGTATTGTCTCTCCTTATTCTTCCTACCAAAATGTATCACCTCACACTTTTCTGCATTGAATTTCATCTGCCATGTGTCCGCCCATTCCACCAGCCTGTCGATGTCCTATTAGAACATAACAAATAGGGGCAGGAGTCGGCCATTTGGCCTTTCGAGCCTGCTCTGCCATTCAACAAGATCATGGCTGATCTTCTACCTCAGCTCCACCTTCCTGCACTATCCCTATATCCCTTAGTTCCCAAAAATGTATCGACCTCTGTCTTGAATACACTCAACAACAGCATCCGCTGGGGTAGAGAATTCCTAAGATTCACAACCTTTTGAGTGAAGAAATTTCTCCTCATCTCAGTCCTAAATGGCCGACCCCTTATTCTGAGACTGTGACACCGTGTTCCAGATTCCTCAGCTAGGGGAAATATTTTTGCAGCATTAACCCTGTCAAGCCCCTTAAGAATTTGATATGTTTCAATGAGATCACCTCTCATTCTTCTAAACTCTAGGGAATATAGGCCTAGTCTACTCAATCTCTGTTGAAGTCTATTACTATCTTCCTCACTGTTAACTACACTTCCAAGGTTCATGTCATCTGCAAATTTCAAAATTGTGCCCTGTACCTCCAAGTCCAAGTCATTAATGCATATCAAAAACAGCAGTGGATCTAGTACTGAACCCTGGGGAATGCCACTGTATACAACAACAACTTGTTTTTATATAGCACCTTTAACGTAGTAAAATGTCCCTAGGTGCTTCACAGGAGTATTATAAGACAAAAAGTATGACACCGAGCCACATAAGGAGAAATTAGTGCAGATGACCAAAAGCTTCGTCAAATAGGTAGGTTTTGAAGGAGCGAGAGCTGGAGAGAGAGCAGTTTGAAGGAGCGAGAGCTGGAGAGAGGGCAGTTTGAAGGAGCGAGAGCTGGAGAGAGGACAGTTTGAAGGAGCGAGAGCTGGAGAGAGGACAGTTTGAAGGAGCGAGAGCTGGAGAGAGAGCAGTTTGAAGGAGCGAGAGCTGGAGAGAGAGCAGTTTGAAGGAGCGAGAGTTGGAGAGAGAGCAGTTTGAAGGAGCGAGAGCTGGAGAGAGAGCAGTTTGAAGGAGCGAGAGCTGGAGAGAGGACAGTTTGAAGGAGCGAGAGCTGGAGAGAGGACAGTTTGAAGGAGCGAGAGCTGGAGAGAGGACAGTTTGAAGGAGCGAGAGCTGGAGAGAGGGCAGTTTGAAGGAGCGAGAGCTGGAGAGAGGGCAGTTTGAAGGAGCGAGAGCTGGAGAGAGGGCAGTTTGAAGGAGCGAGAGCTGGAGAGAGGACAGTTTGAAGGAGCGAGAGCTGGAGAGAGGACAGTTTGAAGGAGCGAGAGCTGGAGAGAGGACAGTTTGAAGGAGCGAGAGCTGGAGAGAGGACAGTTTGAAGGAGCGAGAGCTGGAGAGAGGACAGTTTGAAGGAGCGAGAGCTGGAGAGAGGACAGTTTGAAGGAGCGAGAGCTGGAGAGAGGGCAGTTTGAAGGAGCGAGAGCTGGAGAGAGGGCAGTTTGAAGGAGCGAGAGCTGGAGAGAGGGCAGTTTGAAGGAGCGAGAGCTGGAGAGAGGACAATTTGAAGGAGCGAGAGCTGGAGAGAGGACAGTTTGAAGGAGCGAGAGCTGGAGAGAGGACAGTTTGAAGGAGCGAGAGCTGGAGAGAGGACAGTTTGAAGGAGCGAGAGCTGGAGAGAGGACAGTTTGAAGGAGCGAGAGCTGGAGAGAGGACAGTTTGAAGGAGCGAGAGCTGGAGAGAGGACAGTTTGAAGGAGCGAGAGCTGGAGAGAGGACAGTTTGAAGGAGCGAGAGCTGGAGAGAGGACAGTTTGAAGGAGCGAGAGCTGGAGAGAGGACAGTTTGAAGGAGCGAGAGCTGGAGAGAGGGCAGTTTGAAGGAGCGAGAGCTGGAGAGAGGACAGTTTGAAGGAGCGAGAGCTGGAGAGTGGACAGTTTGAAGGAGCGAGAGCTGGAGAGGAACCCGAGGGGAAACATCGAGAGAGAGGGGAAACATCGAGAGAGAGAGAGAGGGGAAACATCGAGAGAGAAAGAGAGGGGAAACATCGAGAGAAAGAAAGAGAGGGGAAACATCGAAAGAGAGGGGAAACATCGAGAGAGACCAAGATGGAAACACCGAGAAAGACTGAGAAGAAACATCGAGACAGAGGGGAAACATCGAGAAAGACCGAGGGGAAACATCGAGAGGGGGGAAACATCGAGAAAGACCGAGGGGAAACATTGAGAAAGACCGAGGGGAAACATCAAGAGAGAGGGGAAACATCGAGAGAGACCAAGATGGAAACATCGAAAGAGACTGAGGGAGCACTTTATTTATTTATTTAATTTTATTAATTAATAATTAAATTTATTTAATTATAAGTTGTGAGTTCCTCACGATGCTCTCCCAGGGCGGCCACCATGTAGCCAGAGATTATTCTAGAAGCCTGGGTAGAAATATCAATGTAATTACTGTAGGAATTACTTTTTTTACATTATTGCTTGTTCATTTTATGTGCTATCTTTTTTTATGTCTTTTATTTATTTTATGTCTGCTTTATTTATATTTAATAAAGTATGTATGCTTGTATATGTCGGTATGTGTTTTTTTGTGATGGCGCCGATGTAGATGGCTGCCGTCCTTGCGAGCTCCGTGCGTACCAGGCAGCTAAGTGTTCTTGCTGCTTGGTGCTCTCGGCTCGTCAAGAAAAAAGCATTTCATTGACTAGATTTCACTTCTTGTATTTAGTTATGTGATAAATAAAATTGAAATTGAAATTTAAGGAGCGTCTTAAAGGAGGAAAGAGAGGTAGAGAGGCAGAGAGGTTTAGGCAGGGAATTCCAGAGCTTAGGGCCTAGCCACCAAAGGTTGAGCGATTATAATCAGAGATGCTCAAGAGGGCAGAATTAGAGGAGTGCAGATATCTCGGGGGGTTGTGGGGCTGGAGGAAATTACAGAGTTAGGGAGGGGCGAGGCCATGGAGGGATTTGAAAACAAGGATGCAAATTTTAAAATCGAGGCATTGCTTAGCCGGGAGCCAATGTAGGTCAGCGAGCACAGGGGTGATGGGTGAATGGGACTTGGTGCCAGTTAGGACACGGGCAACCGAGTTTTGGATGATCTCAAGTTTACGTAGGGTAGAACGTGGGAAGCCAGCCAGGAGTGCGTTGGAATAGTCAAGTCTAGAGGTAACAAAGGCATGGATGAGTGTTTCAGCAGCGGATGAGCTGAGGCAAGGGCGGAGACGGGCGATGTTAAGGAGGTGGAAATAGGCGGTCTTAGTTATGCAGCGAATATGTGGTCGGAAGCTCATTTCAGGGTCAAATATGACACCAAGGTTGCGAACAGTCTGGTTCAGCCTCAGACAGATGTTAGGCAGAGGGATGGAGTCAGTGGCTAGGGAATGGAGTTCGTGGTGGGGACCGAAAACAATGGCTTCAGCAGTCTTCCCAATATTTAATTGGAGAAAATTTCTGCTCATCCAGAACTGGATGTCGGACAGGCAGTCTGACAATTTAGAGATTGTGGAGGGGTCGAGAGAAGTGGTGGTGGGTAGAGCTGGGTGTCTTCGGTGTAAATGTGGAAACTGACGCTGTGTTTTCGGATGATGTCACCAAGGGGCAGCATGTAGATGAGAAATAGGAGAGGGCCAAGGATAGATCCTTGGGGGACACCAGAAGTAACGATACGGGAGCGGGAAGAGAAGCCATTGCAGGTGATTCTCTGGCTATGATTAGATAGATAAGACGGAACCGGGCGAGTGCAGTCCCACCCAGCTGGACGACGGTGGAGGGCCGTTGGAGAAGGATAGAGTAGTCAACGGTGTCAAAGGCTGCAGACAAGTCAGGAAGGACGAGGAGGGCATAGTTTACCTTTGTCACAGTTACAAAGGATGTCATTTGTGACTTTGATGAGAGCCGTTTCGGTACAGTGGCGGGGCGGAAACCTGATTGGAGGGATTCAAACATGGAGTTGCGGGAAAGATGGGCATGGATTTGGGAGGTGACAACACGTTTGAGGATTTTGGAGAGGAAAGGGAGGTTGGAGATGGGGTGGTAGTTTGCAAGGATGAAGGGGTCAAGGGTTGGTTTTTTGAGAGGGGTGATGATGGCAGATTTGAGGGAGAGGGGGATAGTACCTGGGGAGAGAGAACCGTTAACAATGTCAGCTAACATGGGAGCCAGAAAAGGAAGTTGGGTGGTCAACAGTTTGATGGGAGTAAGGTCGAGGGATCAGGAAGTGGGTCTCATGGACAAGATGAGCAGAGGTCATGAGGGGAGATCAGAGAGAAGCTGGATAAAAATTGGATTTCAGGGCTAGGGTAGGGGGGAACCTTATCTGCCTCCAGTCCGAAAAACAGCCATTCACCACAACTCTCTGTTTTCCATCCCTTAGCCAATTTTGTATCCATGCTGCTATTGTCCCTTTTATCCCATGGGCTTCAATTTTGCTAACAATAGTGAAGGATAGTGTCAATACATCGTGAACTGAGTGACATAAATCGTGCCATTCATGTAGAAAGGGCTTATGAAATATACTGGGCGGCCTGCTGGTGGTGCAGTCCAGGGAGAGTATAAATACTCGGGCAGGGGCCCAGCTTGCTCAGGGACATTTTGTAAACAGGAACTAGTGAAGGATAACTAGACTTCCATGTTGTGAAACAGTCGATTAAAGCCTTGTTTAATACTCTGACCAAGTGCCTAGTAGTTTTCTTACGTCACTGAGGAAGGGTGTGTTTTAACCAGCAATACAGTGGCATAATTTTAGTTTTTTTTAAATGTTGTGTCTAGGAAGGCTTCAACATGCAATATTCTAAAAAGACCACTCTACTGCCAATTGAAACAGTCAACTGGCAACAATTTCAAAACCTAACTGGTCTGATGAAAAACTGTCCCAGTTGTATACTGAACTGAGGAGATTTTAGTTTTGACTGCATTTGTGTGCATCAGCTCCTTCACTAGAAGCACCAGGCACAGGAGATTTCCATCATGAACCACAAAATATCAGTCTTCCAAAATGTGAAAAATAATCACTCTGCTTCAAAGCGCAGTTATTTTCTATGAAGGTGTTTAAAAGCATCTTCTTGAGTTAAGCTACATGCTTAACGTTGTAATCAAGTCATTTAAGAAAGAAATAATCAGACTTGCTTGGTCCAAAAAACAGGACGCAGCATCATTTGGGAATAAACATGATATAACCAAGTAGACATGTACATGTTTCTGTATTGACCCAAAATTTTAAGTGTCACCCTGATCACTGACTTTTTTTAAAAAATGGCAAAGATAACATTTCTTACCTAATTAATTGTAGTGACATGGGCTGCTTGATTTGTTGATAATAGTCAGGATAATCTTTCTTGGAAGGCAAGCGAAAGAAAGGCTCAGCCAGAAGTTGCCCCTGACTGTTCCGGTAACTTCTAACTACTTCAAACAGCTGGTAAACAGGGCTAGTAACATCAACAGATGAACCAATGCTTTCTCCTTCAGAGTCACCATCTTCATAACGTGTGACTGCTGTAGAAACAAAAGAAAAACAGATGTATAGAAAAGCCAAAAAAGCCACTTTCACAAAGCTTTATTCAAATATAGTGTCATGGTGACTTACCACCTAAACCACTTTCCTCTTCACTCTCAGATCCATACTGCAAAGCCATGGTAATTGCTGACAAACGATCTCCTTGAGCTGACCTTCGGTTCCTATCGAGACACAATTTCAAAAAAGTCTTTAGAAATTAAGAACTTACTTTTTGCTCATGTGTTAAGTATACACTATTAGATCTCCTGTGGCATTGCTCACTGTTAGTCCAGGCCATAGGCAGAGGAGTGGATCACATAGGTGGGCTATGTATCACGAGGAGAGAAGCAGAACAGTAGGGCAGGAAATGCAATACAAGGTCAGGGCACAGAGCAATTGGGCAAAGTGGGAGTTGAAGGAGCGTGGTTAGTTTCTTGTTACTAGGCATGGCAAAGTCTGGGGCCTGAGGCAGCAGAAGTATTGCTAACTCCTGGAGCTGAAGCTGATGTTAGAACAGATGCCAGTTAGAGTGCAAGGTCAGTATAATATAACATGTTCACACTATTATTGCTTATTATATATTACAAGTTTATAGTTAGTTACATTGTTTTTCCCCCAAAGTTACCTCAGATAAAATTCAAAGTTTTATTATTTTGTTACAAGTATTCACTGCGGCCCTGGGTTTTAATACCATCAAGCCTTTTCAGTGGCTGGACACTCGAGAGAGTGCATGGAGCTTACAAACATGTCCCGGGATGCTTAGAATGGCCAAACATTAATTCTGGCATGTTATCTCCAAAATGTGGTTGTGTTTGTTAGTCTCAGAGGGGAGGCAGCCTTATCTGCATTCTGGAAGTTGTACTGCACATAGTGACAATAATACTTTGTAAGTGTTGCTACCAATTACTTGGTTAAACATCTTCCTTAGGGTAGTTAATAACTGACGCGGTGATAGCTGCAATGGCCTCAAGTCCCAGATACCCGATGGACAGGCTTCTGAAGGGAAATGTTACTAGAAATATCAAACACAGAAAAGGCAACTTATAGGTAAGCTTCATGTAAATTTTTATGTTTTGTTGCAAACTTTATTTTTAATACAGGAAACTTTGGTTTATCCGGAGGTTGTATGTCCGGAAACCTCGACCTACCGGCAGAAATCAGGAGCCGTTTTGTTAGTTTTTTTTTCTTCTTGTGGCTTTGTTTTCAACAGTCGGGCTCTGGAAAGTCTCTCTGAAGCTGTTGCTAAGCTACAGAGACGCTTCCAAGGTACGGGCCGACTGTTTACAAGCTGTTGCTAAGCAACAGTGTTTGTTGTCAGATACGGAGATGAAAACCTCTGTATGCTTCAACATTAACTTTGTATGTCCGGCAGTTTTGATAGATCGGCAACAGCTCGGTCCCGTCGGTGCCGCATATAACAAAGTTTCCTGTACTATGTTCCTGGGTTACTGATAAAATAAGATGGGGCCAAAAGGATTTTCAAAAAGTATCTTGAGTGACTTAATTGGTTTCCTCTTCTCCTCCTTACTAGTTATACTGGTAACCGCTTGCTGATTCCGGATTCTTGATTGCAGTTTTTGTATTCGATTGCTACTTGTTCATTGATACGGTGCCTATCTGTTCATTTGCGAATTGTTCCTGTTTATGAGCCAGAGACACCAACTTTACATGCGTGATGCCTGAAGTGTGACAGACATGTGCTAGACACAAGATGTTAATTTGACTGAATTCAAACCAGAAATGATAATCACCCATCTTCTAAGGGCTTTTATTTTATCTAGGAATTTTCTAAAAATGTTTTCCCAAAAATCATATTTTGCATTAAAAAAAGACATTTTACAGTAAAATATAGCACATGCAAAAAAAACCACAACAGCGTATCATTTGTAAACATTGAATGGATGGGCTACCACAGTCTTCAAAAGCCATAATAATAGACCAAATATTTGTGTGTACCTGATTCGGAGACTGGATTTAGTAGGCTCCAAATTATGCTCAAGTTCAGCTCTCTTCTGATTAAATATTTTCTTAATGGTATTTGCATCCTATAGAGTTGGAAAAGATATTTTCACCATCAATAAGGTTAAAATGTTATCACTATGCCAGCCCCAAGCTGTGGACCTGAATATGTCATGGTTTGGTATAGCTGTCTACCTCTGAATTAAAGTAGAACCATATCAGTGCCAGACTCGACAATAGAAGAATCCAATGATTTAGCAGTGTAGTTACTTAAATCTTATTATTTTATTAAACGATTTCATGTTTAGTTTAAGAAGACTGGCTGTAGAGTGTCATGATCTAAAATACAGCTCACACTCTTCAATTTTTTTTCACTCTTACCTTGAAGATCGGAGACCCTGGCTCATTGTAGGTTTTTGCATTCCTTACCAAAAGCTCAATATCTCTAGCCATCACATTGACACTCTTATACACACCATTCTGTAAATAAAAATTGTACATTCAAATTTAAAAGAGTAAGTATTCACTGTAATCTGAAGTGTTTTCCTGTACAAAACAATTTAAAATTACGTATTTAACAAATACTCAGTTGCAGCATCAATGGTGCAGAATAATTGCTCACATCATACAGTTTGTGATTTCAGCTGTACAGTTGTAGGAGGGAAAATAAAAAACAAAATTGCAAAATAGTCAAACCTGAATCCTCTGCGCAACTGCCTTCAGGTCTACTGGTTCCTTAATAATTTCATAGTAGTCAGGGTATTGCTGCAAATGCAAACAACAGTTCAAATATTACATCCTTGACTTCTCGGTCAAATTTTACAAACAGACTTTGACCAAGTAGATTCAAGGTGAACCTCAGTGTTGCTGCTTGTGATAGAATATCCCTAACAATATCTATTGAATCCAGGTTCTTTAAGATTAGAGCAATTAATAAATCCATTTAATAAATCGAAATTTTCAACTATCTATAGTATACTAAAAATCTTACACCTGCATGGACTTCCTGTCAAAGTTTTCATTATAATTTCCTATTTTCACATTTATAATGGGAACTGCCTATGTAAACTTGTTGCACTGTAAATAGATCCTCCTGCCAGTAGTGGTGCTACACTGTTTCACCTGAAGACTACTTTTGACCTTGACTCCCTATGTACATCACCACAGTAGATTGACTAGTTTTACTTAATTTTACTGAGAAGAAAGTAGACTTCAGCTGCAAAAAGAGAATTTTTTCATAAACTATACCTGTTTTTTTGCGCTTAAACATACAATAATGTATTTTCACATCTGAATTACTACAATTTATCAGTTTATTGCTTGTGAACAGATTTACTCACCACTCTAGAAGGTAATTTTTGGAAAAGCTCACTGATGAGATGACCTGTTGGGTCAACATAAGTGGCTACTGCTTCAAACAGGTGTTCTAATTGTTCCTTTAGATTATTATAATGTGTTGTACTCTACAAAACAATAAGAATAAAATTCAATACTGCAGTTTTCATATCTCATCAATTCTACACATTAGCCTAATTTTGTAATATGTGGATTCTACTCATTAACTAAGCGTACAAAATTAACATTTTAATCCTGATATTTTATTTTAAAACAATTTTCAAAATCTTAAAGGGTCAGCACCCAAAATTGCGTGTAATATATGAAGAAGAAATGCATAAATAGTTCCCACCAGGATACCTCTAATGTCTACTAGTTGACAGGTGGGGACCCTGAAGACTAGAGCCTTGTTACTAGATATCTGATTAGTTGGATACATTACAAAACTGAACAATCAATAAATATCTCGTCTAAAGGTATAAAGTAGGAAATGAGAAAATGCCAAATTTTGTTGTGAACTTTCCCTGGAGAATTAAAGTTGCACTTACTTCCTCTTCACCGGTTGTGCCAGGATTATCTTGACCATCATAATCATCCTCTTCCTCGTCATCTTCATAATCTCCCCTTTGAACAAACTCATTTCTTGTTCTTGTATACAAATCCCACAATTTAGCTGCAGCTTTGCACTCAACTGAATCTTCCTGTATGTGATCAAAGAATTTGTTTCATACATACAAATAGTAAGTTATATATTTTCTAATCATAATTTGCATGAACATGTGTAATTGATGTAGGCAGTCAAATCAACAAACACTGATACAGACGCGTTAAACAGTCTCAACCAAAGTTACTTCTGTATTACAACATAGATATTAAGCTAGTATCTTAAGCATGAACATGTGTTCCACTTTGTCAGCATTCATCACATAGCACAGGAATTGAATTGACCAGAAATATACCAGAACTCTTGTTTCTCATAATCTAGTGAGACTGGTATAAGATCATGAAAATCAGCATTCTAAACATGTTTACAGCGTCCTCATTTCCAGGGCCAAATAGAATTAAAAATATATTTTGAAGCTATCTCTACTTAACATCCGCTTGAGCTCATTGCAAAATCCAATCACTGTTTGTTTAATTATCAGACGCATCCTTTTTAAAAGCGATAGCATACATACATTCATTTGTGTTTTAACTGTATTTCATGTAGCAAAAAATGTTGAATACTTCAATATCACAAAACTGATTTTGAAAATTCTCTGAAAGAGATGAAAACTTTCCATGGAACAAATCAAAATGATGTGAAGTTATAGATAGAGAATAAACTTCAAATGCTGCAAACTTGAAATAAAACCAGAAAATGTTGGAGGTTCCAATGTCTGAAGAGAGAAACGACAGATTGAGATTTTGGCTGAAGACCCCGCTCACCGTTCTGACGAAGTCAAACATGAATCTGTCCTCTTTTCAGATGCTGACAGACCTGCTGTATATCTCCAAAATGTTCTGTTTTTATTATAAAATAATATACCACTCATTTAAAACAACAATAACTTTCATTTATACATCATCTTTAACGTCCCAAGACACTTCACAGAGGTGTAAACAAACATCAATGGACACCAAGCCAATGAATTAGACATTACGAGAGATTGCCAAAAGCTTGGTCAAAGGTATATACAAATCAGTTTAGTCTTAAAGCTCATTACCTTATAGTAGGCCTTTGCATTATTGACCATAAGCTGAAAATCAGAGGTTAACTGATCAACATCATCATATTCCTCCATCTTCAATTTCTGCTGGATCTTCAAAAGATCAATGGGATGGGAGACCACGTCATAGTAATCTGGTTGGTTCCTATTTTGCAGCACATTGCAAGATATGCGTTAAAAAAATGTACACTCTTCAAATGCCCATACCTGCTATGACCTTATGTTCAAAGCCAGTAGTTCCCAAGACAGCATATTCATTTTATACTTTCAATTTGCAGTAATTTATTTCACACTTGTGCAAATTCATGAAAATAGAATTCATAGTCCTAACCATGCTCTTCACTGTAACTACGCAAGGCACAGTGTGACTAAGTCAGCTCACAAAGCCAAGTATGTAGCAGAATAGATCCTGGCTCCTCATCATCACTGGAACTTTGTACTATTACATACATTTAAAATCAATTAAAAAAGAATTTTAACATCTTTTACACAAGGTATGGACATAAGAAATGGAACAAAGAGAGATGCATTAATGGGTTCCGTTTACTCGTTCAAACGATCTCAATTATTGGTCAAAAACGTTTTCTCACTGCAGTTTATGTGATTGTTGATTCGATCTTGAGAGTTACCTTTACTGTATTAAACACTGCTAAACATTTATTTCATATACATTTCAGAAGATTAAAAGATACAATAAAAAAGGTAAATTTAGCATGTTGGCTAAAGTGGGCCAGTGTAACATATTGCTCAATGACAACGAAGACTGATAACCTACATACAGTGTTGCTTTTGGGAATATCTTTACATTCACCTAATTGTTGAGTTCACTTCATTTTCGGATTGCAATATTACAGCAATTATCAAATTTTCAGCTTAAGTTCAAGCTTTAAAAATAAGTTTTGCATTCACAGAGTATTCAGTCATTTGAATTGAATAAGTCGCAAAGCTGCACACTGCAGAATATTTGAAAGTCTTCCTGCTAAAATGAACTAACAAAATCTACAGTAAAGTGGTGGTTCCACGGTCACCAGTGCGCACATTTTTGCAGAGGACCATGCCTTTAATACAACTGACCTTGAGAAAACCATGTTTTTTCAGCTGTACTGAAAGAAATCCACAAATTTTATTGTTTATGGTATCCTGTCACCGGACAGGCAACTTGTTCCCAACATTAAAGGCACATAACGGCAACATTCTAAAACTGCTGGTTTTTGGTGCCTTGGTGACACGTAAACAGAAGTTTACACCACAGAAGGAGGCCATTCAATCCTTCATGTCTGTACTGTCTCTTTGCTAGAGCAATCTAAAGCTAACCCCACTGCTTTACTCACTCCCCATAACTACATGTCTGTATCTTTCTCTGCTTCAAATAGTTATCCACTTTTCCCTTAAAAGATGCAATGACCTCTGCCTCAATTACTTCGTGGCAAAGCATTCCATTCACTAACAGCAGTGTTTATGGTTTTTTTCTCCGAACCTTTCTCGTCACGCTCTCAATTTTTAAATTTATGACGCCCTCATGTTTCCCCATTCTCCCTATTAAAAGTTTTCATAAAAATGCCCATTTAATCTCCTCTCTGCTCCAGTGGAAATAGACCCAGTATCTCATAATGGGTTGAAGTAACAATGTGGTGCTCCCCACAATGGGATTACATCGACAGTGTCCCATGTAGCGAGTGCCTGATCTCAGTTAGTCTGAGCTGGTGTGAACTACCTTTTTGTGCCTGGCTACAGTGTGGCATTGGCAGAAGCCTAGGGATAGGTTAGCTCTCAACTTGCGTTGTTGCAGAATAGTGTTGAGCATTGGGAAAGGAGAAAAAAGGAATTGCTGCAATCAGTAATGCTCAATTAAGAAAGAATATAGGATTTTATATTTTTCAAGTACACAGGATATTCCTATTAAAAAATACTTTCCTTAATCTGCAATATTTCACTGGCTATTTAAAAACACCCAATTAATTATATTGAATTTAATTGTCAGTTTTTAGATTATACTTATACAAAAGAATAAGCAAAGCTATATTTCTACATGGCTTTTGAACCAGACACAAAAAATATTAGCTTGTTAAAAATCAAACTTTTTTCAAGAATGAGTTTTTTTTTAATGAATTCTGAAAAACTTCCAAGATCAGGAGTCCAAAAACGCTACCTTCGTTTTGGTGCTCTGATGAAGAGCTCACACAGAAGTCTTCCGTGATCATCCTTGTAATCTCTAATGGTATTGTACAGCTCATGGCAAACTGCAATCTGTTGAAAGAAATTTTTTGTATGATATATGGGTAAGTGCTTTTGTTGTACAGAGCCGTAGTAGATCCCATCTGGAGTATTGCGTTCAGTTTTGGGCACCGTACTTCTGGAAGGATATATTGGCCTTGGAGAGGCTACAGCGCAGATTCATCAGAATGTTAACCAGGGCTTAAAGGGTTAAATTATGAGGACAGGTTGCATAAACTTGGTGTGTATTTCCTTGAGTTTAGAAGGGTGATCTAACTGAGGTGTTTAAAATGATAAAGTAATTCAATAGGGTAGATTGAAGGAAACTATTTCCTCTGGTGGGGGAATCTAGACCAAGGGGGCACGATCTTAAAATTAGAGCTGGGCCATTCCTGACTGAAATCAGGAAGCAAAATTTCACACAAAGGGTAGTGGAAATCTGAAATTCTCTCCCCTAAAAGGCTGTGGATGCTCAGTCAATTTAAATTTTCAAGACTGAGATTGATAAGATTTTTGTTAGGTAGGGGTATCAAGGGATATGGAGCAAAGGCAGATAAATGAAGTTGAGGTAAAAATGAGCTATGATCTGACTGAATGGTGGAACAGGCTGGGGGGCTGAATGGCCTACTCCTGTTCTTCATCTATATTATAAATACATGTAAAGTACAAAAACAAAATGTACACCTTAAAGATAAATTTAAGGATTAAATGAGGAAAGCCACAGTCTGTTAGTAATATAAAATATTTATATTTTCTAACTGTCAACATACTAGGTAAGGTAGGTTTGCCTCAAAACTCAAATAATCTTTTTTGAAAAATGAATTTAATTACAATGAGAAAAGCACACTCTCTCTGAGCGTAATGCATTCTCTGAATTTAAAGACCCCCTAAGCTACAACAGGTATGTAATCAATGCTCTGTCTTTTTATTCCACTTAGCTATATACACACACACAGACTTCTCTGTTTAACAAGTAAAAAGAGTCTTGCCCCCCTAGCTTTTCTGCTAGAATATTCCGACAGTGCAGCTGACTGAATGGTACTGGGGGATCCTGGGAATTTAGGCACACAACACATGCTCAGACTGCACAATCCAATTCAGCTCAAAGCGCTGAGCAAAGCCTAAGCCCAGGCTATTGGGACAGGCTGAGACCATCAAGTGAAAAACTTAATAAAGGCATTAAAAGACGGAAAAAAATAATTCAGTGGATAAATTTATCGTGAAATAAATTATTTTAATTTTGTTTAAGTCCTTAACTTCGTCATTAGACATTTCAGTTACTGAAAAAAGTGACAGGTGAAACAGATAATCAGAAAGCATTTTGAGTGAGTTGGTGGCCAGATGGAACAATTATAAGATGACATACTCTTGTAATAAAGTTACAGCTATTGTGAGTGACACGAGCTGCAACGGGGAAGTGCCGCACCTTTAATAATGAAAATATCTATCACAGCCACCTTCAATACTTAATGGCCCAGAAATTAGGTTCGGGGGTTTGCCGCGCATGCAAGCCCCTGATGTGCACTTACCCGGCGCGCCGACAGCCGAAGCCTGGGCCTGCTTGGAATTCCTGTCACTGGCCCGGTTCAGCTGTCGGCGCGCTGTGCTTGCCTGATCCAGCGGCGTAGTTAGTTCGATGTGCCGGCTGGGATCAGGTGAGCACTGGGCAGCCAATCAGGGGAGGGAAAACTTCATTCATGAGTTTGATAGTAAGAACTGTCAAACTCATGAAAACTACGGGCGCCCAAAACACTACTTAAACTTTAAATAAAATTTTAAAAAACATCCCACTAATTAAATGAACTATAAATAACTTTAAAAAAACTATTTTAAACAATTAATCAAATTTTTGAATTTTTTTTTTTTTTAAGAAATCGGGTCTAAAAATACTTACCTTACTGTAAAGTCCTTAAAAACAATAAAGCTGTGGAATTTTTTTTATAATTTTAAATAATAGAGCACTTACCTTAAAGAATCAAGTCCTTACGTCTCCTTTTTACATTTCTAAAAAGTTGAGGCCCTTACACACGGGCAAACCTGTCAAAAAGAAGGAAGTTCAACGCGTGCGCGCAGGACCTCTGAACCCCTTGGAGGAAATGCCGGTTTCCCGCGCATGCTGAAATCCGGCACTTCCAACGGGCTCACGCGTGAGTACCCCGTCCGTACTCACACGTTGGGACCGGAATTACTGGGCCAATGAGTTTTCAATGAAACATGTGCCCCACATACCAAATTTAATCTGTAATAGACAGATCTATAATACAGCAGAACAATTATATAGTCAAAAGTTTTGGAAATGTACTCACTGGTTTACCAAGTAAATGGGAAACGTATTTACTTCATCACTTAGATCATTCCTTTACACAGGCAAAGTAAAATGTTAAAATCTAATGCCAAATGATTCAGATTACATTAATCAACTAGTACTTCTTGCAATTGACCAAGGATTGAAGGACCAAAAATAAACTTCAGCATTTCATTTATTATTGAAATGATTCCAACAGTCTCCTGCAACAAAAAATTAGAAATTTCCAGAAAACTGAACCAGCCTGGACATTTACTTCTAAAAACTAACATGAATATAGAAAGCAATCACTTCTACTCTTTATAGTCATACTTACAGGATCTACAGTTGGAACATTGGAAATTTTTCTTCTTTTTCTGCTTGATCCCACATTGCTTCCAGAAACTGGGTGCCCATCATCGCAGTCTCCACCACTAATGCTGCTTGAAGGGGAAGTGGCCCGTTTTCTTTTTGAACCCATAGGAATGGTGGTAATATCTTTAAACATAAGGTGTTCAACGGTGAGTTCAGTCAAGAAAAACAAACATGCTTACTCATAGTCTTCGTATCATAACCAGAAGTCATTATTTAAATCATTTTATTAGATTTTGAATACCTACTTCTTCTCAGTATCATTAATACATTTAATGGTAAACTTTATTTAGAAGTTTGCAACATGCATCAACTTCTGTTTTTGGATCCAACTCATAAACTATTAAAAACAAAACCAGAACATGTGTTTTTTCTTACAAATCCTGAAGTGCAACAAATAACAGGAACTCTTGGCCTATCAAACAATTCAGATTTTCCTCACTAATATCCTCTTACTCTCCCCTTCCAACTTAATTCATCCTAGAAAGAGCACTATTGTCTACAAAGTAGCACAGTGCTCTAGGGTCCTTTGTACAGATTATGTGTCCTCTATGTATATTTATTTATTTCAGAATTATTAAAGAGAACCTGTTTTGATATATTATTGAGGGCATGGAGCTCAGGGCTGTATCAGAATCACATACCTTGTACCAGAAATTCAGACCGTAGATTGGCATTCATTAACAATACAAGTTTCCTGACTGAACCTATATAAAAAACATTCTAGGAACATACACATTGAAGTATATCAATTATTAAATAGAGTCCATAAGGCAAACTCAGATTATTGCTACCAAGAAAGTAGAATCAATGGAAATGAGTGAAGAGTAAATTTAGAACACTTCTCAAGAAAACTCTGCTCAAAGAGTGCTAAATGTTTAGAATAATCTACCAAGCAAGGTAATAGAGGCAAAAACATCAGACTTATTTTAGGTCAGTTATACAACACCTACTGGTCTGAGACCAGTACAGTTTTGAGTACACAACAGGCAGACTGTGGGTATACCTTCCTCTTTTGAAGTTTTTTTAAGCTCAGAAAGCCATTGCTGCCTCTCTGGATATGTATATATTATTGATGTCAGCATGATGCTGCACCTATGGATGAACTATGGCACAAGTAATGCCAACATTCTGCTCCTAAAAGTGCAATGTTGCACCAAAAGCACTGTACTCTATTTTGGAGCACACAAACTCAAGTCTGTCTGCGAAAACAAACAACTGTCACTTGCTGGGTGCTGTTTTTGGTGCTTCTGGTGCAGTGCAGTCATCCAGCTGCAGCTGAACTCAGGTAGGCAGAAATTCTACAGGGGCTCGAAGAGGTGTCAAACCACCTATTGGAAATGGCTTTACTCTGACAATAACGTGCCAGGGCGCCCGATATCCAGAAACAATGAAATCATGCAGGTGTTCATATCAAATACTGTAAAATTAAGAGTGTTCATTTGTATTCCTCAAACAGTGTATTGGAATCAAACACAAACACATTTTACACAGGTTTTCAGTAACTCCATATTTCTTTCTTTTATCTGATTTAATTACACCATTGTGGAAGTACGATCGGAGGTTCAAAGCAGCACCTTCTAAAAACGCAGCCATACCAGTATAGCTAACATCCTGAGAACAAATAGCAAAAAAAATGATTTCTATGTTTATGCAATACATAAAGCAGCATGTGGTAGAATTTCATCTAACGTGATAATGAACATCACTTACCTTTTTTTTAAGCTTCCATATGAATAATTTTACATACATGAAAAAGACTAATATAAACATTAAAAAGCAAGCTGTAAATATAGCTTATGTAAAGTAAGAATAAAAAACACTGTCTTCAAGAACAAAGGGTTCCCTTCAGCAATGGGGGAGGCAAAGCAAGCTATCATCTCTTTTATAATAAAAACATAAAATGCTGGAAATACTGAGCAGGTCAGGCAGCATATGTGGAGGAAGAAACACAGTTAACGTTTCAGGTCGATGACCCTTCGTCAGAACTGACAAAAGCTCATCGACCTGAAACACTAACTCTGTTTCTCTCTCCACAGATGCTGCTTGACCTGCTCAGTATTTGCAGCATTTTCTGCTTCTCTTTCAGATTTCCAGCATCTGCAATATTTTGCTTTTGTATCATCTTTTTTACTTTAGACTATCCTTCTTGGGTAAGAAAAGAATGTTGGGAGTACTGGATCTTTTACTGTGTAGATTTGGCACTTAACAGGTCCCAAGCAACTTATTACAGTTGTGTTTTTTTCTTGTCAGTTATTTATGATTAAAGGGGACCAATCATTCCATAAATTCCTGGCCAGTCACTCACAGCAAACAGATGTTACTGCTTTCCTCCTTTTTATCTGAGGAGAACCCTGAAGTATTTCAATAGATTTTCCCAATACACAAACAACAGCCAAGTTCAAGCCAGTATTAAGTTACTTAAGATTATTCCATAGACAAATGTACAATAGGGTACTTGTAAAAATATAATCTAACAGAAGGGAAAGTGCTCACTTGGAAACACATTGGGACAAAAGGTCATCCGATTCATATGCAAAGTCCGTCTAGTCCAACTTCAGTTTTGTAAAGTAACTGAGTAAACTCCCAACCTCTGAGGCCTGGACCAAGTTGAAAGCATGTGGGGAAAACGGACACACAAAAATGATACCCGAATCTTGTGCACTTAAAAAACAATACTCACTCCTGCAATTTCCAAGCATTTAAAAAAAAACACTGCACATTCACAATTTTCCCCCCTTAGCTCTTCTTCTGATTTTCTTCAGTTAGTACTTGTGCAATAAATAGGGTAGTGGGGTGGTGAGGAGAAAGACTACACAGGCAAGCAACACAGCTTTAGTAGGCCAGAAATGTTTCCCTTATTTGTTCATTCATGAAACCATTCCTTTCACTATCAAATTCATATGTGAATTCTGATGTCTGCAAGTACGTAGTAAACTGGATGCAAGACACTATTTTTTTGGTGGGGAGGAAAATCAGACAGCAATGTCCGAGCATCATATATTAGGATGGTTGACCACACACATAGAAGGTTTTGATATTATTTTGCAAAGGTTTGCTCTGCTGAATTTCCTAATTTTCCCCAATAATTCCTTTCACATACCTTTCTCAGTCCAAGTGAGAAAATCAAAGTTTTGCTGTGATAAGCAGGGGATATCCATGCCCCCCTTTAAACTAGAGAAAAAAAACACTGACTGTACCAGCACAGTCCTTTCCATTTGTGTATAAGTTTTGCAATGGTCAAGTCAAAGTTCCATGCCTGCTGACTTAACTGTACTGTATTAACAACAAACTTTTCATGTGGCTGTTTTTCTTTACTGGCTGTTTTATGGCAGGAGCAGCCAAGCCTTTTGATTTGTGGACCACATGGATTTGTGTCAAGCAGCCTCATATCTAAAGTTATATTAATTATTGACATATATATATCTATCTCAGATGTTGTGGATACCATCAGATCTCGGTGTATTGATTTAGGATTGGTCCACCAATGAGGCAACAGAGTTAAGAGCTCTTTCCAAATTACCAGGCTCACAAAATTCAAACAGGAAAAAAACAACAAATAATAAAAAGAAAGCAGAGAGAGAAATGAATTGCCTGGGCTTCATGAGCTGGGTATTGCAGTTTTCAGGTTGCAATTAGCCCACAGGCCGTAGTTTGGACAACCACATTATGGAGAAGAAAATATTTAAATTCATTTTGAAGAAAGAGCTAAATTTTATATAGTACTCAAATGCGGACTGCCTCAGTATGTAATAGTCTCTGGGGTTTATTGTGAAGAAGTTCATTAGAAATTTAGTCATTCAGAGATGGAAGCAGTATGTCTATCGTTTGGAATCAAAATGTTTTGATAACTCACAAGGGTATCTCTTCCTGGACACAAACTGCTGGGTTATTTACACACTAAGTGTGCATATTAAACTTGCTGTTATTTTGTCAGCAAATTCTGGCCCAACATTCTTGCTCTGTGGATCTTAGTAAACTTTGATTAAGTACAAGATAGAAAGAGAACTCTTTACTAAGTCTAACTTAATTTGAAATAACATTTGCACCAAGGTTTTCCAGATCGACAATTCCCCAATGAAACTTTCTAAGTTTCGTTTCATTGGGCGATCGTTTTTTTTTAGTGAAGTCCCACATTTTTAGCAATGTAAACATGTTTCCATGACCGCAACCGTAAAAGGATAGGTTGTTCCCCCAATCGGGAAATGTTCTATTCTTAGCATTACCAACAGATTGTATTTATCGATTGTACACAACTAATTATTAAAAACAAAATCCCCTGCCAGCGAACTCACAAGTTACTTCGCTGCGTGAATAAACACGTCAAATATACATTCAATCGCTGGATATGAACATATATTCTGCAAGGTTATCTGCATTTTGCAGGTGGATATATTTCATTCACATCTGGGTGGGGGGAGGGGGAAGAGAACAGGCTTAAACAAACAAAAAACCTTCCCCCCCCCCTTCCAAATGTGCAAAAACAAAACAAGCAATTAAAATGCGGAATGAAAGGAGTGAGTGGAGAACACGGGCCATTCGCGCGGGTGATGGGCTGAAGTCCGGGCTCCGGGAACCTGACTGACAACAAAAGAAACAGCGGCCTGCGCGTCACAGGCCCCTTCGCAGCCGCGCAATATAAGCGGAAAACAACTCTTTCCCCCTCTCCAACAAACACAAGCTCCACACATCACCTGCCTCAGTACAGCTTCCGGAACCAAGGCCGTCCTTACCCCGCTTGAAGGATCCCGAAAGAATGTATAAAAATAAATAAATAACTACAACAATCTGCTTTCTCGCTCTCTCTCTGCTCACCTAGCTCTACAGCCGTAAACCTGATCGCGCTGGGGTAATTGGCGACACTAACGTGCCCGGGCATATGCGTTTACGGCAGGCGCTGGTTGGCCCGGCAGCCGTGTCACGTGGTCCTCTCCCAGCCAAGCCAGCATGAAGCGGCCGAGTGAGTATGGTGGCGCCGGGCTGCGGAGTTTTATAACTCGGTATATTCGGCTCTTTCGTCCACGGAAGTTAATATGGTTTTGACTCAGTGTCCTTTTTTTTAAATTGCATTTCTTGCAGAGCTCAAAAAGGCCAGCAAGCGCCTCTCTTGCCACAAGCGGTTTAAGATCCAGAGGAAGGTGAGTAGGGGGCCACGAGTAACGCTGCTTGGTGGCGCAGGCCCCAGCATTGGCTCAACTTTGGAAAGTGTGTGGACAAAATAGCTTTTTAAGTATGTTCACCCGATAGTAAAAGTGGGTAAAGAAAGAACTTGCATTTATATCGCATCTTTCGTGGTCTCGCTTTGGTAGGAATAGAAAAACAGAATATTTTCTAAATCGTGAGAAACTACTAAATGTTGGTGTTCAGAGAGATTTAGGTGTTCTCATACAAGAAACAGAGTTAGCAAGCAATTAGGAAGGCAAATGGCACAATGGTCTTTATTGCAAGGGGGGTTGGAGTATAAGAGTAAGGAAGTCTTGCTACAGTTGTGTAGATGATGGAACAGGCTCGAGGGGCCGAAAGGCCTGCTCCTATCTTCTGTGTTTCTATGTATAGGGCTTTGATGAGACCACACCCTGGAGTACTGTACACAGTTTTGGACTTGCCGTCAAGGTGGTGCAACAAAGGTTCACTAGATTGATTCCTGGGATAAGAGGGTTGACCTATAATGAGAGATTGAATAGATTGGGCCTATACTCTCTGGAGTTTAGAAGAATGAGAGGTGATCTCATTGAAACATATAAGATTCTGAGGGGGATTGAGAGATTGTTTGCCCTGGCTGGAGAGTCTGGAATTAGGGGGGCATGGTCTGTGCATAAGGGGATCGGCCTTTTAAGACTGAGATGAGGAGGAATTTCTTCACTCGGAGGGTTGTGAATCTTTGGAATTCTATGCCCCAAAGAGCTGTGGATGCTCAATCGTTGAGTATAATCAAGGCTGAGATAGGTAGATTTTTGGACTCCAGGGGAATCAAGGGATGTGGGGAGCGGACAGGAAAGTGGAGTTGAGGTTGAAAATCAGCCATGATCTTATTGAATGGCGGAGCAGGCTCGAGGGGCTGTATGGCCTACTCCTGATTCTTATGTTCTTTTAATCCCATGTTGTCTCAAAGCGCTACTTGGCCAACTAAGTACTTTTTAATTGTATTTACTGTTGTAGAGAAAGGTTGTTAAACTCATGGAATACTGGGTTTTGTGGCAAAGGGTACAGAATATAAAAATCAAGAGGGGGATATGGAATTTTTATAAACTCTTAGACCAGAATTTGAGTAGTGTGCAGTTTTACACATCACACTATAGAAAGGATGTTGCAACAATAGAGCACAGGGCAGATCCACTAGAATGCTGCCTGGTGTGACGAGTACAAATATGACTTGGAAAAATTGTGGCTGTTTTCATTAGACCAGAGGAGAATATGGGGTGATTTGATGAAAGGTGTTTAAATTATGAAGAGAAGGGACAGTAGATACAATAGACTTTCCAATGATTGAGATGTTTAGAACAAGGGGACATAGATTTAAGATTCAAGTAAGAGATTTAGGACAGAGTGCAGGAGAAACATTTTTTTTTTTTTTTTTTTTTTTTTTTTTTTATACACAGAAGGTTGTGATATGTACTACCAGAGTTGGTGATTGAAGCAGAGTTTATGTCACCATTTTAAGAATATGTTAGATAGCTGATTGAAGGAAAGGGGAATAAAAGAATGAGAACAGGGTGGGCATCTGGAATTAAGACTACTGCTCACGTGGAAATTAAACACCAACATGGACTGGTCTGTTTCCGAGTTGTAATTTCTGTATTTGATCTAGGTACCTTTTAGTATGAAAAATCCTAACGTCAACTTTTCAGTGCTTGAATTTGTGTGCAGTTAAGTCTCATTACTGATATTTCAAAGACAATTTGCACATCATAATGTGCTATATCACCTTTTTTGAACAAGCTATCCTGACTTGACCATTTATCTAGGAACCTTAAATGTAACTGGCAAAAGTATTGATGAACAAAATATTACTCTTTTAATCATTTGGCTTTACAGCCTTGCTGACAACATTCTACTGTTCTGAGCCATAATTAATAATATGGTATTATAAACTATTTGACTATTATTTTTTCTTGGATCACTTAAATCAGTGATCATAGAATCATAGAAATTTACAGCACAGAAGGAGGCCATTCAGCCCATCTTGTCCATGCCGGCCGACAAAGCTATCCACCCTAATCCCACTTTCCAGCACTTGGTCCGTAGCCTTGTAGATTACGGCACTTCAGGTGCACATCCAAGTACTTTTTAAATGTGATGAGGGTTTCTGCCTCTATCACTCTTTCAGGCAGTGAGTTCCAGACCCCCACCACCCTCTGAGTGAAAACATTTCTCCTCAAATCCCCTCTAAACCTCCTACCAATTACTTTAAATCTATGTCTCCTGTTATTGACCCTTCTGCTAAGGGAAATAGGTCCTTCCTAGCCACTCTATCTAGGCCCCTCATAATTTTGTACACCTCAATTAGGTCTCCCCTCTGCTTCCTCTGTTCCAAAGAAAACAACTCCAGTCTATCCAATCTTTCCTCATAGCTAAAATTCCCCAGTCCAGGCAACATCCTCGTAAATCTCCTCTGCACCCCCTCTAGTGCAATCACATCCTTCCTGTAATGTGGTGACTAGAACTGCACGCAGTATTCTAGCTGCGGCCTAACTAGTGTTTTATACAGTTCAACCTCCCTTCTCTTGTATTCTATGCTTCGGCTAGTATCCCGTATGCCTTCTTAACAACCTTATCTACCTGTCCTGCTACCTTCAGGGATCTGATCTTCTGCACTTAGTGTCCTACCATTTACAGTGTAGTCCCTTGCCTTGTTAACCTCCCCAAATGCATTACCTCACTCTTTTTTCCAGATTGAATTCCATTTGCCACTGTTCTGCCAACCTGACCAGTCCATTGATACCTTCCTGCAGTCTGCAGCTTTCTTCTTCATCATCAACCACACGGCCAATTTTTGTACCATCTGCAAACTTCTTAATCATACTTCCTACATTAAAGTCCAAATCATTGAGATATATATATACCACAAAAAGCAAAGGACCCAGTACTGAGCCCTGCGGAACCCCACTGAAAACAGCCTTTCAGTCACAAAAACACCCATCGACCATTACCCTTTCTAAATGGCGATGTTGAAGCCTTTTTTTTAATGTAGGGGACTCCCTACAGATGTTGCCATTCCTGGAAACCTTTTGTTGTAAATTCCAAATAAGTACCAGCTATCCAAAGAAAAGCAGTGCTATTTTTGCAGAATGTTCTTTTTTTATTAGTAAGAAAGAACTTGCATTTACATAGTGCCTTTCTTGTTTGTGGATCTGTGTTGGGGCCTCAACTATTCACAGTATTTATTAACGACTTCGATGATGGCATAGTCATATATCCAAATTTGCCAATGACAAAGATAGGAGGCATTGTAGATGAAAGCATAAAATTACAAGTGATATTGACAGATTAAGTGAATGGGCAAAACTGCCAAATGGATTTCAATGTAGGCAAATGTGAGGTCATCCACTTTCAACCTAAAAAGGATAGAACTGGGTACTTTCTAAATGGTGAAAAGCTTAAAAACAGTGGATGTCCAAACAGACTTGGGGGGGGTCCAGGTACATAAATCATTATTAAAATGTACAGAAAATAATCAAAAAGGCTAATGGAATACTGGCCTTTATATCTAGAGGACTAGAATACAAGGGGGTAAAAGTTATGCTGCAGTTATACAAAACCCTGGTTAGACCACACCTGGAGCACTGTGAGCAGTTCTGGGCACCACACCTTAGGAAGGATATATTGGCCTTGGAGGGAGTGCAGCGTAGGTTTAACCAGACTTCAAGGGTTAAGTTCCGAGGAGAGATTACACAAATTAGGGTTGTATTCCCTAGAATTTAGAAGGTTAAGGGTGATCTGATCGAAGTTTTCAAGATATTAAGGAAAACAGATAGGGTAAATAGAGAGAAACTATTTCCGCTGGTTGGGAATTCTAGGACTCGGGGGGGCATCGTCTAAAAATTACTGACCTTTCAGGAGTGAAATTAGGAAACACTTCTACACACGGAGTGGTAGAAGTTTGGAACTCTCTTCCGCAAACGGCAGTTGATGCTAGATCAATTGTTAATTTTAAATCGGAGATCGATAGCTTTTTGTTAACTAAAGGTATTAAGAGATATGGGCCAAAGGTGGGTAAATGGAGTTAGGTCACAGATCAGCCATGATCTCATTGAATGGCTCGAGGGGCTCAATGGCCTACTCTTGTTCCTATGTTTAGGACAACCCAAAGTGCTTTGGAGCCACTGTAGTACTTTGTTTGAAATATAGTCACTTATAATGTACGAAATACGGCAGACAATTTGTGCACATCAAGGTCTCGGAAAGGGCAATGACCAGATAATATTTTGGGGTAACGTCTTATCCAAAGTAACATAGTAATGCCTGTGAGGATAAGGGGAAAGACTGCATGGAGGATAGCCACAATGCTGACCTAGGCACTGTGGAGAGAGGGCTGACTAAAGTGGGGAGGAGCAGAATAGAAAAGCAGTTATTACAGGGGATTCAATAATTAGGGGGATAGACAGCATCCTCTGCAGCCACAATCAGAGAGTCCTGAAGGGTGTGTTTCCTAGCTGGTGCCAGGGTAAGGGATATCTCAATGCAGCTGGAAAGGAATTTGTGGGGGGTGCGGGTCCAGTTGTCACGGTCCATGTCGGAACCAATGACCTAGGGAAGAAAAGGGAGGAGGTCCTGCTGAGGGATCGTTGGGAGCTGAATTTAAAAAGCAGGACCTCCAGGATTATTACCCGAGTCAGTGACTGAGCACTTGGAGAAATTTAAGCTGATTAGAGAGAGCCAACGTGGATTTGTAAAAGGTAGGTCGTGTCTAACAATCCTAGTTGATTTTTTTGAGGAAGTAACTAAAGTAGTAAACGGGAATGTATGGATGCAGTTTATATGGACTTCCAGAAGGCATTTGATAAGGTTCTACATTAGAGACGGTTGGCTAAAATTAAAGCTCATGGAATTGAAGGCAAATTATTGACCTGGTTAGGTAGAAGAAGACAGAGTAGTGATAATCGTTTATGTACTTGAATTGAAAGGAAGTGACTGGTGGTGCCCCACAAGGATCTGTGTTGGGTCTCAACTAGTCACTATATTAATGACTTGGATAACGCAATAGAGAGTTACATATCCAATTTTTCTGATGATACAAAGATTGGTGGCATAGTAAGTAGTGTAGAAGGGAGCATAAAATTACAAAGAGACATAGCTAGATTAAGTGAGTGGGCAAAACTGTGGCAGATAGATTTCAATGCAGGTAAGTGTGAGGTAATCCATTTTGGACCAAAAAAAGATAGATCCGAGTTTTTTTTCAATGGTGAAAAGCTAGGAACAGTGGACGTCCAGAGATTTGAGTCCATATACACAGATCACTAAAATGTAGTAGTCAGATACAAAAATTAACCGAGTGGCCTCCTTCGGTGCCGTAAATTTTTGAGAGTCTTTGAAAAAGCTAATGGAATGTTGGCCTTTATAACTCGAGGGCTAGAATATAAAGGGGAGGAAGTTTTGCTACAGCTTTACGAAGCCCTGGTTAGACCACATCTGGAGTACCGTGTTATAGATTATGAGGAGAGATTGCATATAAACTAATCTTGTATTCCCTGGAGTATAGCAAGTTAAGGGGTGATTTGATTGAGATTTTTAGGATTTTGAAATTAATTGATAGGGTTAGGTAGAGAGAAACCTTTTCCACTGGTGGGGGAGTTTAAATCAAGGGGACGTAACCTTAAAATCAGTGCCAGGCCCTACTGGAGAGAAGTTAGGAAACGTCTTCATGGAAAGGGTGGTAGAAGTGTGGAACTTTCTCCCACAAAAAGCAGTTGATGCTAGCTCAATTAATTTAAAATCTGATCGTTCGATTTTTGCTAGCCAAGGCAGGTGGATGGAGTTAGGATACAGATCAGCCATGTTCTCATTGAATGGCGGAACAGGCTTGAGGGGCTGAATGGCCTACTCTTCACAGAATCCCCACAGTGCAGATAGAGGCCATTTCGGCCCATCGAGCCTGCACCGACACATATCCCACCCTATCCCCGTAACCCCACATATTTAATCCCCTAACACTAAGGGTCAATTTATCATAGCCAAATCAACCTAACCCGCACATCTTTGGACTGTGGGAGGAAACCGGAGCAGCCGGAGGAAACCCACGCAGACACGGGGAGAATGTGCAAACTCCACACAGTCGCCCGAGGCCGGATTTGAACCCGGGTCCCTGGCGCTGTGAGGCAACCGTGCTAACCACTATGCCACCGTGCCTCTTGTTCCTATGTTCCTAATGAATAATGTGCTGAGTAAACAAACATACAACAGAGTGGCTATATAGTCTCTGTATAGAATGCCTCACCTAATTTGATGAAGTTTTTTTTAGAGCAGTGTTGCTAATATTTCCAACTTGTGCACAGGTTCGTGAACATAAGCGGAAAGTTCGAAAGGAAGCAAAGAAACAGGGAAGTAAAAGTAAAAAATCCCGAAAGGACCCTGGTGTTCCTAATGATGCGCCATTTAAAGAGGCCGTTCTTCGAGAAGCTGAACAAAGGAAGCAAAATGTAAGAGGACTCTTGTCTGTTTATGTAGAAATATTTGATATTCTGTAGTACTTTGTATGCACTTGGCAGGCTTCAGTTCCAGTTTCATGTGAGTATGTATATGTCTGAATGTATTACTTGCTTTTATTACCTAAATTGGTGATCTCTGCATTCCCCAGAATAATTTGAGGTAGCTGACAGCTTGACGTATATGTTATAAATTCAACAAACGCACAGTATTGCTGTCTGTACCCAGCCTCCTAAAGTTGTCTGGTCTATTGTCTTTGATATGTGTACATGTTTTGCATTTAAGTTAACCATGGATGCTGGTACAGTGACGGGTTTCTTTTTGTTATAATAGCTTACCAACAGTTGGGTGATGACGTTTTATGAATGAGCCATAAAAGAAAAAGGCAGACTACTGTGTGAATCAGATACTACCAATGCTGATTATAGTGTGATCCTTCATATTTGACTTGTATTAAACATTTTATACAGTGTGTATTGAGGTGCAGTTCTTAATGTGAAGGATTATTCTAGAAATGAAGATAAATTCACAATGAAATCAAACCAATAAATTTGGGTAAGGCACTAAAATGTAGAAAGGCAACCAAACTGTTAGATGGGAGTTACTCAATATACAGATATTTACAAATGCAACATAGGAGACTTATAGCACTTGACTTTTTAGCTTGAAGAACTGAAGCAGAAACAGAAGCTTGCTAGACAGAAGGAAGTTGCAAAGAAAAGGAAACTTGAAGCTAAAAAGAAAGACCCAGAAATAAATGAGAAGCAACATAAGGTACAAATTTGTCTGGCTTAATATTTTCAATTCTTGTAGTGGCAAATGTATAAAAAAATTTGTGACTATTAACATTTTGCTTTCAAAATTTCTATAAATGTTATCTCTTGGCAGAGTGCTGCTTTAAAGCAACAGAAAAAAGTGGCCAAATTGGAAAATAAAAACTCAAGAAAATCTCTATGCAGCGAGCTGAATAAGGTTAGTGTGTGCTTTTGTTGAGTGAACATGTGGTTACCATGATAGGTCTGCTATTGATTTTATACCTTTATTTACAGACACAAACAGGTTTCAAATTAACTGAGGAAAAATCAGAAGATTCAGCACTTCATGATTTATATTACAAATTAAAAAGTAAATGTAATAAACAAGAAGACTTTTAAAAATTCAACGTCCAGATGCAGAGTTAACACTGTAAATTGTGGTTACCACAGAAGAAGTTTAACTTGTAGAAAATTCTTCTTGGGCAGTCCTTCAGAACCGAGGATGACTTGCTTTCACATTAAAAATGAGTTCTCAGGTGACTGATGAGTCCAATGAGGGACCTACAGTCTCTGTCACAGTTGGGGCAGACGGTGGTTGAAGGGGCGGGTGGGTGGGGTGCTTGGGTTGATGTGCGCTCGGCTTCCGCTTGCTCCTGGCGAAGAGACTCGGTGTTCGGCGCCTTCCCGGATGCTTCTCCTCCACTTTGTGCGGTCTTGGGCCAGGTGTCAGTGGGGATGTTGCACTTTTTCAAGGTGGCTTTGAGGGTGTCCTTGAAGCGTTTCCTCTGCCCACCTGGGGCTCTCTTGCTGTGTCGGAGCTCCGAGTAGAAAATGTAGTGCTTTTTAAGTCCATTGGGGAAAAGCTCAATTTTAAGAAACTCACTTATCCCTGTGAGCCCTCCCAATTACTATGCAATGAATCTCTGAATCCTCTTGTCACCTAGTATTGTCAGTTGTAATTATTTCCTATTAAGTGAATTGTAGAAGGAACATTAACAGAAATGTTCTTGAAGCGCAAGGGAACTAATGCATATTAGTTGCATTATTGAGGTGTTGGTATTGGGATTGTTTCCTATTCTTTGTTAGGTGATTGATGCCTCAGATGTGGTTCTAGAAGTGGTGGATGCCAGAGACCCTCTTGGTTATAGATCCCCTCAGGTGGAGCAGGCAGTCTTGCAATCTGAGGGAAAGAAGCAACTAGTCCTTGTATTGAACAAGATCGGTAAGATGACCAGTACAGTTTTATAACAAAAATAAGTCAAACATTTAATACAATTTGGGGGAGGGGGGGGGGAAGGCATGTATTTAGAATTTTACCTTTTATGAATCACTGTTCTTTACTGTTTAGATTTGGTGCCAAAGGAGAATGCAGAGAAATGGCTGAAATATTTGGGAAATGAACTTCCTGTTGTAATTTTCAAATCATCAACACAGCTGCAAGACAGAACAATGGTATGTTTCCCAAAAGAGATCCAGTCCAATCAAATGTTTTGTCTTAACTGTCTTGAAACCTGATGAAGTTGTTCTAACTCTGATGTGTGTGAAGAGCAAGATCCAACTGATTTCATGCAGTTAATTTTTAAAAAAGTTTTCTTTATACAGTGTTCTTTAAGCAATTAAGACTTCATATTTTTAGTAAATTCAGAATTGACAAAATATTTCTCCTACATAAAGATTAACTTCAGGATAATCCAGAACCACATTCCAGCAAAAGAGTGTTAAAGTTGTAGAAGGCAAAATATCTTAAGTAATCGTATAGCTGTGTGGAATTTGTGAGCGAAGACTGCCTATTGCATTATTTGTATTTTCTCTTCTGCATCAACGTGCATTTTGTTTTTTATTTTGATTATTTGTAGGTTCTTATGTTGTATACTAATCAAGTTCATTGGACACCTGCTGTAGTGCTGCCCTTTAGCTAGATGCATTGGGGTGCACACTGACTGTGCGTGCTAACTTTTTCTCCAGTTCCTACTTTTGTGGATCCCACCATCATCATGGAGAAATGCCTTACTTGCACCCTGGGTTATCCAGAGATCCCAGCTGAGATTAGGAAGTTAACATGTGGGAATTCTAGAGGAACAGTCCACATTCTACCACTTCCTGGCAAAATGCAGTAGTATACTAATGTGTTGTGCCATTGCTTAATAACGTATGAAAGCAGTGAACATTAATAGTAATTAATTACAGCATAATTAGAAACTTGGTTTGTCAATTTAGATTATTTTCTAATTTAAATTTCTATTAATAGCTTTTAATTCTTTTTTAACAGGAACAGAAAAAAAACTCTAAACGGAACATTGGTGTAGAGTTATCACATGGCAATACCTGTGCTGGTGATGGAAGTCTTATAAAACTGCTTCGTAGCTACTGCAGAAAACAAGATGTAAAAAGCATTAAAGTTGGTGTCGTAGGTGAGTGCTGACTTTACGTATCTGATTATAAATTAAACGGTAACCCAATCGTGAATTTGAAACTTTCAAGGGCCTCATAAAATGACCCACTATAATATTTTACTAATGCCATTGTATTCAGGTTTGCAAGATTAGAAGTAACTCATGTTGCAAAATACTCTTTTTTTTGCAATAAAATTAAAAATATGCCAATGATTGCAGTAACCTGCCAAGCATGCTAGTAAAACCAACTTGTCCTTGTGGGGATTTACATTTTACAAAAAAAGTTAGTATGGTGAAAGTTATGGACCTTCTTTAAGTAGGCTGCAGTTTTAAAATTGTGCGATGACCCACTGGACTGAATCTAAAACTGCAGACTCCAATATTGCAATTCATCTTGTCTGATACTGATTAGAAGTGCATAATATTTTGTCTTTGTTCCTTTATAAACTTACCAATCTCCTTTTTCAGGCTTTCCAAATGTAGGAAAAAGCAGTATAATTAACAGCTTGAAGAAAATGAGAGCTTGCAACGTGGGACAAGTAAGAGGTCTTACAAAGTAAGAAGGCTGAAGTTAGGACATTTGCACGTTTTAGATAAAACAAAACATGCAGTACATTGACAATCATTAACTTGCACACTAAATGCTATTGGACTTTTTTGTTTTATACTTAAACGAGAAGGATAGCTTTTGGTTGAGTACTTTTAACAAAAGTGTTCCCTCTATCCTCTATCAATATAATCTATGTGAGATGCATTTAATTTCAGTGACTTTGTTTCAGGCATGTTGGGGAGTGGTGCCACAGGAAATCCTACGAATTAATCCCTAGCCACTGACCGGGCAGGTGTTACAGTAAAATAAAAGTACCCCTGTTGAAACCTATCCTTCTGCTTTAATATATAATCTAGTAGTAACCAATTCACTTAAAATATTAATACTTCAATATAATTGTAATGGCAAAAAATAAACCGACTTGCCTACTAGCCAATAGTTATTTTCTGAACTTAAAATACTGTGTATTTTAACTAATGGATAAGTTCATTTGGGTCAGGGAAGTAGTATGAGTGAAAAATGAGGATAAAGTTTATAGCCTGATGTTCCATGACTGCTAAAGATCCAACTCTGATTTCACTCAGTGGCGTAAAGCCTGCTTTATTATCTCTGAATAAAAACTACTTCTTTATGGCTGGCATTGAACTAGTGACTATCATGGTAGAAAGGATTTCTGCACTGTGGTAATAACTGCAATCTCTTTATGAATATAGATCTATGCAGGAGGTACATGTTGATAAGCAGATCAAAGTATTGGACAGTCCATACATTATTGCTTCTCCATCAAATTCAGCTGTTGCCTTGTCTTTGAGGAACGTCGTAGACATTGAGGCACTAAAAAATCCTACGGCTGTAGTGGAACCCATACTGAAGAACTGCAATAAGCAGCAGGTGCGTAGTCCAATTTATCCCTCTGTTGCCTATGGTATTTTAAAAAACCGTTTGCCTATTAAAACATGGATTTAATTAATTTCAAACAAAATTATATTTTTGAGTGAGAAATGAGGATAACTGAATGGTCTGAAAGTATATGTGATTGCTAAAGATCCAACTCTGATCTCACTGTTATCTATAGCTTTTTAAGCCAGTTTTTAAGAAAGTACCCATTTCTGTTTGTAATTACTGTGCAAAATGTAAAGCTCTGAGTTGGTGCTATTTTCTACAATTTTATGTACATGCCAACCTCCACACTTCACCTGAAGGAGAAATTACAAACTTTGTGTAAAAGTTCATAGGTGTCTAAGTGGGTAAATTGCACCATGCTGTGTAGTACTATGTTATACAAATGGGGATTGTCCACAGTTTATAGCTGGTCTGTACTTATTTAATCTGAGCCTGACTGTAGTGGACCTACTGTGTCCCTTTACTGAGCACAGACCAGTCTAGTAAGGCTGGGGTTGATGCTAACAGTAATAACATTTTCATACACTATGAAGAGGACAGCAGGGAAAGTTATTGGGAGGCTTGTTATCTTGAACTCAAGTTCTCAAACTAGAACTTTCACACACAATTTCTGTCATATTTAAAATGTGCATATTAACTGTTTAGCTAAAATATACACACCGTCTCCCCACAACAGGTTATGTTGCAGTATAATGTCTCAAACTTTCGAACATCACTGGAATTTTTAACGTTGCTGGCTCAGAAAAGGAGTATGTTGAAGAAAGGGGGTATCCCTGACATTGAGAAAGCAGCCAAGCTGATCCTTTACGATTGGACTGGGTAATTAACATTCAGCTGCCATTCTGAACCAGAATACACTATATGTAATAGTTAACTACCAATTTAATAGGCAAAGATGTTTCTGTTGTCTAAACAATTGGGAATTTTTTCATTGATTGGACTACTTTTTATTAAAACTTTGCCGAAGAAAAGTAGAATGGTAGATACCTAGGATTAATGTACAAAATAAGAAAATTGGCTTAACTATTTTTCTTTCTATTCCTCCTATTAAGAGCTAAGGTTAGTTACCATACACATCCACCAGAGACACACAAGCTACCCTCATACATCACTGCAAACCTTGTGGACGAATCAAAAAGAAGCTTTAATACTGAAGAACTAGCCAAAGATAATGTGAATACACTTAAAGGTAATTCATGTATTTGTGTAATAATTGATATACAATGTAGAACTCTATTTTCGGTATGAATTTCCTAATTCCTTGAACATAGTTTATCTTTGTTGTACAGACTAATTAGAAATGATCCATCGCTGGGAGGAAAACGGCTGGTATACTGTTGGAATCACAGTAGCCACAGAAATGCAGGATCTTGGCTAATGATTGTGGATGGGACAGGTTCAATAGAAATGGACTTCAGTGGTTGAGGGGACATATATAAAAGATTAAATGTGAGAGATTTAGGACAGAGAACAGGAGAAACTTATTTACATAAAGGGTTGTGAGGCTGGAATGCACTACCGGAGTTGATAATTGAAGCAGAGACCTTGTCGACATTTAAGAATAGGTTGGATAGGTGGAGAAAAGGAATATGGGAACATAAGAGGCACTTGGGATTAGAGCAACTGCTCGTGTGTGTGGATAAACATCAACGCAGACTGTTTCTGTGTTGTAATATATGATTCTCTTCCATCTGCCATTGCATTCCAGCCTTCAAATATATAATCCCTATTTTTTTTTTCTCTTTACCCCACCAGTTGTTAGATGCCCTAACATGGCCAGTAGTATAGTATTCCAAACTACAGGACCAACAATTGGACTTCTTGAAGAGGGCAGTATGGTAGAAGAAATGCAGGATCAGGAAATGGATGAGGAGGAAGAGGATGACGACAATTCAGTGGACCAAGAAAAATCAGAGGTAACCTAACTGCTATTTCTAGTGTATCCATTATATAACGTCTTCATAGCCTTTTGGAAATTTAGAATTATATGATTCAGTTCTTGGAGATTCCTATATGAAATACTGATTTAAAAGTAGAGTTTTGAAAAAAATCATTATGGTACCAAGTTACTACTTGAACATCTCTAGCATGCACTGCAATTTGTAATCCTGAACCAGACATTGCTCCTGTTGTAAGAAAATTTGAAACCAAAGGTTGGAACATTGAATACAAGACTACAAAAAGGAATATCTTTAATATATTTGTGCACTATTGCAAATAAGATTTGCAGATACCATAAAAATACAAAATACAGTTCAACTGCTTGAAACTCTGATTAGGTTTTACAATCAAAGTTTTGCAGTTTAATTGGATGTCATTGGCTCCAGTCTCCTCACTTGAGTACATTGGCCTTTTCCACATATATTCTTTCATTCAGTTCACCAAGCCTGTTTTATTCAGATATTGTACAACGGTCACTGTCCAATTTTATTTGACTAACCGAGTGAGATGAAGAACTGGAGATAGACTCAACCTTTCATGCCTGACCCCTGATAATAATTTAACAAAAATTCAAGAATACCAATCCAACAATCTACCACCTTTTCAGTGATATCTTAGCAGGACTGGAATCATAATGTGTAGAACGCTGGCTCACCTGGATTGGCATTTTATTCTGAAACCATAGAGTTTGCGATCCCAGGGAGTCTAGTCGGTTTTAAGGTTCAAAATCCTGGGATTGAGGAAATGATTTCAATACCAACTTGAAGAGGACTTGGTGAAATGCTATCATTCCAACAACAGCTATTGCAGGCTGCAACCTCCATGAGGAAAATCGAAGAGATTGGAGGAAGAGGAAAAGAGCACAGGCCTTTATCAGATCATTAATGGCTGTGATGGCAGCAGGGTCTGCTAATAGAACAGAGATTTGTTGATGGGTGTGCCTGCTTAATTCAGAAGGAAAGTTCTTTAAGAGGAAAAACACAACTGGCCTTGTGGTTGCAGAAAATATGTATATAAATCATACGGAAAAGATTAACAGACCTACTACAAACACCACTCCACTAAATGTAATATGCAAGAATAGTTGGTGAAAAGGCAGGATTGTATACTGTGCCACCTCCCAGCATAGCTAAAATTCGGAACTCCGTAGTGAGTAGGCCAAATCTATATATATATCTCTAGTCTATGGTGCTACTTTCTGTAAATGCCTCGTAAGACTGAGGAGAGTGTGTCAAAGTAGATATCTACCCATCCTTCTAACAGTGGCAATATGGGCAGGGGATGTTAAAAGGATGAGAGAAACTTGAATATCCATGGATGACTTTAAAAAAAAAAAGTAATTTTTAAATACCTGTCTCCTCCTCATAGGCTGAAATAGATCAGGACACAGATGAAAATTTAGCAGCAGACAGATGTCCAATAGCCAAAAGTTTGCAAATAAAACAAATGGAAGTACCCTCCAAGAAAAGGCAACATGAATCAGGTTGGTTATTTTTCTTGTCTTAAGCTGTGATTTATTGTATACAAGTGCTCTTGTTTCACCTGCAATTGCAATTTCAAATGCATGAATTGTACTTTTTGAAGGAGACTGATTTGGAGGCAGTGTAAACTAACAAATATATCTATCATGATGATCCAAAAGATGAAAATCATTTGAAAATGCCATTTAAAACTATCATGTTGTGGGGGTTTGACGCTGTTGTATATTTCCCCTTAGGTGTGCAACTGTAGCTTGAACTAAGATTGTGTTTAATATGGTGGAGGAAACCTTTCATCTTAGTCAGGCTCCTACCACATTATTCTCAAAGTTGTACAATTAAAGACCATTAAATTTTAGTTTTAATAGCAATTCTGTGTTTTTGTCTTTCAGAGAAAATGGCAGTCCCTAGCCAAAAACATATCAGTATAGATCTTACGTGCAAGAAACCAATGGATGATGCATATGACTTCAACACTGATTATGTTGATCTATCAACGGTGCCAATCAGTTCACCATAGGGTGGCTAGTGACTAGGTGTTCTAATAAGATTTGGACTGCACTGCACAAATGTAATGAATTGGTTTACATCTAAATGCAATCATTTCCATAAAATGGCTTTTAGGGTTTGAGATGTTAGAATGTAATGAAAACAAATTGTATTATAACTTGTAAAATATGTATGGGATATGAGACATTAAATAACTTTGCTAAGCTGTGCTGCTTATTCTTTATTGATTAAATCAATATACAAATGAGATGAAAGCAACCTGAAGTGTTCAGACATATTAAATGTAAATACTCAAGTTTTGGACCCAGTTAACTGGAATTGTAATTTAGAAATGAATTAGATTATCTGGAGTAATAAAATTGTAATTGAAACTAGTGATAAGTAAAAATTAAATGTTGATGGATGCTTTTTGAACACTTTTTTTAAATTTAAAATCTGGCTCTTATTACTACAATTAGGGTTGCTTCAAGAAGAGATTTAAAAGTTACACCAGGCATTCTTAACCATGGCTATAGCAGGCAGGAGAACTTTGTGATATTTTAGTACAGTAAAGCCACAAAGATAGACATCCTGTTTTATTTGGTATTTTATTTCACCCCTCTTGCGTTCAAGATTTTTGGATGGCTTTCAGCAGATTCAGAACAAAGGATTAACATTTACTGTAACCCTGATGTCAGAAATGCACCCTAAATGTGGATTTCACCATCAATTTCCATACCAAATATCCTTAGAACTAGTGTTACTTATGTTACAGATTTTGTTTTGACACTGTTGTATCACTAGGAACAAGGTAAAAACTGGCCAAATTAATGTCACAAACGGCCCTGAATTGGCAGTCGGTATGACTGAGTATGCCGTCATCCCACCTTTGAAACTGATCACAACTTCAGGATTTAGCACATGCGAAGATCCAGAAGTTGCAGTCTGGCGGTGACCGCTCCAAAGCTGGCTGCGCTGTGCCCCCTAGAGCCGGCAATCATTGAAATTGATGAAACTTCATCTCTTCCACAGTAAGTATACGGTTAAATTCCCCACTAAAAGTTGGACCCAAAAGTTAACAGCATGTTGACTGCTTTTATAAAAAAAAAGTTAAGGGCCTGGAAAACTAATTTTTCAAGAGTGCATTTTTTTTAGGTTTACCTTTTCCCCATGTAAAAACCCCATCTTTTGTTCTCAAAATTCTAACTTTTTTAAATAGAGGACTTACTCCCTTGTTTACTGTCTGAGAATTTTGCCTGTTGACAACACAGCACTTCGCACAAGGGGATTCCAATTGAGTTCTCAACACAGGGATTGCGAGATCCCCATGCGGGGCGAGCAGCGTACACCTTCGCTTTACTGCTGGCCGTAAATTCTGGGGCAATATCTCTATAGTTTGCACTGATGGGTAGAATGGCTGGTTTCTATACTATATAAGCAATTGAATTCAACTGCACTTTCCACGTGTGAAAGATGCTGCCCAATCAAAATATGGTATAAAAAAAAAAGTTTCGGATGAGGATTCATTTATTTTTGTTTCCCTTGAGGTAATGGTACAATGCAAGCCTGTAATTCCTAATGGGGGTTTAGACAGATTTTGCTCCCTCCCCTCCCCCAGGACTTAAATCTCCTTGTCCTAGCTAACGTTTTCTTCTCTATATTAAGCTTAATACAAAATGGGAAAAAAATTGAATTGGCCTAATCTATCACAACCTTGTTTAAAGGTAAGATTGTTGCAAAGCATTCTTAACATAAGCAAAATACTGCAGATGCTGGAAATCTGAAATAAAAACATCCTTTTGTGATCCATTTTAAAAAAAACTTTTGAAACAGCAAACACTGATAGCAACAGGGGTCCTTACCTAACTTTGGGTTTCTAAATTCCTGTTGGGTCAGTTCCCTAAGGTAATTCAGCATGAACATCTTTTGGAATGTCTCAATACCCTCCCTCCTAGTATTAGCACCCACTTGGGAAAAAAAAATAGGAATTTGATTTTGAGTATGTTAATGCTCAAACCTTAATGCAATCAAACAGTAAAGCTACAGACTGGTACTGCTAAGTAGATGACATACGGGGCATTCACACAAGTTTAATGAGGCAGTTTTAGTTCCTGATTCAGTCTATAACTGCAGAATTACTTCACAATGTTGCAGTTATATTGTCAATACACCCTTAAAGTGCAAGAATACAAATTTCTACTGTGCTGTGAAATCTGTAACAAGAACTAGTATTAAAAAGACTTCTGTCCTAACAGCTCTTTTCCAATAAGGAGAAAAACTGGCCTCCTTGCTGATAACATTCAGGATATTTTGTTCCATACTTTTAGAACTCAAATTAAATTCAGTTCAGAGTCCATATGAAGAAAATTAGTTTCACGAACAAGGAAAACATCAAATATTTAAAAATATATACACACATGTAGTGTTCTTTTACCTGGATTAAAACATTTAGCCTGCGGTGCTTACTTAGAGATTTACACAGGATTTGAACAGCTTATATTGCTACAATCAAGAATTACTAAAAAACCCTCTGATTTACCACAGTATTGATGGTCTGTGGCCTCGCTCATTGTGCATTAAAAAAAAAAGTCAATCCAGAAATTGAAACATATGAATGCACACTGTCTTAGAAACAAATGAGTCATGAATTCCTGAGTGGTATTTTTGTACAAACCCACTAAGTTAATGGTTTAGAAGTCACATTTATGGTTTTCTTCTAATGAGCATCTTCATCCTCTGCATGTCTACGCACAGGGTGGAATTTTCCAGTAGGGTCTGGAATGTACCATCTATCCCAAATATCACTGTAAGAAGTAGTACGACCCCAGGGTTTGAATCGTCCATTCCAGTGCAGCAACTTGGCAGCTTTAATAAAATGCACTGAATATCTGGTACCAGCATTCGACCCTACAGAACAAATTTATACATTAGTGGAATCAAAACAATCTCTTTGGGGGAAAAATAAATAGTGATACAGTAACTTTAACTACATTGATTACAATGGACTGTAATCAAATCAACTTTGAATTGGGATGTAGAAAACCATTTCCCAGAGTCAAGTCCAAAGCAATTAAGTGACCATTTTATTTTAATTACATAAAAAACACTAGTTCCTGTACGGTTTGTATATTGTGAAGACCATCATCCTCTGATAGAATGGCAAGACATCTCAGCTAATTAAGATCATAAATTATGGATTTTTCTGTTAATCCTTCGTTTCTACAATTTTTATTTAAAAGTTAGATTGCATTCACCAAAAAAAACCACACTTCTGTGGCGGAACCACCAGAGGATTACGGACAATTGTATATAATTCCTTTTACAGCAATGTAGTACAGCTGGGGGCTGCACCTTTAATGTATCTGTTAACTGTACTAGGGCTTCTTTCCTGTACTCCGCGTGAAGACGTCATGCCGTCCGTCACGTGATCTCTCAACGGCGGGAAGAACGTGATGACGTCAGAGCTCAGAACCTGCTAGCAGTTGAGCTCGGAACCTGCTAGCAGTTTCCAGAGAGGCTTTCAAGCAGACCAGACCTATTTGCATTGTATCCTACAGTTTCCTGTACAGCTTCGTTTGTTCATTAAATTTGATTGTTTTTGATTTTCTGAGTCGATCTCAATTCTTCGACTAGGAACCCCAGTTCCTACACTTCCACTATAAGATCTCCCTACACCATGCATCCACCGGACCTTTGGTCAATAAGATGGTCATCTAGCCTGCACCCAGGCCTCTTGTCAATACCATACTTGGTTGGGAACTGCAGTCAAATGTACATCTCATTAGTCTAACAATATATTGGAGCTCCACCTTTACAGCACCATGTCCACTGTAGCAAGTTTTAATAAAATATGTAAAAAGAGAGACACTGCAAGGAAGTAGAAATAATTGAATATGGATGTTGAGTTAGGAGCTCAGCACTTGGGACATAAAGGTCAAGATTGAGTAAAGGTGCAATAGACAAAAGGTGAGTGAAGTGGAAGAATCAGGGTATTTGGAGCAGGATATTTTCCAGAGTGCAGCATTCCATCATGTGCCTATTATCTCTGTTATGCAAGTGCTAGCATGAAACTGACTTCTTGCACCAAATCACCCGAGGTAGATTTGCCAGTGATATACCACGCTTGTACCAGATAAACTGTTGGACAGTATTCATCATTTACATGCTGCCCTTTGGCAACAACATGCAAAGACATGGTGTCAGGCTCCACATGCAGGCCGATGACACTCAGCGCTATCTCTTCCAACACACCTCGACCCCTCCACTGTCTGTCCGACATACAGCCTCGATGAGCTGCTGTTTCCTCCAGTTAAACATTGGGAAGACCAAAGCCATCATCTTCGGACCCCACAACAAGCTCTGTATCCTTGCCACTAATTCTGTCCCCCTCTCTAGCCCCTGTCTTGGGTTGAAACATCCTATTTGATTCCAAGCTGAGTTTTTACTCTACATCCTTTCCCTCACAAATACGGCCTACTTCCACCTCTTTTAAATGATCTTAATATTAATATAGAAATTATATAATGTAGGGAATATACTCATATTTTTCTTGTCCTTCCTCTGTAGCTTTGCTACTGTTTATCACTGATTACAAAATAAATTGCGCTGTGTGTTGTGCTACCTCATGAACTGCAGTCTATATAATGTCAAAGCCTGAACACCATAAACCACATATGGACAACTGTCTTGAACAAATACATGACAGTTTTGGAAGATCTTGGTATAACACAAAAGACTGTTAGGAAAAATGAAAGCACATGGAATTGGAGGCAACCTTTTGACCTGGGTAGGGAATTGGTTAGGAGGTAGGAGACAGAGTAGGGCTAATGGATATGTACTCCAATTGTCAGGATGTGACAAGTGTATCCCTCAGGGATCTGTACTGGGGCCTCAGTTTTTCACTATATTTATAAATGACTCAGATGAAGGGAATATAGAACTATATATCCAAATTTGCTGACGATACTAGTGTTAGGTGGCACAGTAAGTAGTGTAGATGGGAGCAGAAAGTTGCAATGGGACATTGATGGAGTGAGTAAGCAAACCTGTGGCAGTTGGAGTTCAACGTGGGGAAGTGCAAAGTCATCCACTTTGGACCCAAGACTGATCAGAGTATTTTCTAAATGGTGAGAAGTTAGAAACAGGGGAGAAGCAGATAGATTTAGGGGTCCACGTACAGAAATCACTAAAAACGAGTGGACAGGTACAAAAGATAATTAAAAAGGCTAATGGAATGTTAGTCTTCACCTCGAGAGGGCTGGAATACAAAGGGGAGGAAGTTATGCTACAGTTGTATAAAGCTCTGGTTATACTGCATCTGGAGTACTACGTTCAGTTATCTCCTATAACCATTACTCCTCCCATATTCACATGGTCCCTTCTTTTCTATCATACAAATGCTACCTATAAGCAGTATCATTTGCAAGCAGCCTTTACATGCACACTTATGACATCCAACGTTATCTTTCTGCCTCCATCGTCAACTGCAAGGCTGTTGCTGCAAGTTGTAAATGAGCTGAAATGTCTGAGTTTAATGTGAGCAAAACCAAAATTATTTCCAAACAGTATCTGCAAACGTTTCCCCTTGGACAAGATTTCTTTAATTTCTCTAATCAGGTGATAAAATAAACACAATGAGCAGTTTGTATATAGGTGCTTAGCTATGACACCTGAATTAGGAGTAATGGAGTGAGACATTTTATCGGTTTAAAATAAAAAAAAAATCATCTACAAGTTATCTTTGGTTGCAGATTATCAGGTTTTGTGCAGAATCTTTGCTCAGTGCAATACTGTGATACATCACTCTGATTGTTATCACAGTATGAATGAAAATCACAGCATCATAGAATACTGCCATATTAGTATATATGATGATAATATCTCTGGTGGCCCTAGCTGTGTTAAACAATTTTTTTTTAAAAACTGAAAACTTACCAAGATGCCTCACATGCCACAATGGATCAATGGAAGAGTACTGTTTATAGAACACCAGGAGCATAGGTGGTGTTGTAACACTGCCGGCCAGAGCACCACCGTACAAATTCTCCCTGTCAGAATAAAAGATATGTGTCTATTAATGCCCGACTGCAGTGGGTGGAGAAGGAAGCAGTGTAGTGAGGTAATGAGCTCACATACTATAAATGATCCAAGGTTTTTCTTCTACACTCAATGACAAATAACACATTTAAAAGTTAGTCTATGCTTGAATTTATATTATTTCTTGCTTGAGAAATTAATCTGTGGCTACAGGGATGTGATGTTGGAAGAATGCCCCAAATTGAGTCAATTAGCACAGTTCTACAAATATTGATATATTCCAAGATTTTAGTCAACTAGAATCTCCAGAATGAAAAATAAGGGGGGGGGGGGGAGCAGAATCAAGATGTCTTCTGTTGACTGTATACAGCAGTGTGCACCATTAATCTTTTGAGAACTTTGAGAACCTATGTTCACACTAAACAAAAAATACAACTCCATACCTTCTTCGTTGAGAGATTACTAATAATCATGTCTGACTAATTTGATTGAATTTTTTGAGGGGGTGACTAGGTGTGTGGATGAGGGTAACGCAGTGGATGTGGTATACATGGATTTCAGTAAGGCCTTCGATAAAGTCCCGCACAGGAGACTGGTCAAGAAGGTAAGAGCCCATGGAATCCAGGGTGCCTTGGCACATTGGATACAAAACTGGCTTAGTGGCAGAAGGCAGAGGGTGATGGTCAAAGGTTGTTTTTGTGACTGGAAGCCTGTGGCCAGTGGGGTACCACAGGGATCGGTGCTGGGTCCCTTGCTGTTTGTGGTCTATATTAATGACTTGGATATGAATGTAAAAGGTATGATCAGTAAGTTCGCGGATGATACAAAAATTGGTAGGGTGGTAAATAGCGAGGAGGGTAGTCTCAGTCTGCAGGACGATATCGATGGGTTGGTCAGATGGGCGAACAGTGGCAAATGGAATTTAACCCGGAAAAGTGCGAGGTGATGCACTTTGGGGGGACTAACAAGGCAAGGGAATACACAATGAATGGTAAGACCCTAGGCAAGACGGAGGGTCAGAGGGATCTGGGTGTGCAAGTACACAGATCCCTGAAGGTGGCGGAACAGGTGGATAAGGTGGTAAAAAAGGCATATGGGATACTTGCCTTCATTAGCCGAGGCATAGAATATAAGAGCAAGGAGGTTATGATGGAGCTGTATAAAACACTGGTTAGGCCACAGCTGGAATACTGTGTGCAGTTCTGGTCGCCACACTACAGGAAGGATGTGATAGCTTTGGAGAGGGTGCAGAGGAGATTCACCAGGATGCTACCAGGGCTGGAACGCTTCAGCTATGAAGAGAGACTGGGCAGATTGGGTTTGTTTTCCTTGGAGCAGAGGAGGCTGAGGGGGGACATGATTGAGGTGTACAAAATTATGAGGGGCATAGATAGGATGGATACTAAGGAGCTTTTTCCCTTAGTAGAAGGGTCAATAACTAGGGGGCACAGATTCAAGGTAAAGGGCGGGAGGTTTAGAGGGGATTTGAGAAAGAACTTTTTCACCCAGAGGGTGGTTGGAGTCTGGAACTCACTGCCCGGAAGGGTTGTGGAGGCTGGAACCCTCACAACATTCAAGACGCATTTGGATGAGCACTTGAAATGCCATAGCATACAAGGCTACGGACCAAATGCTGGAATATGGGATTAGATTAGACAGGGCGTGATGGCCGGCGCGGACACGATGGGCCGAAGGGCCTCTATCTGTGCTGTATAACTCTATGACTCTAAATGAGAAAAGCCTTGAAGTTCCTTTAATTCTAGTTTACAATATTAAGCATTAAAGGTTACATTTTCAAATACAAATTGTGCAGCTGAGTACTTTAAGAGTAAAATACAAACTTCAGGATTCAAAAACAATAAACTGCTATAATTAATGAAAATCATAATGTACAAGTCTGCATAAGAATCTGGATCATGTAATATTGGTGCAGCAACATTACAGTATGAAATGCCCCAGTTCTCGCATGAATAAGGTCAGAAGCAATGTTGCCTATAAGATGCGTTTTGTTCTGCATGGCCTGTTTCTTTTAATGCAGTTCCTTTAAATTTCTGCGCATGCGCGGTATTTACAATGTTAAAGCCGGTGAGCAGCCTGTGCGGGACCTTTCAGATTACTGCATGGCCATGCGCGTACGCACCTTAGCAGGAACATTGGCCAGAAGGTTACTATAACTGCAAATACAACTGATAATGCCTTCTGAAAACAGACACTTGTGCAATATGTAACTATTGTAAACTTACACCACATTGATTTCCATCCATTTTTCAAGCTGCTCTGTGATGTTCTGTTGCTTCCACTCTGTGAGGTTAGCTACAAAGACACCAGGATTGAAGGAGCACGTGTTCGCCTTCATACCAAGTTTTCTAATGGTTTCCTTTTTATAATCAAGGAAGCCCAAATATGTGTTCTAGAAAACACAAATAGAGTTAATGAAAAGTGTGATTTAAAAAAAAATTACTATTTTAGTAACCTTATTTTGAACTGTAGCGATTTCAATTACTGAGATACAAAGTGGCCGACAAAAATATCTTCAAAAAGTGTTCTGAATGGTTCACCTTTCCCCTGTGGTGTCCTGGCCAACATTTATGCTTCAACCAACACCACAAAAACAAATTATCTGGTTACTTATCCCATTGCTGTTTGCAGGACCTTGCTGTGCACAAATTGTCTGCCTACAAAAGTACTGAATTTACTGTGAAGTGTTTTGGAACATCGTGAGGATATAAAAAGTGCTGCATAAATTGAGTGCTTTCTTTCTCATATAACTGAATTACAATTGAAATTCTAATTAGAAGTAATATATCAGCCAATCAAGTGGAAGATATTTAATTTGAGGAAGGACAGATTTGGTAATTGTGACACAGAAATTTGTATTAGGTTGTGCACTATGTCTGAAGCATGCCGAACATTTGAAGTCTGATGGACAGAATGCTGAAAACTTATGTAAATCTATATATAGAAGATAGATCATAGAGGGCATCTCTTTTTCACTATTGGTGGCCATGCCTTCAGCTGCCTGGATCTAAGCTCTGAAATTCCCTCCTTAAGCCTCTTCGCCTCTCTATCCTCCTTTAAGATGCTCCTTAAAGCCTACTTCTTTCCTAATATCTCCTTATGTGGCTCTGTGTCAAATGTTGTTTAATAAAGCTCCTATTAAGTGCCTTAGGACGTGTTACTACATTAAAGACGCTATATAAATGCAAGTTGTTGTTATTTCTCATGTATGGTAAAGTAGTAGTTCTACACCATACTCAATATCATATTTCATACTATGTAGGTGGAGAAGATGAGGAGAAGTGGAGACAGAACAAGAAGTCAGAGGAGAGAAAAAGAAGCCAGGGTTGAAGGTCACCATGATGGAACTTGGATGAGACATAGAGACCCATGTAGAGATGGAAACTCTCCTGTACAGAAAAGGATGACTTATGCCAGGGGAACAAAAGTAGAGCAGACCGAGAAATAACTTATTAGTTCTGACATTGTGTGTGATACAAAATATATTATGAACACATTTAATACATAATAAAACTATAATAGTACATCATTTATATGTTTCCCCCTATTTCTGCCACTTCTGTCTCTTTCCATCCTGAAATCATTGACTCCTTGCTGGGGTTTTTTTTTAATTCGTTTTTTAATGGGATGTGGGCGTCGCTTGCAAGGCCACCATTTATTGCCCATCCTTAATTGCCCTTGAGAAGGTGGTGGTGAGCCGCCTTCTTGAACCGCTGCAGTCCATGTGGTGACGATAAGGATGAAGGATCGACGATATACTTCTAAGTCAGGATGGTGTGTGACTTGGAGGGGAACTTGGAGGTGGTGGTGTTCCCATGCGCCTGCTGCCCTTGTCCTTCTAGGTGGAAGAGGTCGTGGGTTTGGGAGATGTTGCCGAAGAAGCCTTGGCAAGTTGCTGCGGTGCATCTTGTAGATGGTACACACTGCAGCCACGGTACGCTGGTGGTGAAGGGAGTGAATGTTTAAGTTGGTGGATGGGGTGCCAATCAAGCAGGCTGCTTTGTCCTGGATGGTGTCGAGCTTCTTGAGTGTTGTTGGATCTGCACTCATCCAGGCAAGTGGAGAGTATTCCATCACACTCCTTACTTGTGCCTTGTAGATGGTGGAAAGGCTTTGGGGAGTCAGGAGGTGAGACACTTGCCGCAGAATACCTAGCCTCTGCCCTGCTCGTTGCCACAGTATTTATGTGGCTGGTTCAGTTAAGTGTCTGGTCAATGGTGACCCCCCAGGATGTTGATGGTGGGGGGTTTCGGCAATGGTAATGTCGCTGAATGTCAAGGGGAGGTGGTTAGACTCTCGCTTGTTGGAGATAGTCATTGCCTGGCACGTCTGTGGTGCCAATGTTACCTGCCACTTATGAGCCCAAGCCTGAACATTGCCCAGGTCTTGTTGCATGCAGGCTTGGACTGCTTTATTATCTGAGGAGTTGTGAATGGCACTGAACACTGTGCAGTCATCAGCAAACATCCCCACTTCTGACCTTATGTTGGAGGGAAGGTCATTGATGAAGCAGCTGAAGATGGTTGGGCCAAGGACACTGCCCTGAGGAACTCCTGCAACAATGTCCTGGGGCTGTGATGATTGACCTTCAACCACCACAACCATCTTCCTTTGTGCTAGGTATGACTCCAGCCAGTGGAGAGTTTTCCCCCCAATTCCCATTGACTTCAGTTTTACTAAGGCTCCTTGATGCTACACTCAGTTAAATGCTGCTTTGATGTCAAGGGCAGTCACTCTCACCTCACCTCTGGAATTCAGCTCATTTGTCCATGTTTGGACCAAAGCTGTAATGAGGTCAGGAGCCAAGTGGTCTTGGCGGAACCCAAACTGGGCATCAGTGAGCAGGTTATTGGTAAGTGCCACTTGATAGCACTGTTGATGACACCTTCCATCACTTTGCTGATGACTGAGAGTAGGCTGATAGGGTGGTAATTGGCCGGGTTGGATTTGTCCTGCTTTTTGTGGACAGGACATACCTGGGCAGTTTCCCATATTGTCGGATAGATGCCAGTGTTGTAGCTGTCCTGGAACAGCTTGGCTAGAGGCGCGGCTAGTTCTGGAGCACAAGTCTTCAGCACGATAGCCGGGATGTTGTCGGGGCCCATAGCCTTTGCAGTATCCAGTGCGCTCAGCCGTTTCTTGATATCATGTGGAGTGAATCGAATTGGCTGAAGACTGGCTGCTGTGATGGTGGGGACCTCAGGAGTAGGCCGATATGGATCATCCACTCGGCACTTCTGGCGGAAGATGGTTGCAAATGCTTCAGCCTTGTCTTTTGCACTCACGTGCTGGGATCCACCATCATTGAGGATGGGGATATTCATGAAGCCTCCTCCTCCTCCTGTTAGTTGTTTAATGGTCCCCCACCATTCATGACTGGATTTGGCAGGACTGCAGAGATTTGATCTGCTCCGTTGATTGTGGGATCGCTTAGCCCTATCTATAGCATGCTGCTTCTGCTTTTTAGCATGCATGTACTCCTGTGTTGCAGCGTCCCAAGGTTGGCACCTCATTTTTAGGTACGCCTGGTGCTGCTCCATTGTGGTGGAATACAATTCTGCTGCTGCTGATGGCCCACACCGCCTCATGGATGCCCAGTTTTGAGCTGCTAGATCTGTTCTGAATCTGTTCCATTTAGCACGGTGGTAGTGCGACACAACATGATGGAGGGTGTCCTCAGTGCGGAGACGCTTCGTCTCCACAATGACTGTGCGGTGGTCACTGCTTCCAATACTGTCATGGACATATGCATGTGACAGGTAGATTGGTGAGGACGAGGTCAAGTAAGTTTTTCCCTAGTGTTGGTTCTCTCACCACCTGTCGTAGGCCCAGACTGGCAGCTATGTCCTTCAGGACTTGGCCAGCTCGGTCAGTAGTGGTGCTACCGAGCCACTCTTGGTGATGGACATTGAAGTTCCCCATGCAGAGTATATTCTGTGCTCTTGCTACTCTCAGTGCTTCTTCCAAGTGGTGTTCAACATGGAGGAGTACTGATTCATCAGCTGAGGGAGGGCGGTAGGTGGTAATCAGCAGGAGGTTTCCATGCCCATGCTTGACCTGAAGCCATGAGACTTCAAGGGGTCCGGAGTCAATGTTGAGGACTCCCAGGGCCACTCCTTCCTGGCTATACCACTGTGCCGCCACCCCTGGTGCGTCTGTCCTGCCGGTGGGACAGGACATACCCAGGGATGGTGATGGAGGAGTTTGGGACATTGGCTGAAAGGTATGATTCTGTGAGTATGATTATGTCAGACTGTTGCCTGACTAGTCTGTGGGACAGCTCTCCCAATTTTGGCACAAGTCCCCAGATGTTGGTGAGGAGAACTTTGCAGGGTTGACTCAGCTGGATGTGCCGTAGCCGGTGCCGAGGTCAATGCCGCGTGGTCCGTCTGGTTTCATTCTTATTATTGTGTTTCATAGTGGTTTGTTACAACTGAGTGGCTTGCTAGGCCATTTCAGAGGGCAATTGAGAGTCAACCACATTGCTGTGTGTCTGGAGTCACATATAGGCCAGATCAGGTAAGGACAGCAGATTTCCTTCCCTAAAGGACATTAGTGAACCAGATGGGTTTTTACGACAATCCGATAGTTTCATGGTTATCATTACTGATACTAGCTTTTTATTCCAGATTTATTTAATTAACTAAATTTAAATTCCCCAGCTGGTACAACTCCACAGGCACTGGGCACCCTCAGGTACCTCAGAGAAATGGCTATTCTTCACGTATGAGCTTAGATTGAGTGCTAGCATGCTATTTTATTGTGAATAGCATCACAACTGAGCCCAATCCTTTCTTCATCCAACGTGCATGTTTGCACACTTCCAGCAGAGTACTTGATAGCATTCAGGAGCAGGTATTATGGCTGATTTTCCCTCCTTAAACTTAGTAGCGCGGAGGTCAATATATTGGCCCACCTTAGTCCTAGCTAATAGAGAATAATTTACAGGCCAAGGGTTGAACCTGCAAGCTTCCAGGTTTGTTTGGCTCAGCAACTCACTAACTTCAGCAGCTAAACAGTTCAAGGAATCTCATTTATATGCTTATTATGAACCTACCTTGTTTTTCAAGTTATGGGATCACTTTTAGATTGGTTGGAAGTGGGGAAAATGAATGACACATTATAAATAAGGCCAAATATTAGGGTGGTTATAATCTACTGGATGGAGAACAATCGAGCTCATTGTCCCACACCATTTCATTTTACCTTTTCATAGTGAACGTCTGACCTTCATTTTCTCCGTTCAGGTTGTGTTCAAAACCAGATCAAAACAGTGAAACAATATAATTCTAATAGACTTCAGTCGCCTTCAATGCATCACATATCATTGGTCAATTTTCCCAATAGCAAATTCTGCACTGGACAATAAATACCTGACTTCCAGCACCTCTAACCATCATCTTGGAAGATACAGAATCACAATCTTCAGAAAATGCTGCAGCGTGGCCTGCCTTCAGCTCAGTGTCGTAAAGTTCACGGATGTCTCCTAATGCACCCAGTGTGAGAGAAAAATAAGTAAAACTTACATTAACATAGTGCTTTATTAGGCTGAAATGTCTCAAAGTAATTCATGTAATGAATTAATTAATTTTGGAATGCTGTCTCATCCATATAAGCAAACATAGTCATTTTCATTTACAGATATAGGACTGTGCAAGGATTTTTCATTCAGAATTAACTGTTGCTAATTACCATAAATTGATGGAAATGCAGCTGCTGTAAATTCAGTTGTCTTAAATAAATAAATGTAATGGCTGAAAATTAAAACCTTTTTGCAACATTTTTAAACCAGAAATCCAGTGCACATTATTAGCCAGTTCACTAAATCATTAAAAAATGTAATTCCTCTACTCAATACTCCATATGTTCACTTTTTTAAAGCTATATACAGATGTTTACAATAGAAGCAAAGCAAAAGATTACCTTGCACAATCACATCATCATCCAGGTAAATGGCTTTCTCCGTGCCAGAAATCAACATAGGTAGGTAAAACCTCGCAAAAGTCAACTAAAAACAATGATAAACAACTAATCAAGATATGAGCTTCAATTATTTGATTCTAATTCAATTAGTAAAAAGATCTAAGTTTACCAAAATGATATACCGGCAAGCATGTTGAGTACATGATGAAATGTTATCTTTTACAGTTAATCTTCTGTCAGAAATTATAGAGGTAATCTTATCTTAGTTATCTTAGTTATTCTTATATCTTATGTTTGTACTCATCAAGAGGTGGAAGACATGAAAAAAATGGGTGGGGAAACATGAACCAGATCTTCAGAGGGCCAGTTATACTACAGGTGCCAGTCAAAGCCTAGTATCCATATGGAGTGACACAGTGTCAGCATGCTGGAGTTACACTGCTGGTTCCTGTGCTGCTCTCTACCCAGCTTATGCAGAGCTCTTCTACTACATGCCAATTAAATTTAAATTATTAGGAGAGAGGAGTCAGATCCCTACCAACATGAAAAATATTCAAGATTCAAAATATTCTAGCACGGATTTGTTAAAGGCAAATCATGTTTAACTAACTTGATCGAGTTTTTTGATGAGGTAACAGAGAGGGTTGATGAGGGCAATGCAGTTGATGTGGTGTATATGGACTTCCAAAAGGCGTTTGAAAAAGTGCCACATAATAGGCTTGCCAGCAAAGTTGAAGCCCATGGAATAAAAGGGACAGTGGCAGCATGGATACGAAATTGGCTAAGTGACAGGAAACAGAGTAGTGGTGAGTGGTTGTTTTTGGACTGGAGGAAGGTATACAGTGGTGTTCCCCAGGGGTCAGTACTGGGACCACTGCTTTTCTTGATAATATACTTGGGAGTTTAGGGCACAATTTCAAAATTTGCAGATGACACAAAACTTGGAAGTATAGTGAACAGTGAGGAGGATAGTGATAGACTTCAAGAGGACATAGACAGGCTGGTGAAATAGGCGGACACGTGGCAGATGAAATTTAATGCAGAAAAGTGCGAAGTGATACATTTTGGTAGGAAGAACGAGGAGAGGCAATATAAACGAAAGCCTACAATCCTAAAGGGGGTGCATGAACAGAGAGACCTGGGGGTATATGTGCACAAATCATTGAAGGTGGCAGGGCAGGTTGAGTCAGCGGTTAAAAAAGCATACAGGATACTGGTCTTCATAAACAGAATCATAGAGTACAAAAGCAAGGAAGTTATGATGAACCTGGTTAGCTCTTAGCTGGAGTATTGTGTCCAATTCTAGGCACCACACTTTAGGATGTCAAGGCCTTGGGGAGGATGCAGAGGAGATTTACTAGAATGGTACAAGGGATGAGGGACTTCAGTTATGTGGAGTGACTAGAGAAGCTGGGATTGTTCCTTAGAACAGAGAAGGTTAAGGAGAGATTTAATAGAGGTGTTCAAAATTATTAAGAATGTTGCTAGAGTAAATAAAGAGAAACTGTTCCACTGGCAGGAGGGTCAGTAACCAGAGGACACAGATTTAAGGTAATTGGCAAAAGAACCAGAGCGGAGATGGAGATTTTTTTTTAATATACGCAGCGATTTGTTATGATCTGGAATGTACTGCCTGAAGGGTGGTGGAAGCAGATTCAATAGTAACTTTCAAAAGGGAATTGGATATATACTTGAAAAGGAAACATCTGCATGGCTATGGGGAAAGAGTAGGGGAGTGGGACTAATTGGATAGCTCTTTCAAAGAGCTGGCACAAGCACAATGGGCCAAATAGCCTCCTTCTGTGCTGTATGATTCTATGTTTAATACATACACACACAAACAAAGCAGTTACTCACTGGCTTTACGTCAGTTGAATCACCCTCAACTTGGAGTTTGCCTTTCAAAATATGAGGATCAAATTCAAGAATTTTATACTTGATACCCATCAGTTCTTGCTTCTGAAGCCAGGGTCTTAAACCAAATGGAAAAATTAATTACAATTGTTTAATTCTGGTCTCATATTAAACAAAGTACAGAACATAAACAAGGTTTGAATTTTTTTTTGTTGCAAAGATTAACAATAAACACAAGTTTACCTTAAATGACCAATGGTGTCATTTGTAGTAACTATATAAAAGACCACATTTGACCTGGTGTTACTATATATACTGTTCATAGCTGCTATTACGCCTCCGAGTCGCTCTTCTACAGCTGGGATTAGAATTGGAATCTCTTCACCAGTTCTCTCTCCTGCAACCCTCTGAAAGGCAGCTGGCTGTATTCCACCATATCTTGATTCTACAATGTGAAATATAAAGATTAGGAGGAAGCAATTTACTAACTTGGGGGGGGGGGGGGGGAATGCTTTAAACTTCTTTAATGTTAGCTGACAGAGAGCGAAAAGGGGATTCTTCTCGTCTCTCAGTGACTAGATTGTGATTCCTACAATAACTGGATATTTACAAACAGAATCCAGTCAGTTATGTTCCTTTAGAACACACCAGAAACTCGATAATATGTCCCATGTACATCTGATTGTAATATGACTGTACTTATTCATGGTTTTCTGTTGATTTAAAATGAAATAACTTATTAATGAATAGCTATCAAATCAAACAGAGCTCTTCATGTATGTTAGATCTGGTCATTCACATGATGTTCAACAAATAAGTAACAATATTCCTGTAATAATCAAATGAATGATTTCTCTTTGTTGTATTAGCTCGGCAGCCAGAGTACTTGAACTGGCTGAAAAAAATCTAATATGAATGAAAGCTCATTCAGTGCAACAATAACAATGTTAGTGTGCAAGACACTAAAAACTAAAACCAGGATTTGCTACCATTTTACAACAGTTAAAATTAACTAATGAGTATATTAACTATTGACAGTTTAACGTAAATGCTTTATCACATGATATTAACAGACAAGTCTACAAGATAAGGTGTGTGGTGATTACAAGATCACAGAGGAGACACCACCACCTCTAGAATGTGTCTACCATTATTAGATATGCTTGTCAAATTACGTTGATCAAATTACATTAGGTATTTATACATCTAAGTGAATATACATCTCTTCCATCTGTTGCACTGAATCATTCTTCCATTTACAACATTCATTTCTTATTCAGAAATGGGACATTTATTTGAGGTAAGAATGCAATGTGGCAGATATAGCCTCTGTAACGCAGAACTCCAATGATATAAGATAGTTACTCTAGTAGTGTTATAAATGAAGTACTGACGCATACAAGACTTAGTGCTGTGAATAAGCTGGAATGCAGAATATCATTAAATGTTGCTACATACCTGAATTTTCCTTGCTCAAAAGGTCATGTACATTAATTAGATTATGGTGTACAATTATCAAAAACACTATTGCAACAAGCAGGATTAGCAGGATATGAACTGGAAAAGAAAAAAGAATTAAATTAAAAGAATAAATCTAAATTTCACTCATTTCATCTTTCACCTCCACTAATTTCCCCATAACTTCTACAGGACTCGTGCTGCGGTATAGTGCCATGGGTATCAGCAGCTCCCCAGCATCTCACTCAAGTGGTCATTCATCATGGGTGAGTCTAGACAGTGAGTGTCAACAGGCTTTTAAACTGTGACATAATCATAGCCAAACTTAATCCGATTCTCCCTAACATTCCTACATGCGGACTTTCCAGCAAAGATGGCTCGGCAATGACCAGGAGTAGCAGTCCACCAAATAATGCCCCACCATTGCCAAGCGGTGCTGAACCCAATTATATCACCCCCACAATATGATGACTAACTCATCACAGACCAGGCAGTAAACAGAAGGACATGGGACTTTTCTATTTGTACATGATGTTATTGCACCATTTGATGTGTTTACTCATTAGGCACTGCACTGGGGAGGGGGTGGAGTCCAATTCACCTTTTTATAAAAGTTGGTTTATATATTTAGTAATAACGACTCTTGCGTACCTTTTCTGAATGACATTTTGACGTTCTGCTACAACTGTAGTTCATAGCTTTCAGATCTGGAGAATGAAGCAAATATTTTTTCATAATCTTCACCAGCAAGTAGTCCACAACTATTGAAGCAATCTCATTTTCATCCAGAGATCACAATTTGATCTCTCACCCGCTTTGTTTGTCTAGTTATTTGACTTGCTGATTGACTATTGCTACTCCATCTGAGGCACATGTCCAGAAACTTCATATGATAATGTAGGACATAAATGATCAAATATGGGAAAAGAAGAATTAAATGCCTATGTTCAACTAAATGATCGGTTTTGCAAACTATGGGCTGGATTTTGCCAATGGGGAGCTTTTGGAGGCGGGATTCCCACTTGTCGGGTTTTAGTCCCGCCTCCATCAACTTCTGGCCAACCCACGCTAGTTTCCCTTGATTGACCTTATATGCCTGGCCAGCGGGCGTAGCAGGCCAATTAAGGGAAAGCCAGTTACAGAGAACGTCAGCGTATGATGTTTCATCTGTCAAATGAAAGCTGTGAAGCTGTCAAACACTGACATTCTCTGTAGTTTGATGAGTTCTTGAATTCAAGACTCATCAAACCTCTTTCTTCAGCAGAAATTAGATGGTTGCTGCATTGAAGAATGCAACGGCCATCTGTCATCTCTGCCGCGGAGGTGCGAGACTCTCCGCATACCCAACTCTTGAAGCCTGCAGGAAGAAACAAAGGTAAGTAAACTTTTACTAACACTTTCCACTCACCTCACATACTTACCCCCATCACTTACCTTCACAGTGCACTTTTGCACCCCTCCGACCTCCTGCTCGCCTCGGTGACCCTGGCGGGGTTCGCAACCTTCGGGAAGCCCGCACTTGGGTAAAATGGGGATAATCCTCTTATCTGCCTGTTAACTACCTGATAACAGGCAGATAAGTGGCATTAATCCCCATCCTGCCTCCAAGGAGATGGGACCTGGCGAGGGTCGGCTATCCGCCTCCTGGCAAGATGGCACGGAGGTGGGATGGGCACCCGCTCCCAGATTCTGCCATTTTCCTGGCAGTCCCACCTCCATACACGCCTCCCCAGTGCTGGCAAGATCACGCCCTATATTCTTGAGACTAGCCAATCTCCAGTAAAGCTAATTCTTAAATATTTCAGAAAATTTGAAACAAATGAGAGAATGTTGGAAATACTCATCAGGTCATATCAGTATTCTGTGGAGAGAATAGATAACTTGTCTGCTCGCTCCACAGAATGCTGATTGACCTGGAGAATGTTTTTAGCATTTTCTGTTTTTGTTTCCGATTTCCAGTATCTGCAGTTTTCTGCTTTTATTTCCTCAGAAAATTTGAATTGTGTTTTTTATATGGAACGCTTCCAATCACTACTGATTATACTTTGATTGGATTATCTCCTGTGTCCACAATCTACATAGCCATTTTACTGCACAAACCATTTACATTCAATATTCACTTGTTATGAGCCTTTTTACAGATGTAGCATGATCGAATGGTACTCATGTACAATTATTTAATAAAACACGAGCTCCCTGATACCAGCATGATCCCGCTCTACCCCCACCCACATTTAACATTTAGGCACCACATTCACTAACAGAAGAAAAAAACAAAATAGGTAAAGGACATAAAAGTAGTGGGGAGAAAAATGTTACAACAGCGAGAGAACAAAAATGCTAATAAAGTAAAATTAAAAACTAGAGAAAGAATGCAGAGTGAGGCAGGAAAAGAATTGCAGGGCAGAAAAGAAGAATGAAATAGGGGAGAGAACATAGTACACGAGTAAAGAAAATTAAAATGTGCCAGTGAACCCCAGAACTCCTGACCCCAGTACTGCAAAACGTTAGGACCCCAATGTTATGCAATATTGTCAAGCTTCCAAGACCAACCTTTCAGTGCTGCCAAAACCTCAAAGTATCCCATGCTGCAAATCCCCAGGACATCAACTGCAATACTATCAGAATCACCCATGCAGTATTGCAATCCTCTCGAAGCCTGTCCCAGTTCTACCAAATTACAGGACCCCCCACCCAATTCTGCCAAATCACAGGACCACTTACGCTAGTGCTATGTAAACTGAGGACCTTCTTCCCAGTCTAGCTAAACCCATAATCTTTCCCTCTCCCCGTGCTGCTAAACACCAGGGAACTACCTGGTACATCCAGCCTACCACATTGTTGTGTATCTTGGGCTTTACAACTGGCAAGAGATATAAAAATTGAGTACATAGCTAAAGTGACATGTATGTAATAAGCTGAAGGAATATATATAAAAAAAAACAAGGTCACTGATTTACATTTTTCACAGAAAAATGAAAGGAATCACAAAATTCAATCTTCAAAATACCTATTAAAATCCCAGAATACCATGCATGGGTGGATCTGATAGTGCTGCGGTGGATGTCCTGGGGATTTGCAGCGTGGGATGCTTTGAGGTTTTGCTAGAACTGAAAGGTTGGTCTTGGGACCTTGCTGTAATCAAATTGGCTGCTATGTTTACCTATATAGTAGTTGTCAGCTAAGGCTCAGCAGTAGCACTCTCACCTCTGAGTCAGAAAATCATGGGTTCAAGCCCCAGTTTATAGGCTTGCGCACATGATCTTCAGCGCAGTTCTGAGGGAGTGCTGCACTGTTGGGAGATGCCGTCTTTCAAATAAAATGTCAAATCGAGATTCTGTCTAACCCCTCAGGAGGACTTTAAAGAACCCATGGGAATATTTGAGGAACAGGGAGCTCGCCTGGTGTCCATTTATCTCTCATCCAACATCATTAAAAAGTATATTATTTGTCCATTTATCTCATTGCTATGTGTGGTTACTTTGCTGTGCACATATTGGCTGCTATGATTCACTAGATTACAACAGTGACTACCCTCAAAAGTACTTCATTGGCATAAACCACAATCATTATAGAAGAGCGCATTGTCTGCCTCACTATGAGCTTTGCCACGGGAGTTGTACATATATCACTACAGCAAGGTTTATGCTTTGTGAGGAATGCTCGGATTAATGAAATTACATCATGATTTTCACTCGTTTTCAAAATGTTCTGGAGTAAAATTATAAACTCTAACATGAGAAATTTTTTAGTCAACTTGAAAAATTGAATTTGAACTATTCTAAAGGGAAAAAAGATAAGGTTTCAGTTTTATGAATGTCAAATTTTTGCTGAGGTAGTTCCCAAAATTTGCTTTAAGTAAAATTCTCAAGTAATGCTTCCACTGCATGTATGAAATTGCTCTCACTAATCAGCCTGGGGCAAGTTATTTTTCCAGCTACAGCATGTTACATCTGTATGCGTATCCCTCCAATATTCATGATTTCTTATTCTGTTCTCATGCAACATCTGATTGTTTGTGGTTTGCTGCAGCTCTTTCTTGCCTCACTCACTAACTCTTAATCTATACATATATACAAAATGTGCATTTTGATTTAAGATTCATTGCCAATTGGTAGGAATGCTCTTAACAGGAAGCAACATACCATAATCAAAAAACTCCCAAACTTTAATATTTGATCTCCTGAACAGTCTGTACTAGAAAACAAGTTTCACTTTCAGTAAGTTTTATCTTCAAAATCGAATTGTATTTTTTGGACTTATTGTGTCTCACCACTGTCACAAGTAGCATTCTGCATTTTGGATTCAGAATCCTAAATTGCTAGGCAATCCCATCATGCATTTTATGCAACGATCACAGTAATTATGTCTGCTATTGATAAACTTGTTGGTAAAAACCGAGATGCTGCTCCTGAGAAGTACTAAGGCTTTATAAGCCATACCAATTGCATATCGTCTCTTAATGTGTTACGGAAAGGTGTGGGTGCGTAATAGCACAAATATATATACACACACATATTATTATATACATATATACGTACACACATACACTCTCACTATGCTTTGAATGACTGCATCAATCTATTTCCATATTATTTACAGTAATATTGTAGTAGGTTACAACAATAATCCATATGCTTACAAGGAGAAAACATTCAAACTTTCCTGCGGAGCTGGAGTGCAAGCAACCCTTTTTAACTACCAAGTACTCCACGACATGACAAAAGAAACTCGCTCGATGCTCAGCACCCCCTTCCTGCCCCACTCCAAAGAATGTCAAATTAACCCACATAGCTGACGACAGCCCAGCACCGAAAAGTGGCATTTCGGGTGCATAAAGTCTTTTATGATGCAAACTGCAAAACCAACGTAATTATTTTAAACACTTTGCAAGTTGGAAATAAAATCACATTTCAATTTACACACTCTTGATGAGCGTACAAACCCACCACTAAAACTGCGCTGACTAGCCTGCTGTCACAGCACTAGCTTTTAAACATATACTTTCCTCACACAGCCGATATTCAGAACAATGGAAAACGTCATTTTAAAATTCTAGGTTATTTTGGGGAGGGAAACACACACATATACTGAGTACCTGAAGGAAAGTGCGAGACCACACGTTTACAGTTCATTTGAAAAGTGTGGGTGGGGGAATAAATATCCATTTGGTGAAAATGAGTGGCTGCAGAAGGAGATTTAGGACAGAAACCAACTCAATAAAGTCGGGATACTAATAGCAAACACTTTAAACAAGAGGTGCTGAGATCCTTTACCTACATCACTCCAAAGCCACGAACTTAAAGTTAACAGCCGCCAACTGCCAACTCAACACAAGGCGAGAGAGTAGGCTGGCCTTTCCCATTCTAGCCGTTCGACGCACTGCCTGAATCGTTGTAAAAACACAACAAATACGACGAAGTATCACTCCAGATTGATCAGACGCGAGAAGTTGCTGATTATTATGTTTTCTTTTTTTTTTTAAGTAGACCTCCTGGCAGTGCCGATTCGGCGCCGGCATTTGTCGGGCAGGCCTGTCGGTTGCTAAGGCGAGGGGGGGGCCTGCGGAAAGTGATTGCGTATCCTTAAGGCGGCGGAGGCGCAGCTTCTGGAAACACAGAGAGTGATTGGGAGCGAAGAGCCCGGCCAAACTGGAAGGTCGCTGGGGTTAGGGGCGCACCGGCAGCTTTGGAAGATGTTTTCCTATCTGAAATCGTTTCCCACCCACATGGTAAGCAGGGCTAGGCGCGCTGTCGGCTCGGGCTGCAGATGGGCCTTCTGCCGCACTTCCAGCTCGGAAGTGAAGGCATTTTTTTTGTTGTTGTTGGGAGCTCAGATTTGGGGGGAACGGTAACATAGTGGTTATGTTACTGGACTAGTAATCCGGAGGCCTGGACTGGACTCATGATCCGGAGACGTGAGTTCAAATCCCACCATGGCACGCTGGGGAATTTAAATTCAGTTAATTAAATAAATCTGGTAATGGTGACCATGAAACTACCAGATTGTTGTAAAAACCCATCTGGTCCAATCTGCCATCCTTGCCTGGTCTGTCCTACATGTGACTTCAGACCCACAATGTGGTTGACTCTTAACTGTCCTCTGAAATGGCCTAAGCAAGCCACTCAGTTGTTACCATATGGACTGCAGCATTCAAGGCGGCGGCTCACCAGCACCTTGTCCAGGGGAATTAGGGATGGACAATAAATGCTGGCCTTGGCAGCGACACCCACATCCCATGAATGAATTTTTTAAAATTGCAGCTTGTTCCAAGTACCGCAGCCATGGTGATTTAGAGAGGTTTCAGCCAGTGATAAAGCTTTAAATCTTTTAGATGCATTAGATAAGGTCATGAGGGAGGAAAGGATGGGATATGCAGATAGGAGGAGGTTCATGTGAAGCATAAACACTGATGTAGGGCAATTGGGCTGAATGGCCTGTTTCAGTGCTGTAAATTCTACATAAATGCCTTTTAATAGTTTGAAAGTGTCACTATGGAAAAGCCTGTCAGCATTGAACATACAGGTTAACGATGAGCATGGAGACCCTCCTCCAACCATTTAGGATGATGTGATGACTGTGCTGTACCACTAATGTGTTGTAATACAGAGTGGAACAATGGTAACTGAGTATAATTTGTGGGGTTGGGGGTTGGGGGGGGTTGCAGCCAATCTGAACTGCGCAGGATGATGCAGTGGTGCCTCCCCGTGGGTGAGGAATGGAAAATGGACCATGGTTTATCTCTTACAGATACACAAAAAAGTATGGGAAAAGACCATCTGGTTTAGTCCATCCAGGACATGGTACATAATTGTACACCATAACACCCCCTCCCCTACCCCACAATCTCATGTGAAATGCAAACAAAACTGAGGCCAATTTAGGACATTCTTCTCTCACTCCTGAAAGCAATGTAGCCAGCTGCTAGCAAAATCTGGGTAGGAACTGACTACAAGTATCACTAATCCCAACTAACCTTTTTTGTAACTTGAAAAATGACCTTTTTATGATGTCAACCAAGGGATCTGTTAGTGGAGACATGGAAAGACAAGTTATCTGTACCCTCTGACAGGTGCTGAGATGAGAATCTACAGAATGAAACTGTCAACATGTATGTCCTTTTATTTGAGTATAATTACAGTCAACAAAATTTACAAATTCAAGTTACTAAAAACTACCCTTTAAAACTAAATATCAAGTTCAAGTAAAATGGTGTTTGACAGCTGTGTAAAACTAATTTTGAAGAATATCTTCAGAAGTGATGTAGATGCAGTATCCTGTTGGTGTCAGATTTACAATTGATGATTACCACAAGATGAGCCTGAGGTGAAAAGTTTATGAACTCCAAATAACATAATTTTAAAGTCAAAACAGTTGAGAATAAAGATTTTAGTTCCACTATGATTGCAATGATGTGATATATAATAAAGTATTATCTTTGAATTACAAAACTATTTTAATGTTTTTAAACAAAAGCTTACCAGGGTTATTTTATAAGTGGAACATTACATGACCAGTAATTTGATCAACTGGTAAGTTATCTACCTAACATGACTTCCAAAGACATTTATTATATTGTGTAGCTGGCCATTTCCTAGTGTATAACATGGGTTTTAAATATGCCTCAGCCTAGAGAGGAAATATTGGCTACTGAACCTCCACAAAGGGAAATAGCTGTATACATGTTATACTTACGATTTATAACTGCTGGATACAAACACTATTTCTTTTTATCAGCACTCCAAGTGATGACATGAATGTTGCTGCTCACAATACATTGTTCCCATTCATATCATCACTGGACTGAACTTCAAAATGTCATATGAGGGGGATTTCTACAGTGTCTGCAAACAGGCTGCCTCTGACTAGTAATTTTTAAATGAAATGTTTAGTGACTGTCCCATAGCATTCATAATGGTAAATCAAAGGATACACTGTTAGTACAGGAACATTATACGATATAAATTAGTGTGTGTCCCTTTTAATGCTAGAAGGTGCAATTGATGTGCATTCTTGAAATGAATAGTGCATTCACTTACAGGGCAGGTTGCAGATGAAAACCCCAGGTTTGTTTTAAAGCCAATTAACCAGTTGGAGATAATGACCCATAATTTGCAGCCAGCGGTGAAGCAAAGGCGTCTGGCCCCAAAGTAAGCGCCGCACAAAGATCTTGCAATCTCCGTGGCGAGAATTTTGGGTTTTTCGACGTGTAATTGAAATCAAACGTAAGTTAATGGGGATTCAAAGCAAAGAGCTGCTGTGATGTCAACAAGCTGTCTAAGCAGCCAGTCAAAATGCAGAATTCTCAGTGAACCAGGAAGTGGGTAAGCTCCTTTTTGATAACTTTTTAAAAATGTTAGGGAGCAAAACAAAGATCGGTGCTCTCACATGGGGAAAAGGCAAATAAAGATGAACCAAATTTATAAAAAAAAAAAAAAAATTAAATGAGAAATTTCACTGATTGCTGGCTCTGTTGGGGTTGGGGCACGGGCCGCAGCGTGGCCTGTGGAGGAGCAGTGAATGACAGACTGCAACTTCAGGATTTCTGCATTGGTTGCATATGCGCTAAATCCTGAAATTGCGGTCAGTTTCAAAGGCGAAATGACGGCAAACAGTGCCAGTTTATAGTCATCAGGACTGCAAATTCCGGGCCTATCTGTTCTTGAAGAACAGAAGCTGAAAGAGCATTTTTAAGATTGCTTCACAGTATAAAAAAAAAAGAGCTGACTCCAGGAGGTGTAAAGTGGAAATTCTCCTAATTGTAAGAGAAACTACACCTAGCTTTGAGCTATTCAATTGTTTAGTTTGTTTTAACGTGTCCATGCTTTACTGCAACTCGAGAGTAAAAGTCAGGTTTGAGAGTCGTGGAAAGAATGATCCATTCAGATATAGAATAAATTTGCCTATTATTAAATGTGACTGAAATGTGAGAAGCTTTACAGTAAGCATTTGGTGCACTTATAGATGTTTATGCAAAAGGATGACTGAAGCATGGTATCTCCCTTAAACATTTAACTGTGGTAGAAGAAAACACCTCCCAGTTTAAGGAAGTGAAATTGCTGTAAAAAGAACTTTGATTTATTAAACGCCTTTCACGACCACAGGACGCCCCAAAGTGCATTATAGTCAATGCACTTTTGAAGTGTAGTCACTGTAATAATGTAGGGAAATGTGGCTAGGTCCCAAAAACTGCAATGAGATAATGATCAGGTAATCTATTTATATGTGCTGGTTGAGGGATAAATATTGACCAGGGCATAATTGCTGTTGACCCTTGCAACTGACCCTTCAGTTGATCGACAATCACAACCGCGCGAACAAGGGGACAAAATCAAAATCAAAACTGAAATGGAACTGACATATGCACGCATACCTGAGGAGAGCAGAGGATGGAGAGCTTGAGTCGGGGAATCTGCGCTCAGTGACCGCCGCGCATTATCTCATTGCTGTTTGTGGGACCTGGCTGCGTTTCCCTACATTACTACAGTGACTACACTTCAAATACATCTGTAACTATAACAACAAATGCATTCAAAACCTTAATTTCTAATTTGAAATGTCGGTATTCCATAGGTGTTGCAAGCTTTTTATTTAATAAAAATCTGTTTATATTACCATTTAATTTAAGGAGCTAGAACAGAGAAATTGTAAATGCAGGGCCTGTGCAAAATAATTCATCTATTTGGACAACTTGTGTGAAAGTACATTTTAGATATTTTAAAATGTTGTTGCCGTAGACTAGGGGTCCACGAAGATTTCAAGGGGCCTGGGATTTAAAAAAAATACACCACGTAAGGGTGGGATTGAGCTGTGCAAACTGGCTCCCCCTCCCAAACGTTTGTAAGGATGGCGGCAGCTGCCACTGAGCTCAGGCCCACATTCGCTGAGAAGGGAGAGGCGCGGCGGTCACCGAGCGCAGATTCCCCGACTCAAGCTCTCGTCCTCTGCTCTCCTCTCACCAGGTATGCGTGCCCGCATATGTCAGTTCCATTTCAAGTTTGTTTTTTGTTGGCCCAGATATTCCAATCACTACGGGTGGCTACTCCCGTAGGGACATCGGAAATGCTGGTTTCAGGCATGCACAGCGCATGCGCTGAAAACCGGCATTTCCGATCTGTCAAGAATGCTCTTGACAGATCTCCGGGAGAAGGGCCTCTGCAGGCAGATAATTCTGCTTTTTGGAGACCCGCCACCTGCAGAAAACTCTTACAATTCTTACGCCTGGTAAAAGCAGGCGTAAGGCCTGCTTTTACCAGGATAAGAGTTGAAAAAAAAAAAAAAAATTCACTGATTTATCATTTAAAAATACTTTTTTTTAAAATTTATTTTTAGCCTTGTAAAAAACTTTAATAATTTTAATTTCAAGTCATTTTAAAAATGTGATTTAAAATTTAAAAAAAAAAGTTTTACTATGTTTTTGGGGTGATCGCCATTCATATATTTGTCAAGTGTATGAAGGGAGATTCCCTTCTTTGATTGGCTCCCCATGGCCCACGTGATCCCAGGGACGCTGCGAACTGCCTGTGCCTCTGGGGTACGTGGGCCCTGCGCACTTGGAGTTTGGAGAGGCCCAGGATTGGCAGTGTGCGCGTCCCGGGAGCCCTCGGGTAAGGGTGTAGATTTGAGGCCTGCGATCGGAAAATACGGGCCATTTTGTCCTCTTGTTCGCGCGGTTGCGATTGTCGATCAAATGAAGAAGGGGCAGTTGCAAGGGTCAAACAGTGAGTCGCTGTCTTTGTTGAGGAAGAAGAGTGGAATGTGTCAACATTAGGATTGACACTCATCAGCAAAACTGAGTCAGTTTGCAGTGTCTGATTTTCCTCCCCCCTCCCCCCTTTCTCTCCTGCTGTTTTCAAAGTGTTGACTCACGGTGTAGTGTAGTTACAAGAGTGCTGGCTGCCCTTTGCTGCCAAACCTCATTCATTCTTCGCCTATACCTTGCGTGTTAGCAGTCTTGCTCTGCCAAGGAGGGCATCACAGGCAGACCGGATTGTTCATATCTAATGTTGGCCTCCAGCTAGGAATTGAGCTTTCTAGGATTGTCCTGGAGTCACCCGGAGGAATAAAACATTAATCTGGACACTGCTGCAAGCAATTTGGGAGAAAAATCTTACTGGCCTTAAAACAAAAAGAAAAAATTGTTTTTTCATTTTCATTGTACACTTGTTGTTTATTAGTTATAAAAATATTGAATATGGTGGAGGCAGTTTGACTTTAAATAAAGCAAAGAACTGGGACTGGCTGATGTGCTGGGAACAGTCGGTGAGGCAGTCAGGGGTTGTGGGGGAAAGATGGTGATTGGGGCTCGTGGAGGGAAAGAGGGAATGGGTGTGGGGACCAATATTTTCTGCAGTGCCAGGATAGCAGCAGCAACGTTGCGAGAACACTTTTATACAGAAAAAATACTTGTGTTGTTACAGGGGGTCTGTGGAATTTTTATAACATGGGAGGGGGACCTCGGAAGCAAAAATGTTGAACCCCTGCTGTACACCAGTAAACCATTGCCCTAAAAATAGTTTAGGTTACTAACTTGAGCATGCCTTTTTGTGCATTGATCAAGAAGTAATATTTGGCATCCTGGTCTGTACCATCTTCTGACTGACTGACAATTATGTGTTTTGTGGGGTGAGAACATAAGAGAAGTATGACCATTTAGTCCAATAAGGTCAAACACCACTAGTTTAGTATAAGCAGTTTAGCAAAAACCAATGTGGTTAGAGATACTTGGTGTCTGCTGAGAACAGAACACTCGCATTGAGATCTAATCTGACCTCCATAGTAGAAGTTATTTGTTTAATTTTACATAAGTGCTAAAGGATGATTAAAATAACTAACTGCACATTTTTAAACTAAGTTTAAGCTGACTTGGAAAAAAATCAACGAATCTTATCAGGTGGTCAGAAATAAAATATACTGTGGCATTTGCTTTTAAAAGATAGTGTGTAATGCAGCTTGTTAATTTGCTCAACCTATATAATTTTTCTTTGTTTGCAGGACTACAAGGGACAACAATTAGCAGAGCAGACTTTTCAACGAGTAATTGTTGCATCTGCTGTAAGTATGTGTTTTTGAATTGGTGAAGATAATATTGGTCTTTGATTTGAAATTACAATATTCATTTTCTTTGATAGATTATTGGCTTCATTTATGGCTACATGATTGAGCAGTTTGGATGGACTGTTTATATTGTTCTGGCTGGTTTTACCATTTCATGCTTGGTAAGTTATAGAAACAATTTCTTCAATTTAATGTTGTAATTGCTTTTTGACATGACTTTTTAAAGTATCATTCTTGTTCACTAACAAACAAGCAACTCAGTTTGCCTCAGAAAGCAAAAATCCAAATAGTAATAATTTTCAGTTTAATATACCCCAACAAAAATGCTAATTTCTGGTCTCGCTGTTTAGTTTCTAAGTTTTTAAACTTTAATATAATTTTCTAAATATTTAGATTGTACTGGTGAGATGAGGAAAAACTTAAGACTACATAAGATGTTATTTTCACAGGTAGTTAATAAATTGTTCAGATTGGCAACTCCGTTTTCAGACAAAAATTCAAAAACTTTAGAAATCATTTAATGCTACCTGATGGCTATTACTGTATAAAAGCAACATGTAACCTATCCATATGGACCAGATGATCCCAGATTTGATTCCTGTTCTATGCAGAGTTAGCTGAGCCCTCTGCTAGGGTGGCAGGAGGGAGTATGGTTCTGAATCCTACCCCAGCTTCAGGAAAGCGCGGAAGAAAGCTACATAATTACGTAGAAATTACAACACAAACGGGCCATTTGGATCAACCAGTTCAGGTTGATGTTTATCCCCACACAAGCAGTCCCATTTGCCCATCCTGCTCCTATGTCCTTTTATTCCTTCCTTCATTCACCTTTCTAACCTATTTTTAAATGTTAACATGGTCACTGCTTCAATCATTAACTCCAGTGGTGCATTTCAGCTTCACAACCCTCTTGTTTGAAACCGGTTAAGCACTACTAACAGTCTGTTGATATCTACTCTGTCCCGTCCTTTCATAATTTTAAACCCCTCTATCAAATCACCTCAATCTTCTTTAATCTAATAAAAACAGCCCCAATTTTTTCCACATCTCTCCATTTGTATTTCCTCATACCAGGCAACATCCTAGTGAATCTGCAACCTTTATTGTCTCCACATCCTTTCTATAGTGTTAAGCCAAAACTGAACACTACCCCAAATGGGGTTTACCTAAAATTTTATATAAATTCACCATTACATGTTGACTTTTATAGTCTATACCTTTTGCTATAAAACACAATATCCCTTCAGCTTATATGCCTTTATGCACTTGAGGGGCTGTTTTTACAGTCTTGTGAACCTGAACCCCCAAATCCCTCTGCTCTTTCACATCTCCCAGCCTTGCTCCATTCATAATACAATTACCACTTTTCTTTCTTTTACCAAAATGTACCACCTCACACTTACTGACATTGAATTCCATCTGCCTCCTTTGCCCATTCCACCATCTTGTCAATATCTCATTGCAGCTTCCTTTGATCCTCAGAATTATTTTGTATGTCTGCTATTTTAGTATTGTCTTTAAATATGGACACCACTCCCTCTAGCCCTTTATCCAAATCATTGATGTACACAGTGATGAGAAGCAGTCCCAGAACAGGACACTACTAACCATTTTGAGAACTGCCTTTAACTTCTACTGTTTTCTCCCTTCTAATCAGTTTTCCCTGTACCATTCCTCTAATTTCATACACCTTCATGTTCTCCAGTAGTCTTCTGTATAGTACCTTGTCAAAGGCCTTCTAAAAGTCCATGCACGCCACTGCATTTACCCCATCCTTCATATTTGTTGCCCCTTAAAGGAACTAATTGGGTTTGTCAAGCATGATCTTCCTTTCTAAAATCTGCATTGGCTGCCTATTTTCTCAATCTAGATATTTAAGTAATTTAATTTTTTAAGATTATAAATGTGCCCTCCTACAAATGTTAAATTAACGGGCCAGTAGCTATCCCGTTAACTCTGAAAATGGATTTTATATTGGGACTCTCCAATCCTCTTCCAGGGCCTGTGCAATTCCCCCCCACTTCCCAACAACTTGCACTTTTATAAATTGCCTTTAACAGGCTTCAGAGGAGCATAGTTAGACACAAATTACTCAGAACATGCACTGCACACGAACATAGTGCTTTAGGAAGGAGCCTGCACACATTCCCTTTTCTCCACTTCCTCCCCTGTACCAATGAGTGGGTAATTAAAATCTCAGAACAATAATTTTGTTACATTTCATCTGATTTTTCTAGTTTTCCTTTTTCTATTTCCCTCCCACAATTAGAGGATCTGTAGTACAACCCCACAAATGTCAATCACCTTTTTATTATTTTTGATTTCTAACCACATTGACCCTGTCTGAATTGCTTTGTGTATATCAATGCTCTTTATAGTATGTATTCCCATCTTCACCAATATTGCTACTCCACCTCCTTTCTTGCCTATTCTGTGCCTCCTTAATTATAACCCAGTACAGTATGTTTATTTTCTACTCTTGCCCAGTTTGCAGCAAGTTTCTGTTAGTGCTATTAAGTCTACATCTTTGTGACATAATTGCTAATTTCCCCAGTTTATTTTCCAGAGTATTGCAATACATGTACTTTCTCTTTTTAACCGTACTTCTTTTTCTCCATATTTTTTTGTCCAAGCTAACATCTTGTTCCTGTATCTGTCTTTTAACTGGTTGATTTGATTTTTCTCCTCTACTCCCTTCTGCATTTTTTTTTGCTAAATTTCTATTTACTTGTACATAAACCTCATCTGTTTCTACTCTCTCTTTGATTGCTTTTATTTCCCTGCCCCTTCCTAGCTTAAATGACTTCATAGTTACTTGTTGAAGGTATCAATTATTTTCTCGTAAAGGTATTGCACTCTGGCAAAAATTCGCAGTGAATTTTTGATTTCAGTAAAATAGTTTGGTTACTTAAACTTGTAATAAATATAGAAACATAGAAGATAGGAGTAGGCCATTTGGCCCCTCTAGCCTGCTCCGCCATTCAATGCGATCATGGCTGATCATCCAAGTTCAGTACCCGGTCCCTGCTTTCTCCCCATACCCCTTGATCCCTTTAGCCTTAAGAAATATATCCAACTCCTTCTTGAATATATTTAATGAATTGGCCTCTACTGCCTTTTATGTGGTAGAGAATTCCACAGGTTCACCACTCTCTGGGTGAATACATTCCTCCTCATTTCTGTTCTAAAAGGCCTACCCCTTATCCTGGATTCCCCGACCATCGGGAACATCCTCCCTGCATCTAGTCTGTCCAGTCCTGCCAGAATTTTATAAGTTTCAATGAGATCCCCTCTCATTCATCTAAACTCCAGCGAGTACAAGCCCAATCTCTCCTCATACGTCATTCCTGCCATCCCAGGTATCAGCCTGGTGAATCTTCGCTGAACTCCCTCCATGGCAAGAACATCCTTCCTCAGATAAGGCGACCAAAACTGCACACAATACTCAAGGTGTGGTCTCACCAAGGCCCTGTACAACTGCAGCAAGACATCCTTGTTCCTGTACTCAAACCCTCTCGCTACGAAGGCCAACATACCATTTGCCTTCTTAGCCGCCTGCTGCACCGGCATGCTTACCTTCAGCGACTGGTGCACAAGGACACCCAGGTCTCGTTGCACTTCCCCTTCTCCCAATCTATTGCCATTCAGATAATAATCTGCCTTCCTGTTTTTGACACCAAAGTGGATAACCTCACATTTTATCCACGTTATATTGCATCTGCCATGCTTCAGCCCAATCACCCAACCTGTCCAAATCATTCTGTAGTTTCTCGGCATCCTCCTCCACAGCACACATGCCTACCCAGCTTTGTGTCATCTGCAAATTTGGAGATATTACATCTAGTTCCCTTGTCTAGATCATTAATATATATTGTGAATAGCTGGGATCCAAGGACCGATCCCTGCGGTACCCCACGAGTCACTGCCTGCCACTTGGAAAAAGACCCGTTTATTCCAACTCTCTGCTTTCTATCTGCCAACCAGTTCTCTATCCAAGTCAATACCTTGCCCCCACTCTCATGTGCCTTAACTTTACATGCTAATCTCTTATGCGGGACCTTATCGAACGCCTTTTGAAAGTCCAAATACACCACATCCACTGGTTCTCCCTTATCTATTTTACCAGTTACATCCTCAAAAAATTCCAGTAGATTAGTCAAGCACGATTTACCCTTCTACTTTAACTTCTACCCTTCTACTTTAACTTCTAACCATGTGGAGTGGGCAGTAACTATCAGATTTTTAAAGATTTTCAAATATGTATGAAAGGTCTACTACAATAATCATGTGTTTTTTTTTTAAGACATTCATCCAGGTTGGGACACTTGGTAAAGTTTTAGCTTGTGCACCAGTCACTACTGTGTTTTTCTTGTCTGCCACTGGTCAGACCATTTAGAAGCAAGTTAAAATGATATTTTTAGATGTTTAATGTATATGCTTGCCATTTTAATTCACTCGGTTCTGGTTGAATATTTTGATAATTCAGTGCACTGAGTAATCCAAAATAATTTTTACATTTTTCAGCTCACCCTCCCTCCATGGCCTATGTATCGTAACCACCCCCTGAATTGGCAGCCAGAGCTAGAGATTGAAGAGAAAAAGCAAACTGAGTGTGTCAAGAAAGCAAAAAAGCATAAATAATGTCAAATTATTCTGTATAGTCACACATCCTGGTTTTTATTTCATGACTTAATAAAGGTTGCTGAATCAGAATGTACTGTGTTCAGTAAGTTAGTTCATGCAGTAATGGTTTGGAGCATAGAGGTTCCCAATGTTAGGACAAGTGAAAACAGAATTTCACGTTAAAATACTGTATATATTTTTGATTTAGGTGGTTATCCTTCCCTTCTCCCTCATCTGGTCCATTCTCTTCCTGATGAAACTCAACAGTGGGGGACTGAATTTGAATTCCACTGCTGCAATGTACAGCATTACCATACAGCCTTTTCTTATCCTTGAAACACCATAATTACCTTAAAGTAATGGTCCCTGATGGCACATAGACAAAGGGTCCATCTCTGCACCATAAATTCAGGAACATCCCAAATTTCATTTCCAGTCTATACTAGTCATCAGATAGGGCTACGTTACCAAGTTAAGAAATGGAAAATTGGCCACAGTCTGGAAATGTGAAGAGAATTCATTTGTACAAAATAACTTCTGAATTAATTGTAATTAAGCCAAATTGAATCCAATGAACTAGATAAAACTAAGTTAATTCAAACAATGCAATCTGTGGGAGCCATAAGAATTGTTACTATATAAAAAGTGACAATATATCAGTGTTTCTAAGCACAGCAAAATGACATAAGTCTACAATGATGAACAAAAAGTTGCTTTATATAACTTCAACTACATTTCAAAATGGAATCAATGAGCCTATCTTAGCCTGTTTAAACATGAAAATGGTAGGATAGGACACAACTACAGATACTAACACCGCTTCTTAGCCAACCTACCTTCAATTGCAGTTCAACAGCTTGCATCTGGCTGAAACAGGCAAATTTACCTTTTAGGAGAAGGCAAAGTTGGTCAAGACTGAGACTTGAACTCGAACTCAATCTTTTCTAGTTGGGAGTCCAGTGCTCTAGTTGTGTTTATTCTGTTTTTAAATCACTAAACTATGACAGTAAGAGAAATCATAACTGTATAAGATACTTCAGAGGTGTGGAATGTTACAGCCTGCAGAAAACATCCAGATGAAACTATATTCAATTTACTTTGGAAACTGTACATTTTTATTTTTCTAGCAAATATTGCAATATAACAAGTTTACAAATCCCATGTTTACTATTGTGAACATATCTAGACAAAGTTCAGTTAAAGAAACAATACAACAAACCTAATTAAGAATATTTGTAATTGTGTCTGAAAGCTCATTTACTGTTTATTTGTTAAGTAATACAATACAAATTACACAGACCACAATATCTTTCTAGGTATGATATTGGTCTGGTTGGATGTGAAACTATTATTGTGGGAAATTATTTCCTATTTCAAGCATAAGCCAGTAGCTAGAACTAAGCAAATGCTTGCACAAGGTAATTCCTGCATATAGAAAGTGCTTGATTATGAAGTTGTATTCAGTTGTTTTCTCTCATGACAAGTGGCAATATGTCTGTGGTTCAGTCAACATTTGAGTTAATAAGCATATTTATATACCCCTTCTCCCTTCCTTCCTCCCCTCCTCCCTATATTTCTGAATATGTAGTTTACAGATCTCAATATGATCTTGCACAGTCAATATTTTCAGAGATACACAGTGTATTCAATTTTTGTTTGAGCACAAAATCTTAAATTGTAGAAATCTCATTAGAAGGCAGGCTTCTAGATTGTGAAAACCGCTTCCCCAATGGCTCTGTGTGGTACTAAGCCATACAGATTAGGAATGGTCAAGGTTGAATCTGGTCTATGGTGAGTTAACTCCCCTCAGTTGGGTGGTGTCAAAAGCACAAAGTGGCCTTTACCCCCTGGGCTAGAAAAGGAAAACCATCCAGGATTAGCAGTCATGGTTGTTACTAGTGACCCTGATGGAAAGTGCCTGTATGTATTTTAGGCGATGACCCATCTGCTGCTCACTGTCTAGGCTCACCAAGCACAGGTGCTGGTGTGAGGTAACAGAGGGCTGAAACTGTACCCCAGCAGAAATTTAGGTGAGAAAATTGCAGGAAAAGGGAGGAAATAAAGTCATGTACTTTTGGAGTTGCTTTGAAAAAGTTCTCAAAGCACATACTAAAATGTGCAGTGGTCTGGGCAATTTCTAGAAGCAAAGAATGTGTAGTTATGCATGGACATAAACTGACTAACAGCAATTGTTTCAACTGACCTACAGCAATTGTTTCAACTGACCTATGAATAAGATTAGCACTTTAATATACAACATTTTTGGATCCTTAAATCACATTCATTTAAGCTATCAAAGCCAAAACTGTGGTACATTCCATGATAGACACTGCTTGTCTATATGTAAAGTAGGTACCTTGTGACACAAAATAACAACTGCATATCCACAATACTGTGTGATACATAGAATAGTACAGCACAGAAGGAGGTCACTCTAGTAAATCTCTTCCGTACCCTCTGCAAAGCCTTCACATCCTTCCTAAAGTGTGGTGCCCAGAATTGGACATAATACTCTAGCTGTTCATCTAATATTTCACCAACAACTGTGAGTTGATAAAAGAAAATATGACGCAATAGTTTTAATACACAAACTGAAAGATGTTCTGGCTAGGCACACCGTGTGTCCATTGCTTCATAATCCTTTATGTAGTTCCTTTGTCATCAATTGCATGGTGCCAAGTTAAGAGCCAAGATTTGCCAGCACTCATTTGGACAACTGGGTTTTCCAGCTGTGATGGACAAATTTTAACTGATCAGTGTCTGTAAGAAGGCACTTCTTAAATTAAACTAACCCATTAAATTGTTTTAGGCACCATTCATTCAAAAATTTGAATTATCTTCAAAAAACTTTAACTGTTGGACCTTCATACTGTAATTCTGGTACAGTTCTTCACCCATGTGTTCTTGCAGGCATTCCTGAAATGGTTATATAAATCAGATCAATGTTAAGCAATAAACTACTGATCCCTAAGACAAAAACAATTCCTTGAATGATTCAATGAATGTAGGCGAGGAACCTACCTCCCTCCTGACTTCATCATCATCTTCCATTATGTTGTATACTTTTTCTAAAAGCTTTACTCCTAATCCTTTTACAACATCTGTTCGTAGAGCTTGAATTGTTCTTTTGATCTTCTCTGGCACAGATAAAACCTCTAAACAAAACAATAAACAGGAAATGGTTTAATACAGTAATCTAAAAAATGCTGCAGCAATGTGAACTGAGGTCACAACTTGTAATTTTATTTACATCTTCACCTCAAAAAAAGGTACTAAAATTGAAAACTGCTTCAAATTAGAAAAAACTAATTTTAAATTAACCATTCATTCAAGAAACAAAGAATATTTTAAATATGCACTAAGTGTTCCTGGTTGCTACAGACCAGTTGGAAAATCGTTGAAACAGAAATCCTCTGGATCTTCCTTAGCTTTCCCATGAAGAATCAGGGTGTCTCTATACTTTCGCTGTAGTTTGAATTCTGGTGTTTGAGCAAGCATTGGATTTTCTCTATAGGCATCTTTTGAATCCATGCGTAATGTCCGCGTCATCAGTTTTACCAGATCATGCATTTCATTGGAATCAGGTTTCCTAGAAAATAAGCAGGAAATGTTTAGAACGCAGCAGTGCTGGAAAATTTCGGCTGCTCAAGGTCATGTAAATCATTGAGATTTTACACTAGACATTCAAGAATAGCTGATTAAATATGGGGGAGGGTGAAAGGATGGGAGATGGGGCACATTAATATTCCTACTAGCTCAAATGTTGACTAAGCCACATTCATACTGCCACTTGTGTCATATGGGAGGAAACAACTGAGTAAAATGTAATATAGGAATTTCCTGGTTAGGCATTTATTTTTTCATCAAGGAGCACTTTCAATGATGAGGCTTCTGTTTTTCAACAAATTGTACAAGCAAAAATGAGAATTCCTGCTGGTTTAGTTTGAAATCATTAATCCAAAATGCATTTCTGGTAATATAGGTGAGGCTTAAGTAAATTTGCAGATTGATTCTGTCTGCATCCCTTTACATTTATATATTACTCCACCTATGGAACAAACAAAGTTGGTCTGAGTTGTAGGCCGAAGCACATCTCATCAGCCTCTGGGTGGGAGTCTGGTCATCACAAGATTGATACAAATGAGGAATGCCATTTGGTCCACCTTAGCTCATCTAATCAAAATAAAACCTACAGTCCCCCAATCACAGCATCCAACTGTTTAAATGATTTCTGGGTCTGCCCTGCCCAGAAGTCTATGTGTAAAGAAGAACTTCCTGATTATCAGTCCTAAATTTGTCTTTTAATTGTTTGAACCTGCATCCTCTTTCCCTACTATCACAGTTTCATTTGAAGTGTTCTATACTTACCTTTTTCTATCCCATACACCTATGCAAGGTTATCACTCAGTCACTGCTTTCAAGATTGAAAACCCCCAGTTTCTCCAGTCTTTCCTCAAACTCAGTCTGTTGAAGCTGCCCTGGTGGTTTCCACCATTGATGTAACACTAACTGCCTTTTAGTATACACACATTTTACCTCACACCATGTTTACACAAACTTTCAAGATTTTGTTTCACTTTGATGATCCCATGATATGAACTGAACAGTGCACTGGTGAAGCAGCAAAGCATTATTGGTGAAAGTTGTCTCTCCAACCCACATACTGATGTAGTGAGGCACTTCATTATTTCTCAGTGGAGCAACCAGCGTCTATCACCAGTAAAGGAGACTCAAATAGAGCGTTCAGCCAGGTTTACCTTTGAGCTAGAAATAGTTTCCTTGTCAATGGATTTACTAACTAGGAATACTATCAGAAAACAAAAAGGACAATAGGTTTAAGTACTCACGTTTCTTTGCAGTCCCCCTCTGATTTATCAGTTGAGCTGGTTGAGGAGCTATACTCCTCATCATCCGAAAGGCGATGGGATGACTCACTTACACTCTGGCAAAATTTGGATGAAATAATACATTAATTCAAAACCTGTAACAAAAAATGTAACTTACAGTACACTCTTCCTTCAGTCAGTGTGTTTTTGGAAGGAGATGTAATTTTTTAAAACTTGCATCTGTATGATGATTACTAATGTGTACTCCTGAGTGAATGTTGTTCTTTTGATTATAATTTCCATGTAATTATATCTTTTCCAACACATCCTTAAAATTATTGATATAAAATGAAAAAGCACTAAATAATACTTTGTTACAATCATACAGATTTCTGCTTGTGACTTAAGGAAATATTTAAGTATGTCGTACTCTGCCTTTTAAATATAAGTAAAGCAACTCAGCTCTTACTTTATCTTGTGCACCACTATGCCCGATGAGTTTTTGGACTCTAGGGGAATCGAGGGATATGGGGATCGGACAGGAAAGGGGAGTTGAGGTCGAAGATCAGCCACGATCTTATTGAATGATGGAGCAGGCTCGAGGGGCTGTATGGCCTTCTGCTCCTAATTCTTATGTTCTTATGTTAATGTGTCATGAAGTACAATTATCACAAGGTGAAATATTATCGTAAAGCATTACAGTATTTAGTTGTAGTCTTTAAAATTTTATACTAGCTGATTCAGAGGTATTGCTCGCAGTTAGTCTGGGATCTGGCACTTGTGATGTTTTGCATGGTTTCATTCTGAGCCAGAGAATGGTGCACAGTGGACAGCTGGGAAGTTAAAGCACAGTGGGCAGTGGAATCAGGCAAGGAGTAGAGCACACCAGAGGGGCAGGGAGAAAGTGGAAAGTAGGGTACAGCAGGGGAAGCAGAGCACAGGAATTGGTAGGGGAGTGGAGCTCAGTGGGGGTAAGCAAGAAGGAAGCAGGGTACAAAATTTTAAAATCAAAACTATTGGACCTTTAAAGAATTAGGGGCTTATCTGTTTTATAGTACGAGGAACAGGTCAAAGAGTGATGGCAGCTGTTCTGAGAAATCGTTTTCCTTGCATCTGTTTTTCTAATCAGAAGGCTACATGGGAAAACATGTTTTGTTTGTCCAATCAGAGTTCTGAATTTGGGATTAGTCTTTAAAGCACCAGAATTTTTTTGTTATGAGTAGCATGGTCATTCATGGAGCAAGCCATGACTTCCTGTCTGTAAGCCCACATTAACGTTATTAAATGGAGGAGAATGAGGGAGCCTTAAGCACATTCTGGGATTGCAGTTTATAGCAGTGACACACGCACGGATACTGAAGCATTGCGAGAATCTACTTTTTGGTTGAGCTTCTTTAATCAGAATGCAGGAACAGGCTTCCAAATGGAAACCTTCATGGAGAAATGTCAAACATACAAAAGACATCTTTAGAAGCAAGTTTAATGATGCTGTTGTGAGCTAAGTAATTCTTTGTGGTTATGATGTTTGTTTTTAGTTAGTACTAATTATGTTATGATGCTTGTTTTTAGTACTATGTTCTTTGGTTACTTACAAGGTGATGACTGAAAGGTTTAGCAAAAAAAATTCTGACTGGTTCACTGGTTTTCCCTTCTCTTCCTTGCTAGTTAATTTATTGTAGTTGTTTGCTGACTGTTCATTTTTGATTGGTTGATATTATAGCTCCTTGGCACTTTTTAATTGGTAGTTTTCATTCCAAACTTGTTCACTGGTAGTTCCCTACCTATTCAATTGTGAATGTTATTTGACACAACCAAGTGTAACATGTACTTTGTATATGTAAGAAACTGTGACACCTGAAAGTGAGAGATGCACATTAGATAGAAGACTTTCATCCAGATTAAATTTCACATGGCGGTTCTCGCAGTGAGTTGGAGGTGACTCAGTTACACAATGTATCAGAGCCACTGATTTGCAGGAACTGAAGAACTCTAATTCTTTTTTTATTCAGTGTTTGGGGGATTGAATTCCACAACTGCTCATTTTTCTGTAAAAACTGTAAGTGAATGGCCTTTAATAATTCCTTTGTTTGTTTGAACTAAAAAGAATAATTATCCAGAAGTTCAAATTAAGCAACTTAATTAAAAAAGCACTTATTCTTTTAGTGCTAAAATAAAAGGAATTAATGGATAATTGGAATGAAGAAACTTTGAGTTAAAAGTAGACTGTACAGTAAAGAGCTTTAATAATTTGAATGAAATCCCAAAACACTGCCTACTGCAGTAATGTTTTTATAAACATTTCCTGTTATTTAAAAAAAAATCATTAAATGTGCCATTTGTTTTATGAACAATTATAAAATAAACAGAACAATTTTATTTTAAGGTTTAAGCAGCAGTAGGGACGACTAGAGTCTGTTTCTTTTCCTACTGAAAGCAATGGGAGCTCAAATACATATATACTCAAGGGAAGAAAAATTCCTTCTCTGTCTCCAGTAGGAGTTTATGCACTAGTGTGCATGAGGGTTTGGTTTGTGTGACTAATAGTAATTGAAGTGGCACAGAGTACGCTACAATAAATTCTAATGAGCATAACATTACCTTTCCATGATGGATAGCAATATCTGATGAGGATCGGCTGTCTTTCTCATCTACATTTTGGTTCTCTTCATAGGAGTTTGCTTCTAAAGCTACACAATGTGAGCTCCTTCTTGATTTGGAAACTGATGAGGAAACTCACACAATTAGTATTAGTGTAACATTATAAATCAGAATTAATAGAGCGTTACTCTGTATGTGTGACGGGAGCAGGGAAAGGTAACTACCGTTTAAAGATGCTTGGAATGTTGCCAACTACAAACCAGACTGGATTGAGAAATGATTACCATGGGTAAGGTGTACGGACTGAGCAAAATATTACGCAGCTGCTAACATTTCCAGACTTGGCTAACTCCCGATTGGCATCCAAACCAGTCCCCGATGCTAATCAATTGGATTTGCAATGGAGCTACTCTTTAATGCACCAATGAGGTGACTTTGGCATAGTAGCTTCCTGGTGCAAGGGAAGACCTGAGATGTGGGATCTCTATGGGTGGTGGTGGTGGGGGGAGGGGAAGTCCTATAATGATATCAATCCAGGTGGGAGATTTTTACCCCAGTTTTTCATAGTACATAGCTAGAGTGGAGGGAGGAAGGAAGGAGTGTTTTACACTGAAAGTACCTTCCTGTACATTGTCTATCTTAAACTGCTGGTACTTGGGATTAAACTCCAGTGAATAGCTCGCCTCGATGGCTCAGGACATTTTCCCAATGAGCAGCTGAGACATGAAGACTGGGAAAGTCTGGGATTCAAACCCCAGTCTGTGCACAGCCCATGTAGTGGCAGGGACACTGCAGTTGACCTCTGCCTTCCTTGGCCATGGAGGGCAACATCAGCAAGGATTCTGACTTTCATTGTGCAGCAAGTCCTGCTTGAAGTTTGTCTATGACCTCAACTAAAATCAGGATTGGCCTTGGCTCGAACAGCCCCCATCAAATAGCCTGTTTACACACGCGTAGTGGCCATGTGAGCAAGATATCAGAAGCATCCCAACACCTGTACAATTCTACCCCACAAGGTGTCAGCACCTTCAAGTGGGAAAAAGAAGAAATTGCTGAGAGAAAAGAAACTCCAGTGAATACCTGAATAAGGAAGCTCTTCTTGAGATTGTTTTAGTCTCCTTCGTTCTCTGGCAGACAATGGACGGTCCTAAGGTACAACAAAAAATAAGATTTTAAAATGGAATTCTCAAAATGTCATTTAAATAACTTTTTTAATTCTATAGCAAGTCATTGCTTCTTCTGTTCACTTATCCAGTATTATCAAAAAAATCCTCTATGCAAACATGAAAAATTATGTATTTTATCAACATGTAGATTTGTTGCTGCCACTGTCCTGAAGATTAAAACTTCCATTTTCCCTTTTCAGAGTTGCAAATATGAAGTGATGAGATTCAGTTAAATGGAAAAAAAAATCCCAATTTGAGCCTATGTGGAATCATAAATGTGACAGAAATGAAGCATTTTTGTCCATGATGGTTCTTTTCTTTTGGTCATCAGGGGTTAAAAGGCCTGGTTCACTCACAGAAAATGGCTCAACCTGCTCTGATACAGAATGTAGATACTGTACTGCATCAGTCATCCAAGGGAGGAGCAAGTTATTCAATTCAAATACAAGCATCTTGCCATTTTGTTTGTATATATATTAGATTGCCAGCTCTTATTTAGTTTAACAGACATATATTTAAAGTTGCTTTGTGCTGGTTAATTTATTTTCTTCAGCTAATTGGGTAGCCTGTCTGAAGCCATCAGAGACAGAAACAGCAGACAATCAGCAACCAACCACCACATAAAGGTTATTATTCAAGGACCTTATGTCTAGTTCAATTTACATTGCAGTTTACTGTTGCAGATGCGACTGTTGTTATTTTCTACCTTCTGAGGAGAGATGGTTAAGCCTGTAACTACTGTAAATCCACCGTGTCATTGCTTCTGTTTGTTTACTGTTTAATAAATCTGTTCGGCAATTTACAGCCTAAGCCATGGTCTAGTGAAGCATTTAATTCTATTGCTTTCTGAAGTCAAGAATGTTCATGTGACAGCATGTAATATAAACATTATGCAAAAATACAGTAACAAGCGTTTTGTGTTCGATCCCTGGGCTCGCTAAAAATTACCTAGATATTGGGCATGTAAATGCAAGCTCCAAATCATAGGGAGCAAAGGGTTCGCCTATAGGAGTGGTCTGAGATGCTGAACCCAAGATAAATATCTAGTAAAAATCCAAAAACATAATTATGTATGCTATTTGGTACATAAAATTAACATACAGTATACAAACAATTACCAGAATCACTTTGTAAGGATTATGCAGCAGTAGAGAAGACTTGTGTTAGTTAGTTAGTTTCTTTTCCCACTGAAAGCAATGGGAAGCCCAAGTACACTTTGGTTGGGAAAATAGAAAAGCAGAATTTTTTTTTTAATGTGAGAGACTGGGAAATGTTGGTATTCAGAGGGACCTGGGTATCCTTGTGCACAAATCACAGAAAGTTAACATACAAGTAGGAAAGCAAATGGTATGTTAGCCTTTATTACAAAGGGATTGGAGTACAAGAGTACAGAAGTCTTACTGTAATTATATTGGGCCTTGGTGAGACCATACCTGGATTACTGCATACTGTTTTGGTCTCCTTACCTAAGGAAGGATATACTTGTCTTAGAGGGAGTGCAACGAAGGTTCACTAAACTGATTCTTGGGATGAAGGGATGGTCCTCTGAGGAGAGATTGCGTAGACTAGGCCTATATTCCCTAGAGTTTAGAAGAATGAGAGGTGATCCCATTGAAGCATATAAAATTCTTAAAGGGCTTGACAGGGTAGATGCTTACCCTGGGCTGCGGAGTCTAGAACACGGGGTCACAGTCTCAGAATAAGGAGTCAGCCATTTAGGACTGAGATGAGGAGAAATTTCTTCACTAAAAGGGTGGTGAATCTTTGGAATTCTCTACCCCAGAGGGATGTGGATGCTCAGTCGTCGATTATATTCAAGACAGAGATTGATAGATTTTTGGACTCTATGGGAACCAAGGGATACAGGATAGGGCGGGAAAGCGAAGCAGATCAGCCATGATCTTATTGAGTGTCGGAGTTGGCTGGAAGGGCCGTATGGCCTACTCCTGCTTCTATTTCTTATGTTCTTATACACACATCATCCCACAAAAGGCAAGATGAATTTCCTATCCTTCTGCTCTAAAAGTTAATTTTCATGGCATGGATTCATGAACAATAGGACTGAGACCAAGTGAGATCTGGTAACTGTTGCATGGTAGTAGCAGGAAAACTTGGGTGGGGGGGAGCAATACTGAAAAAACCCCGTAGTATGATAAAAGAACAGAATAACCAATATACAAACCTGTGAGGCTCCGATCTCATTATCCTTGGAGTTGGCCTTTGATGTGGAGATTCCACTGACAATTTTATCGGGGTTATTTTGCAGCTTCTTTACGTGAACTTTAGAGGCATTATGTGGTGGAGAAGGCAACTGTCTAGGAGCTAATGCTTTTACCTGAAAAAGTAAAAACCTTGTTTAAAATTGTGTAAAAACATCTACACCTATTCAAAACAACATACTGATTTTAGGTATAAGAAAAGGATACTATGATAATGTAGGCTATTTGGCAATACTTTTTGTAAACTTGTTTCCAGTTAGAGAATAACTGGTTTCCCACACAATATGTAACACCGATTTTTGTGTGCTGTAAAGAAATAAAAACTGCAATATAATGGACATCACTCAGCACAGATATCTGTTGAGGTAGGCAAATGAGATGTTTTTGTCAAATTTACTTGGTTTCATCTACTTACCTTCTCGGGCTTTCTCGGGAATTCATTGTTCTTCTGTCTGCATTGCCGAGAAATTGAGGGCTCAGATGAAGAACAATGTGGCAGGTAAGGGATAGGATCTTTTTCTTCAGGTTGTTTTGTGACATTCTCTGAAGGATCTTCCTAAATTGAAAACAAAATTATGCTGGTAGTTCACTAGATGTAACACTGAGTAGTTATAGTACAGTACTGCAATACGATTACAAATACAGCTGTTATCAGAAACTGTTAACACTGTTGCAATTAAATCGCTTGTGCTCAAGTGTAAAAAATTGTGCAATGGAGCCCTGCGTAGGCCGACATTCACAGCTACAAACCACAGTTTCTGATGAAGCGTCCTCACCTGAAATGCTAACTATCTTTTCAAATGCTGATGGATTTTTCAGTTTCTGTGACTAGTCTGCTACAGTATAATACATTTACAATTGCAAAGATCAAATTCCTAATATCTGCAAGCTTTGTTCTCTTTATGTCTATCTCAAATGCAAATTAGATAGATTTCTTTCAGAAAATGTTTTGGGACACAGTATTTGCATAATTTGAGACATGACATATGGTAAGTGTAGCATGCTTGGAAAGAACAGGTTTACGAATATTTTACTGTTCATTTTTAAGCCTAAAAAATGGAGTAAACCATTGGACGACATTACGCCCTTGGAATGCCGACTCCAACAAGTCAATGTCCACACAAGTGTTATCGTGCAAATACATATATTCCGTAGCTCTGTAGATTTCCCGAGCTCTACTTTCAGCATTCAAAATGCATAGCAAATATTTCCAGATGTTTAATTCTTATTAATGCTTTAAGAATTGCATATTTAACTAGGTCACCAATTTCAATTCATTCTGGAGAATACAAAACTGTATCAATCTCGGTAAAGAAATGTACTGGTTGTAAAATTCACTGAAGTGATAGAAAATGCAAGTACACTTGATTTTAGAAGTTCTAAAGAAAATCAGGGGCAGTGTGCAGATATTTGGGAGTTTATGCAAATAATTTCCACTACTCCTCTGTATTAGCTCTACTCCTGCCTGAAATAAACCTGGGTGGATTTTTATAAGTTTTGCCACACTGATGTTGCAAGTCTGCCAAGTGATTTTCACTTGTTATTGCTTGTATCACAGGCATGTTACAATGGGTATGGGTTTCCAGCACCTCAGACATTGTCTTGTCTTTCATAGTGCGACTTAAGATTCAAGGGGGGGGGAGAAATTCGGTATCGCCCCGTTTGGGGCGCAATTATCGGCCGGGCACAAAGTTTAGCACCTGGCGCAAATTATCGCCTCCGACTGCAAACTTGGCTTCTATCGCCCCTGGAGGTGATTGGAGCGCTAAATCAGGCACTACACACCTCTCTTAAGGCGCTAATGCCGAGGAGCGAGGCGCTACCTCAGAGCGCTGGCGAAGCTCATGTGATGTCAGTCAGCCAGCAATGGAACAGACACACTGGCACCAGCCAGTTCTTAAAGGGGAGGGTCAACCTTGCTCTCCATCCACACCCTGCTCATTGCAGCCTTGAATCTTGGCCTGGAGAGGCCTGTACATCAAATCTGCTGGAAAGAACAATGGAAAGGCCCAGGGAAAGAGCTCAGAGTGCAGCCCCCATAGTCTCTTCTAAATCGATGCAAGGAAGGTCAAATCAAAATGATTCTGCAAAGTGCTGCTCAGTACCCAAAACTCCTTCACACAGTGTTGAATCTCTCCAGAAGTCTCTCTCTCTCTATGTGTGGTGCAAAAATGTCACCAACAAAAAAAGACAGGAAGCGCTCCCCCAGTCCCTTCCCGACTGCAAAACGCTCCCCTCAACCTGTCGTTGCTAGCGGCAGGCGGAAAGGCAGGGGGTGCCACTCAATATCTGGTCCGGGGCGCTACCAGGGCGTTGCACGCTCGACTGTCGTCACGATCTGCGGGCGCAGGAGATTGTGGCAGTAGTGTTTAGCGCTGCCGCAAAATGTCTGGTCAATTTCGTGAGCGGCGCAAAAATCGCCGCGTCCGGGCGCTAGTTGCTTTTCACCCCATTAGCGCCCTCTTAGGGAGGCACAAAGCAACCAAATTTTTCCCCCAAACACTTCTCAATTCACAGCCATTAATTTAGATAGATCAAGGTGGCTGTTCCGTGTCTATGAAATAGGCCTGCTACATACGCAACATTTGATTAGTTGATAAAGAGAACACAAATCAAGCTGTTACAATCACAATGCTGATAGAGGAATGGGAGGAGGCTCGTGTGGAGATCAACACCACATGGAGCAATTGGGTCGAATGGCCTATTTCGGTCCTGTACATTCTATGTAATCCTATGTAATATCCTCTATTCAAATATACAATTTATCTGGTAGATAATGAAGTTACATGCTTGAAACCCTATTTTCTAACCAGAAACAAGTATTACAGTATACTTACTGTTATTCTAACTGGTACAAATGGCTGCAGAAGTTTTTCTGTAGAGTCAAAACTCACCTGTCAGAATAATAAAATACCAATTAAATCTCTCCTACTTTACCTCGATGGCCACTACAGCCTCAGCCTCTTAAACGTCCAGACACCACTTGTACTGTTCACTTCACGCAATGATCTCTTAGAATGCAGACTGTCTCATAGAAACCATATTGAGATCGTCATATGAATCTTTACTTATGGCTGATATATTTCAGAGATTACTTCAAAATGAGCCTAGTCAAGCAGTACAGCGCTGACATTAGGATTTTGTTTCCCCACTGAGCACAGTAATCTATTTTTTTTTTTATTAATAAAGAGGTTATATTCTCCTTAAAATCAAAAGTCAAATGAAACTGTCAATTGTGTCTAGCACACCATTCAGCAGTCAAAACTGGAGCAAGCTCTTTTACTTGCAGCATTTATTCAGATCCACAGAAGAATCATAGAATCATTGAAATTTACGGCACAGAAGGAGGCCATTTGGTCCATTGTGTCCGTGCCGGCTGAAAAAGACCTCTCCAACCTAATCCCACTTTCCAGCTCTTGGTCCGTAGCCTTGTAGGTTTACAGCACTTCAGGAGCATATCCAAGTACTTTTTAAATGCAATGAGGGTTTCTGCCTCTACCACCCTTTCAGTCAGTGAGTTCCAGACCCCCACCACCCTCTGGGTGAAAAAACTGCTCAACTTCCCTCTAATCCTTCTACCAATTACTTTAAATCTATGCCCCCTGGTTATTGACCCCTCTGCTAAGGAAAATAGGTCCTTCCTATCCACTCTATCTAGGCTCCTCATAATTTTATACACCTCAATCAAGTCTCCCCTCAGCCTCTGTTCCAAAGAAAACAACCCCAGCTTATCCAAACTTTCCTCATAGCTAAAATTCTCCAGTCCAGGCAACATCCTCGTGAATCTTCTCTGTACCCTCTCTAGTGCACACATCTTTCCTGTAATCTTCTCTGTACCCTCTCTAGTGCAATCACATCTTTCCTGTAATCTTCTCTGTACCCTCTCTAGTGCACACATCTTTCCTGTAATCTTCTCTGTACCCTCTCTTAGTGCAATCACATCTTTCCTGTAATCTTCTCTGTACCCTCTCTAGTGCAATCACATCTTTCCTGTAATCTTCTCTGTACCCTCTCTAGTGCAATCACATCATTCCTGTAATCTTCTCTGTACCCTCTCTAGTGCAATCACATCTTTCCTGTAATCTTCTCTGTACCCTCTCTAGTGCAATCACATCTTTCCTGTAATCTTCTCTGTACCCTCTCTAGTGCACACATCCTTCCTGTAATCTTCTCTGTACCCTCTCTAGTGCACATATCTTTCCTGTAATCTTCTCTGTACCCTCTCTAGTGCACACATCTTTCCTGTAATCTTCTCTGTACCCTCTCTAGTGCAATCACATCTTTCCTGTAATCTTCTCTGTACCCCCTCTAGTGCACACATCTTTCCTGTAATCTTCTCTGTACCCTCTCTAGTGCACACATCTTTCCTGTAATCTTCTCTGTACCCTCTCTAGTGCACACATCCTTCCTGTAATCTTCTCTGTACCCTCTCTAGTGCACACATCTTTCCTGTAATCTTCTCTGTACCCTCTCTAGTGCACACATCTTTCCTGTAATCTTCTCTGTACCCTCTCTAGTGCAATCACATCTTTCCTGTAATCTTCTCTGTACCCTCTCTAGTGCAATCACATCTTTCCTGTAATCTTCTCTGTACCCTCTCTAGTGCACACATCTTTCCTGTAATCTTCTCTGTACCCTCTCTAGTGCACACATCTTTCCTGTAATCTTCTCTGTACCCTCTCTAGTGCACACATCTTTCCTGTAATCTTCTCTGTACCCTCTCTAGTGCACACATCTTTCCTGTAATCTTCTCTGTACCCTCTCTAGTGCACACATCTTTCCTGTAATCTTCTCTGTACCCTCTCTAGTGCACACATCTTTCCTGTAATCTTCTCTGTACCCTCTCTAGTGCACACATCTTTCCTGTAATCTTCTCTGTACCCTCTCTAGTGCACACATCTTTCCTGTAATCTTCTCTGTACCCTCTAGTGCACACATCTTTCCTGTAATCTTCTCTGTACCCTCTCTAGTGCACACATCTTTCCTGTAATCTTCTCTGTACCCTCTCTAGTGCAATCACATCTTTCCAGAACTGTACGCGGTACTCTAGCTGTGGCCTAACTAGTGTTTTATACAGTTCAAGCATAACATCCTTGGCTAAGGAAAGTATCCCATATGTCTTCTTAGCCACCTTATCTACCTGTCCTGCTACCTTCAGGAATCTGTGGACATGCACTAAAAGCTCCCTCTGTTCCTTTACACTTCTCAGTGTCCTACCATTTATTGTGTATTCCCTTGCCTTGTTAGCCCTCCCCAAATGCATTACCTCACACTTCTCTGGATTGAATTCCATTTGCCACTTTTCTGCACACCTGACCAGTCCATTGATATCTTCCTGCTGTCTATAGCTTTCTTCCTCACTATCAACCACACGGCCAATTTTTGTATCATCTGCAAACTTCTTAATCATGCCTGTAGTGTATGTAACCTGTACCACCTTAAGAGGATACCTTAAGGTGATGGACTACTTTTTGATGGCTCCTGTACATTGTAGTACCGGTGGTGACCACACCGGTATATAAACCCTGCGGAGCAAAGTGTATCTCAGTTCAGCCCTGACCCTCAATCACTAAAGACCTGTTTACTTACTTCTGTAGTCTGTGTCCTGTTATTCAGTATAACTGCAATTGAAAACACAGACTCAACAGTGGTGACGAGTCTGATCTTACCTAGCAGCAGTTTTGCATCAAAGGAAGCTTCGTCCTCAGAAACAGGCGTCGAACAAGGGCATCCACCCTCAACATCCTGCTGAGCACTGCATCGCACGGGAGGCCATCGGGAACCCGGGTTGGTTTCTGGCCACGAAGTCAAACATCAGTGATCATCCCTTCAACGACAGCGGCGGGTAAGCCCGATTGAGCGGCACGGGGGGGAAGTCGGCTGAGTTGTCAGTGGGAGAAGGGGAGGGAAAACGACAAAAAAAGGGTGGAGAACACGACCGCAGCCGGTGTCAGGGGCCGGGCTGCAATCAGGACAGAGACGCGCAGCAACCAGAAAGCGTTTATGGCCACAAGGACCGCGGGAGCGGCGGGGAACAAGAGCAGCAGCGCAGGGAAAAATAAAGGACCGCTGGGAGGCGTGAACGGCAACAGCGTGGGAATCGCCATTTTGAGTCGGCGGGGGAAGAAGACAAGCGCAGGAAAAGCCGCCAAGCGCGGGAAAAGCCGCCATCTTAAATAGAAAAAAAAAGGATAAATAATATCCGAAGGGAAAGGTGAAACTCAGCAAGGATGCCAAAAACGGGAAACATCACCGCTTTTGATAACGATGTGGAAGATTGGGCTACTTATGTGGAACGCATCGAAGTTTACTGTACAACGAATGAGATACCGGATGATAAGAAAGCACTAATCCTATTAAACTCGATGGGTGCGAAGACGTACGGGTTATTAAGGAACCTTGTAACACCAAACAAACCAGTAGGGAAGAGTTTCACGGATATTGTTACTATCCTGCAGGAGCATTTAAACCCCACGCCACTGCTGATAGCGGAACGATTTAAATTCTACAAAAGAATTCAACTTAAAGAAGAAAGCAACGCTGAATTCCTAACAGAACTGCGCAAGTTATCAAACTACTGCCAGTTCGGAACAGGACCAGCAGACGCACTGAGAGATAAGTTTGTGTGTGGGCTCCTAAGGGAAGGAACCCAGAAGCGACTGCTAGAGGAAAAGGACCTTACGCTGGACAAAGCTTTCAGCATTGCAGCATCCCACGAGGCAGCAGCACGGGGTGCTGCAGAGATACAGCAAAGGCCATTGGAATTCAGCACCAATGAAATGGCATTGGGCACAGTAAAGTGCTATCGTTGTGGAAGGACAACGCATGACCAGAACCAGTGCTGGTTCAAAGATAAAGAATGCAGGCAATGTGGCAAACTTGGTCACATAGCGAGAGTATGCCGGTCAGGAAAGAAGACCAACAGCAAAAAGTCACTGCAGGAGAAGTACAAAAAAGTACACAAGGTGACAGAGAACAGTTCGGATGAACAGACGACGGATTCAGACTCCAGCAGTAAGCAACTGGGTTGTCTGAAAATACATAATGTGGGTAACACAGCAGACCACCAAACTATCTGGGTCATGCTTCGGATAGCAGGAGTCCAAGTGAAGATGGAATTGGACACTGGGTCGGCATTAACGGTCATGAATAAGCAAGATTACAAAAGGTTATTCTCGCACATTCCCCTGAGGGATACGGAGATTGTATTGAAAACATACACGGGGCAAATAGTATACCCCAAAGGAAAGATAAAAGTAAACGTGGTCTACAATGGTAAAGAAAGTCAGAAAATGGACTTGTATGTGTTACCTGATGGAGGTCCGCCACTACTGGGACGGGAATGGATCCAGAGAATAAATGTGGACTGGCATTCCATACAAGCACTGACTGTAGATGCCTGTAAGGAGGACGACGTCAAACCTAAACGACTGTCCAAAATCTTAGACGATGCTAAGGAGGTGTTCCAACAGGGACTTGGAACACTGAAAGGAATTACGGCAACCATCAAGGTTGAAGAACATGCAAACCCAAAATTTTTCAAAGCCAGACCGGTGCCTTATGCGATATGACCTGCTGTGGAAGCAGAGCTGGAAGGGCTAGAACGTTCAGGGATACTGTCCAAGCTGGACTGGAGTGAATGGGCTACACCCATTGTTCCTGTCATGAAGCGTTCATTGAGCAACAAGCCGGGGGAACCTGGGAAGGTTTGCATCTGTGGCGATTTCAAGATCACTGTTAATCCGGTTCTTCACATGGTGCAATATCCGCTTCCGCGGATTGAAGATATCTTCGCTTCGCTGTCTGGCGGGAAACACTTCACTAAGATAGACCTGGCGCAGGCGTACCTACAGATGGAAGTTGATGAAGCGTCACGTCAGTATCTCACGATCAACACGCATAAGGGCTTATATCGGTATAATAGACTGGTTTTTGGAGTGGCATCGGCTCCAGCGATTTGGCAAAGGGCCATGGAGCAGGTATTGCAGGGAATTCCAGGCACACAATGCTACCTGGATGACATCCTGATTACAGGAGATAACGATAAGGATCACCTCGCGAATTTGGAGCAGGTGCTCATCAGATTGAAAGAATATGGGCTCAGAGTTAATCGCCAGAAATGCGAGTTCTTTCAAAAGCGAATCTTGTACTGTGGCCACGTCATTGACCGGGAGGGGCTCCATAAGTCACCTGACAAGATCGAAGCTGTTGTAAAAGCTCCTGCACCGGAAAATGTATCCCAGTTGAGGTCGTTCCTCGGGTTGGTTAACTATTACCACAAGTTTCTTCCAAATTTATCCACGGTGTTACACCCGCTAAACACTCTTTTGCAAATGGGAATACCATGGAAGTGGAGCGATGATTGTAAGCAGGCTTTTCAAAAGAGCAAGGCACTGATCACCTCTAAGGAAGTGTTGGCTCACTTTAACCCAACGCTGCCTATTCGCTTAGCTTGTGATGCTTCTCCATATGGTATCGGGGCAGTGCTCTCACATAAGTTTCCAGATGGCTCGGAAAGGCCAGTCGCTTTCGCATCCAGATCATTGACCTCCGCTGAGCGCAACTATGCTCAGATAGATAGGGAGGCTCTCAGCCTCGTGTGGGGAGTTAAGAAATTTAACCATTACCTGCAAGGCCAAAAGTTTATGCTGCTGACAGATCACCAGCCGTTGGTTTCCATTTTCAACCCTAAGAAGGGTGTTCCGGTAATGACGGCGCAGAGGCTTCAGAGATGGTCCCTTTTCCTAGGGGCACATCAATATGATATTGAATTCAAAGGTACAAAGCAACATGGTAATGCTGATGGGCTGTCGCGCCTGCCACTACCTACAGCGGAAGAGGCACCGGCAGTTGACCCTGTCGAGATATTTCACTCGACCATCATCGAATGCTTACCAGTCACCAATGCGGGTATTGAGAGAGAGACCCGAAATGACCCGACACTGTCTCGGGTCTACGACTTGACAGTGAAGGGATGGCCAGCACATGGCGAACCACTGTTACCAGCATTCTCAGCCAGACGAGAACAGCTGTCCGTATGTCAAGGAACATTGATGTATGGAACAAGGGTGATTATTCCTCCTAAATTAAGAGAGTTCTGAAAGAATTGCACGAAGGTCATCTGGGGGGAGTCAAGATGAAAATCCTTGCTAGGGCTTATGTGTGGTGGCCAGGTATCGACAAACAAATAGAGGATCTGACTAAAAGCTGCTCAGGGTGCCAAAAAGTTCAAAATGCACCTCCAATTGCACCGCTGCATCCGTGGGAATGGCCTTCAGCCCCATGGCAATGTGTGCATATCGACTTTGCAGGTCCATTCATGGATTCCATGTTTTTGATAGCAGTAGACGCACATTCTAAATGGCCAGAAGTGATTAAGATGTCGACCACTACCTCTGAGAAGACGATCGCAGTTCTAAGAACCATATTTGCAAGGAATGGGTTGCCGGAGCAAATATGTTCAGACAACGGACCACAGTTCGGGTCAGAAGAATTCCAGAAATTCATGAAAAAGAATGGGGTGAAACACTATACATCTGCCCCATATCATCCGGCTACAAATGGGTTGGCCGAGAGATTTGTACAAACGTTCAAAAAGGCGGTAAAGGCCATGAGTGAAGACCATATTCCACTACAACACAAGGTGGACAATTTCCTGATGGCGTATCAAAACGCCACGCATGCAGTGACAAATCAAAGCCCTGCCATAATGTTCTATAACAGAAGGTTGCGGTCCCGGTTGGATTTGTTAAAACCCAATGTGTGACGGGAAGTCGAAAACAAGCAATTCCAGCATGTAAATAACAAGGCCACTCGTAGTTTTGCAGTAGGACAACCAGTGTTGGCCAGGGACTATAGGGATGATAAATGGCAACCTGGAACAATTCGTGCACGACAAGGACCCTTGATGTACACGGTAGACGTTGGAGAGAACGTAATACGACGTCATGCTGACCAACTTGTGGAATCGAGAACAAGGGTCGACCCCATGTCTACGGCAGAGACACCAGTTGAAGAACTTATTGAGCCTGTAGCATCTACCTCAGACTCGAACGTATATGATGATGTTCAATCCATAGGAGATCAAGTGGATGAGTCACCCCAGCAACGAGAACCAGAGACCCCCGAAAGGCGTTATCCGGACCGGATCAGGAGGCCTCCTCAGAGACTGAATCTTTGAACAGTTTTGTGTGTAAATTGTATATATGTTATCCATGTAATGTTTAATTTGGGGTGTACACTGTTAAGCTAAAAGGGGAAGAATTGTAGTGTATGTAACCTGCACCACCTTAAGAGGATACCTTAAGGTGATGGACTACTTTTTGATGGCTCCTGTACATTGTAGTACCGGTGGTGACCACACCGGTATATAAACCCTGCGGAGCAAAGTGTGTCTCAGTTCAGCCCTGACCCTCAATCACTAAAGACCTGTTTACTTACTTCTATAGTCTGTGTCCTGTTATTCAGTATAACTGCAATTGAAAACACAGACTCAACAATGCCCCCTACATTGAAGTCTAAATCATTGATATATACCACAAAAGCAAGGGACCTAGTACTGCAGAACCCCACTGGAAACAGCCTTCCAGTCACAAAAACACCTGTCGAACATTACCTTTTCCTTCCTGCTACTGAGTCAATATTGGATCCAACTTGCCACTTTCCCCTGGATCCCATGGGCTTTTACTTTTCTGACCAGTCTGTCATGTGGGACCTTGTCAAAAGCCTTGCTAAAATCAATGCAGACTATATCAAACGCGCTACCCTCATCGATCCTCCTTGGTACATCATTAAAAATTCAATCAAGTTAGTCAGACATGACCTTCCCTTAACAAATCCATGCTGACTGTCCTTGATTAATCCGCGCCTTTCTAAATGACAATTAATACTGTCCCTCAGAATTTTTTCCAACACTCCTCCTCCTTAACTACAATGCCTGCATCGTCCCCCTATTTTGTGAAGACAAACGCAAAGTATTCATTAAGAGCTATACTCACGTCTTCTGCCTCCACACACAGGTTACCTTTTTGGTCTCTAATAGGCCCTACTCTTTCTTTAGTGATCTTCTTGCTCTTTATGTATTTATAAAACATCTTTGGGTTTTCCTTGATTTTACTTGCAATATTTTTTCATGCCCTCTCTTTGCTTTCCTAATTTCCTTTATAATTTCACCCCTGCACTTTCTATACTCCTCTAGGCGTTCTGCAGTATTTAGCTCTCGGTATCTGACATAAGCTTCCCTTTTTTGCTTTATCCTACCCTTGACATCCAGGGGGCTCTAGATTTGGGAGTCCCACCCTTTTTCTTTGTGGGAACATATTTGCTCTGAACCCTCACTATCTCCTCCTTGAATGTGCTCTGACGTTTGCCAAAGCATATCTCGCTTAGTAAAATTGGCCATTCTCCAATTCAGTTATTTGAAAACATTTGCTGCTTTATCTGAGATGTTAATCCTTATAATTAATAAACTTTGGTGCATAATTGTAATAATAATAAAATGTAATAAGCTAAAGATACCACAATTTGTAGAAATGCAAGAAAAGAAACAGAATACTAAAGTGTAACGCTTGTTGATAAAATTGCACGTGCACACACAATTTCATCAACAATGTAAACTGCAGTGAGCTTTCTGAAATGTAACTACTTCCTACCTGCACCTCAGGTGACTGCACTTCATTACAGATAGGCTGAAGCAGTTTAAGGGTGTCATCCTTTCCATCAGAGAGTTCAGCTAAGATCTGGTTATCAGAGTTTTCAGCTTTTCCTTCCAGCATTACACCATTGTGTCGTCCAGTATTGTCAATCTGAGCACTGCTGGCAAGTATTTTGGATTCTGCATTAAGACAACTTTTTAAGTGCGGTGCAGGTTCATCCCACATCACACTGCCAGAATTAGAGTTCCTTCTTTCAGCTCCATGCACGATAGCAATGTCCACCTTGCTTATTGTAGCGAGAGAGCCTCTAGTGCTATTCAAAGCTTGGTGGGAAACATTTGAAGAGTTTTCTTCTGGCTGATTACTACAGGCCACATCATTTGGCATGCTTTTCTGGGATGCTTTTTCTTCCTTCTAGAACATGGAAGACAAATACATTGCTTCAAAATTACACAACCTCAAATTTTGTTTGCTGGATACTTTATAAAACTTATAAATAGATCCTTAATCTCAGATAAAGTTCACAAGTTAAACTTCTTTACTTCTATTTCTTTTACATTCTCTGGATGTGGGCGTCGCTGGCAAGGACAGTTTTTATTCCCCATCCCTAGTTGCCCTTGAGGGGTGGTGGTGAGTCTTCTTCTTGAACCGCTGCAGTCCGTGTGGCGAAGGTGCTCCCACAGTGCTGTTAGGTAGGGAGCGCCAGGATTTTGACCCAGCGACGATGACGGAACGGCAATTATATGTTGGTGTGTGACTTGGAGGGGGAACTTGGAGGTTATGATGTTCCCTTGCTCCTGCTGCCCTTGTCCTTCTAGGTGGTGGAAGTAGCAGGTTTGGGAGGTGCTTCTTTCATAGCACGTGTCACATACTATAATAATGCAAACTCATACACACATCAACATGGGATGTCATGGATTAATGGGACAGACTCAACCCCCATTCAGTTCAGTTCTATTCTAGCTCTGTCACATTACTTTGGGGAGCCACCAAGCTCTCGGCAGGTGCCTGGTTTGGGGGTGGGGTTAATGGAATTCAAATGAGGTTTGTCCATTGGGTTGTTCTTCCTTTCCCCCTGCTGGCTGGCCCAGAGCAGCATTGAGCATGGCCTTTGAGGTGGCTGTCAGCACTGCCCTTGGACACCAGAGGGTGTATGGCGTGGGAGGGGCCAATAAGTGAGAGCACCAGAGAGAAAACAACATTGCAACAATACTTTCATAAAGAAAGGAAAGTAAAGGCAAATGTAGAGAAAACAGGTGTATCATCTTATGAATGAAAAATATCAGAAGTTTCTGCAGGCAACATATTGGTGCACAGAATAATTAGACTAATGATTAAAATATTAAACTGAAAAAATACCATAAATTTTCACCAGGGCACTACTCAGTACTTGCTCCTGACCTTTATATATTTCCTGGTGGGGTCCAAGTCCTGCAAAGGGTCCCCAGATTCACGCTCTGACTCATGCTTTAATGTCACAGTAGAAGCAATAACGGGTTTAGATTCTAAAGAGGTTTTCTTACGTGTCTTTATAGCTTTCCTATAATATATAAAAATAGTATTTCAAATAATGTCAACAACTATACACCAGAAATAAGCACAATATCACAAGATAGTTATGGGTGAGAATGGCCATTCGTCCTGTATAAATTCATCCACACAGAAAGAATCTAGAATCTCCCCGTTTCAGTATCCAATTGTTTCTTAAATGCTTTCAGGGCTTTCACCTCCACTACTCTATCTGAAAGTTTATTGTTGATCACAAGACTATCTATATATATAAAAATGTAGATCACTGTGTCAAGAAGAATTTCCTGACATCTGTTTCAAATGTATCTTTTACCAGTTTAAACCAGTGTCTCCTTCTCATACTCTTGCAATTTTTCCAATCCCTTAGCTATCTTATATACCTCTGTGAGATCACCTCGCACACAACTCCTTTACAGACTGAATAGCTCAAGTTTGTCTAGTCTTTCCTCATAACTCAGACCATTGACACCAGGGATCAGTCTCATAGACTGCCTCCAGTACTTGAATGCTCCCCTCGTGTTTCGGCAACCAGAACTGGACACAGTATTCAAGGTGCGGTCTAAACAGAGCATTGTACAGTTTTGGTCATGACTTCCTCTTACTGATATTCTGTTTTGGCTATGTAATTCAATATTTCATTGGCTTTGTTCACTGTTCCTCTGCATTGGTTGAACATGTTTCGCATCGAGTCTACTAAGACTCGTCGGCAGTTTGCTTCTGATTGACAAAGATTGCTATGGTTATCTTCGCCCCCAAATAAGTTACTTCAATGTAGAGAAAAAGTAAATGTGTGATTAATTTGATCAAAGATTTAATTCAACAATTTTTATTTTTACGTTAGTTATAAAATATACATACGCTTTTGTGGCTTCCAAAAACAAGGCAATGTGACTCTTGATGTATGACTTCCTGAGAACGGCTTTCACATCTGGCCGTTCCTCAGGCCTTCTGCTCAACATGCTACTTATCAGCACTTCCAGCTGTTCACTGTATTCCTTTGGTATAGGTGGCAGCTACACAAGAAAACAATATTATGCAGAAGTCTCCATATCATTTTATTCTAAATATATAGTCTCATGTATCTTCTAAGTTCTACTGCTCATTTTGAAGCTGGTATTCTCACTTTTATCATACACTCATTTTCTTCAGCTACTAGTAGACCGCATTGCGGCGCTGGAGCTGCGGATGGATGAGTTTTGGAGCATTCACGATGCTGAGAGGGTCATGAGTAACACGTTTAGTGAGTTGGTCACCCCGCAGGTAAGGGCTGCACAGGCAGAAGGGAAATGGGTGACCATCAGGCGGAGCAGTAGAAGCAGGCAGGTAGTGCAGGGGACCCCTGTGGCCATCCCCCTCTCAAACAGGTATACCGATTTGGATACTGTTTAGGGGGATGACTTACCAGAGGAAGGCAGCAGCAGCCAACTTCCTGGCACCAGGGGTGCTTCTGCTGCTCAGGAAGGGAGGAAAAAGAGTGGGAGAGCAATAGTGGTAGGGGATTCTATCGTAAGGGGAACAGATAGGCGTTTTTGTGGCCGTAGACGTGACTCCAGGATGGTTTGTTGCCTTCCTGGTGCCAGGGTCAAGGATGTCACTGAACGGCTGCAGGGCATTCTGAAGGGGGAGAGTGAACAGTCAGAGGTCGTGGTTCACATTGGGACCAATGACATGGGTAGGAAGAGGGATGAGGTCCTGCAGCAAGAATTTAGGGAGCTAGGTAGCAGATTAAAGAGCAGGACCTCAAAGGTTGTAATCTCTGGATTACTCCCGGTGCCACGTGCTAGTGAGTATAGGAATAGGAGGATAGAGCAGATGAATGCGTGGCTAAAGAGTTGGTGCAGGAGGGAGGGCTTTGGTTTCCTGGATCACTGGGCCTGCTTCTGGGGAAGGTGGGACTTGTACAAGTCGGATGGGTTGCACCTGAACCAGAACGGGACAAATATCCTTGCGGGGAGGTTTGCTAGCACTGTTCGGGGGGGGGGGGGGGGGGGGGTTAAACTAACTTGGCAGGGGGATGGGATACAGAGTGGAGCTATAATAGGGGGTGATGTACAGCCAAATATAGAGGAAAAAATAAGTCAGACTGGAAGGCAGAGCAAATATGTAACGGCACAAGGGAGTAGGGCAAGGCTAAATGGCATTTATTTTAATGCAAGGAGTCTTACAAATAAGGTGGATGAACTGAAGTTGTTGCTGAACACATGGGAGTATGATATTGTTGCTATCACGGAGACATGGTTGAGGGAGGGGCAGGACTGGCAGCTCAATATTCCGGGGTATAGAATCTTCAGGCGAGACAGAGAGGGGGGTAAAAGAGGAGGGGGTGTCGCAATATAATTAAGGAGACAATTACTGCTGTAAGGAGGGATGATATATTAACAGGTTCCTCTAATGAGGCCATATGGGTTGAACTTAAAAACAAAAAGGGGGCTAGCACTTTGCTGGGAGTCTACTATAGGCCCCCAAACAGCCAGGGGGAGATAGAGGAACAGATATGTAGGCAAATCTCAGAGAAGTGTGCAAATAATAGGGTAATTATAGTGGGGGATTTCAACTTCCCTAATATTAACTGGGATAGTCAGAGTGTGAAAGGCTTAGAGGGTGCAGAATTCTTAAAGTGCATACAGGAGAGCTTTTTGAGCCAGCATGTAGAAAGTCCTACAAGAGAGGGGGCGGTACTGGACCTAATTCTAGGGAATGTGGCCGGGCAAGTGGTAGAAGTGTTAGTAGGTGAGCACTTTGGTGACAGTGACCATAATTCGGTGAGATTTAAGGTAGTCATGGAAAAGGACAAGGATGGACCGGAAATAAAGGTTCTAAATTGGGGGAAGGCCGATTTTAATATGATAAGGCAGGATCTGGCCGATGTGGACTGGGATCAGCTACTTGAAGGAAAATCCACATCGGAGCAATGGGAGTCTTTCAGAAAGGAAATCGAGAGAATACAATGGCAACATGTTCCCGTAAAGGTCAAGAGTGGGACCAACAAGCCCAGGGAACCTTGGATGTCAAGGGATATATGAGAATGGATTAGGAAAAAAAGGGGGGCTTTTGGCAGATACAAAGGACTAAAGACAGAGGAAGCCATAGAGGAGTATAAAAAGTGCAGGGGGATACTTAAAAAAGAAATTAGGAGAGTGAGGAGGGGCCATGAAATAACACTGGCGAGCAAAATAAAGGAAAATCCTAAGGTGTTTTATAAGTATATTAAGGGCAAGAGGATAACTAGGGAAAGAGTAGGGCCCATTAGGGACCAAAGTGGCAAGCTGTGTGTAGAGCCAGAGGATGTAGGTGGGGTTTTAAATGAATTTTTTGCATCTGTGTTCACTATGGAGAAGGACGATGTGGACATAGAAATCGGGCAGGGGGACTGTGATATACTTGAACATATTAGCATCGAGAGGGAGGAGGTACTGGCAGTTTTAGCAGGCTTAAAAGTGGATAAATCCCCAGGCCCGGACGAGATGTATCCCAGGCTACTATGTGAGGCAAAGGAGGAGATTGCAGGGGCTCTGACACAAATTTTCAGAACCTCTCTGGCCACAGGGGGTGTGCCAGAGGACTGGAGAACAGCTAACGTAGTACCATTATTCAAGAAGGGTAGTAGGGATAAACCAGGGAATTACAGGCCAGTGAGCCTAACATCAGTGGTAGGGAAATTATTGGAAAAAATTCTGAGGGACAGAAGGTCTCCACTTGGAGAGGCAAGGATTAATTAGGGGTAGCCAGCATGGCTTTGTCAAGGGAAGATCATGTCTGACCAATTTGATTGAATTTTTCGAGGGGGTGACTAGGTGTGTGGATGAGGGTAGTGCAGTGGATGTGGTTTACATGGATTTCAGTAAGGCTTTTGATAAAGTCCCGCATAGGAGACTGCTCAGGAAGGTAAGAGCCCATGGGATCCAGGGTGCCTTGGCACATTGGATCCAAAACTGGCTTAGTGGCAGAAGGCAGAGGGTGATGGTGGAAGGTTGTTTTTGTGACTGGAAGCCTGTGTCCAGTGGGGTACCGCAGGGATCGGTGCTGGGTCCCTTGCTGTTTGTGGTCTACATTAATGATTTGGATGTGAATGTAAAAGGTATGATCAGTAAGTTCGCAATGACACGAAAATTGGTGGGGTGGTAAATAGCGAGGAGGGAAGCCTCAGGCTACAGGACGATATAGATGGGTTGGTCAGATGGGCGGAACAGTGGCAAATGGAATTTAACCCTGAAAAGTGTGAGGTGATGCATTTTGGACGGACTAACAAGGCAAGGGAATACACAATGAATGGTAAGACCCTAGGAAAGACAGAGGATCAGAGGGACCTTGGTGTGCATGTACATAGATCCCTGAAGGCAGCAGAACAGGTAGATAAGGTGGTTAAAAAGGCATATGGGATACTTGCCTTCATTAGCCGAGGCATAGAATATAAGAGCAGGGAGGTTATGATGGAGCTGTACAAAACTCTGGTAAGGCCACAGCTGGAGTACTGTGTGCAGTTCTGGTCGCCGCACTATAGGAAGGATGTGATTGCTTTGGAGAGGGTGCAGAGGAGATTTACCAGGATGTTACCTGGGCTGGAGCGCTTCAGCTATGAAGAAAGACTGGACAGGCTGGGGTTGTTTTCCTTGGAGCAGAGAAGGCTGAGGGGGGACCTGATTGAGGTATACAAAATTATGAGGGGCATAGATAGGGTAGATAGAAAGGAACTTTTCCCCTTAGTAGAGGGGTCAATAACAAGGGGGCATAGATTCAAGGTAAGGGGCAGGAGGTTTAGAGGGGATTTGAGGAAAAACTTTTTCACCCAGAGGGTGGTTGGAATCTGGAACTCACTGCCTGAAAGGGTGGTAGAGGCAGGAACCCTCACAAAATTCATGCAGCATTTGGATGAGCACTTGAAATGCCATAGCATACAAGGCTACGGACCAAGTGCTGGAAAATGGGATTAGATTAGACAGGGCTTGATGGCTGGCGCGGACGCGATGGGCCTAAGGGCCTCTTTCTGTGCTGTATGACTCTATGAGATCACTTTTCCGCACATCATAGAAATTTATGGCACAGAAGGAGGCCATTCAGCCCATCGTGTCTGTGCCGGCCGAAAAGACTTGTTGGCAGTTTGCTTCTGGTTGACAATAAAGATTGCCATGGTTATCTTCGCTCCCAAATACATTACTTTAATGTAGAGAAAAAGTAAATGTGTGATTAATTTGATCATAGATCAACAATTTTTATTTTTTAGATTGGTTATAAAATATACATATCCAGCCTAATCCCACTTTCCAATTCTTGGTCTGCAGCCCTCTAGGTTACAACACTTCAAGACCATATCCAAGTACTTTTTAAATGTGGTGAGGGTTTCTGCATCTACCACCCTTTCAGGCAGTGAGTTCCAGACCCCCCCCACTACCCTCTGCTGTGAAAAAAGTTATCCTCAACTTCCCTCTAATCTTTCTACCAATTACTATAAATCTATGACCCCTGGTTATTGACCTCTCTGCTAAGGAAAATAGGTCCTTCTTATCCACTCTATCTAGGCCCCTCATAATTTTATACACCTCAATTAAGTCTCCCCTCAGCCTCCTCTGTTCCAAAGAAAACAACCCCAGCCTATCCAACCTTTCCTCATAGCTAAAATTCTCCAGTCCTAGGGGCGTCCTCATAAAACACATCTGCACTCTCTCTAGTGCAATCACATCTTTCCTGTAATGTGGTGACCAGAACTGTACACAGTACTTTAGCAGTGGCCTAACTAGTGTTTTATACAGTTCAAGCATAACCTCCCTGCTCTTATATTCTATGCCTCGGCTAATAAAGCAAAGTGTGCCTTCTTAACCACCTTATCTACCTGTCCTGCTACCTTTGGGGATCTGTGGACATGCACTCCAACCTCCCTCTGTTCCTCTACACTTCTCAGTATTCTACCATTTATTGTGTATTCCCATGCCTTGTTAGCCCTTCTCAAATGCATTACCTCACATGTCTCCAGATTGAATTCCATTTGCCACTTTTCTGCCCACCTGACCAGTCCATTGATGTCTTCCTGCAGTCTGCAGCTTTATCCTCACTATCAACCACAAGGCCAATTTTTGTATCATCTGGAAACTTCTTAATCATGCCCTCTACATTGAAGTCTAAATCATTGATATATATCACAAAAAGTAAGGGACCTAGTACTGAACCCTGCGGAACCCCACTGGAAACAGCCTTCCAGTCACATCAATGTAAGTTAAGTATTTAAAAATAAAATATTAATAAGGTGGGCTCATGGTGCACCAACATACTGTTGTACCTAGTGCGAGGACACAAATTTACTTCTTTTTTCAGATTTTCCCGAACATCAAAGTTCCTGACCAGGCTATCATTAGAGGCCAGGTGCGTCTACAAAGAAGTACACTTAGATAGGTGAGTCAATGGCTGCCTCTACATGCCTCCTAGCAGCTCAATTAACTGTAAAAGAATGCATGAGGACCTAAAAGTTTTTTAAAAGAGAGAAGCCAATGCCTTAATTTTGTCCCTGAAAGGGGTTCTGACTGCTGTACAGAGGTATGGCTGGACTATGGCTAGATACATGTGTATTACTTTTTCCATGTTGGCAGCACAAAATGTATGAAGAACTGTATAGACTCTGCTTTGGTACAATGTTTTGTTGGGCAGACTATGTAATTCTTTGCTTTACCGTACTACTTGTAATATTTTAAGCTAGAAAGCGCTCAGTAAAATTTAAAGAAAAACATGACTTTTCTTTACATTATTTGCAACCAACATACTTCAAAGGCATACTGCACAATACTTTTAAAAATAATCTCCCACTCCACCAGCAAGGCGCTTTCATCTCTAACCTCAATCCTGTGCCTCTCAAAGCAGAAACTTATAAATCTAGACATGAATCACGAGCACTATTTTCCTGTATATTCTATCTATAGCCAATTAGACTGAAACTACTTGGACTATAAATCACTCATGAACACAAACGGCAGATATTCTATTAGACAAAGATACAAATTATAAATATTATTCTAATCTTGCATTACTTAAACAAGTTATAAATTCATGACTTTTAATTTGTTTCTCAAAGCTTATCCTTAGTGACTTTTATCAGTGACCAACATATGAGCAAGTTCTTTCTTTAATATTCTTTTTATTCATTTTCAGGATGTGGGAGCTGCTGGCAAGGACGGCATTTATAATAGCTGCCCTTGAGAAGGTGGTGGTGAGCCACCTTCTTGAACTGCTGAATACTGGTAAACTGCATAAAGGTTAATAGAAAACAGAAAAACATCATGGAATGTACATTACCTTTCCTTCAATAATCTTGAAAACCAAGGAGTTCATATCCTTGGCGTTAAAGGCATGTTTCAGCGTTGCCATTTCAAATGCACAACAACCGAGGGCCCAAACGTCAGACTATACAGAAAAATGAAGAAAGGCTTACAAGACAGACAATACTGTTACAATTTTTATTCTTTCCACAGTTTCACTGCAAAGATCTGTTCTGTTATGCATAATTCTTTAAAGCTTCACTTTATGGCACACTGTTCAGAGTGGAGCCAGCAAAATCGACCTAATACGTGGTAAGATATTGAGTCACTTAACAGCAGGATTGAACTTGGAATTTTCCTGCTATGATAGCGGATAGGCAGATTGGAGTTGAGCTACAATTAGTCTCAGCACGCCCTAGGGTATGGAAAATAGAAAAAATAAAAGACCATGTTCCTGATCTCTGTCCAGCAAATCCAACTGGAAGTGCATGTGTGTGGATGCCAGGTAAGGATAGCATTGGAGTCGCTGTGAGCTGGAGTCAAGTAGCCTCCTGATATTGTTCAGGTTCACACATGAAAATGGCTACATAGGCGAGGTATTACAGAACAGCTTCTGCCCAAGACAAAAGGGAATATTAAAAGGAGAAAAAAAAAAATCACACACCGTGTGTAGTAAATTCTGTAGAAACAGGAAAAATGTATACTTAACCTATAACATAAAACTGATCTAACCAAAAGCACAATAAAGTTATACAGTAGCACTCTACCTTATAGTTGTAAGGTTTATTACAGAAGAGTTCAGGACTCATGTAATATGGTGTTCCAATCAGAGTACTGGCCATATCATGCTGGTTCTCCAACACTCTGGCTATGCCCAGGTCTCCAACTTTAATGATGTTTGTTTTTGTTAGGAAGATGTTTTGAGTCTTAAGATCTCTGTGCAGGATGCATTTTTCATGTAAATACTGTAACAAAACATACACAGATCTCATTAAAGAGGCATCATCTCACAATAAAATAGTTTCCATTCCAACTGTGATACTCAAGCATCACATAACCACTTGTAACATTCAAGCCACAAACATCTGTACCTTTACCCTTTATGATTTACCCGAGTGCAATGTGCTGTACAAAATCCCAGTTGTGCATGAATTAAAAATTCGAGTCAGACAGAGAATTTAGTGACAAAAATTGTAATGCCCCATTTGAAAAAAAACTGCTAAACAAACCTAAACTGGTGGACGAACACTCATATCTAACTTAACACTCTGATAAATTGGGAGTTTGCATTTTTATGATTATTTGAATGGTGGATTTGCCCAGCTATAGATGTTCTTTTTGACAAACTCAATAAATGTTGCCTTAAAGAAGTTACATAGCTTTCTAATGTAGACTTAGTGTGAAATACCAGTGGAGAAAAAATTCCAAGGTACAGTTGCTGAATGTTTATTTAATCATTCTAGTTTTAACGTGGGCTATGCCTTGCCAACAATTACTTATTAAAATAGAAAACTCATATTGAAGTAACAGTGAACATAACAACTGCAGTGCAGTGTTACATTTTGCTCTTTTTAACTTGTCTTATTTCTTTGTTCATCGACAGAATTGTACCTGTAAAGCCATAGCAATCTGGACAAACCACTCCACGACTTGACTTTCTGGAAGCAATTTGCCCTTCTGTTCCTTCAGCTTGTGATACAAATCCCCACCTTCACAGTAACCCATCACAATGTATAAAAGTCCATCATTCCCTTCCCATGACTCTCTGTAGGTAACAATGTTGGGATGTCGAAGTTGGGATAGAAGCTGGGCTTCTTGTTCTGCTGCCTTGCGCTCACGGCTGGATGCACTTCTTAGATTCAGCTTCTTCACAACATACTGAAAATTCAATCATAAACAGAGGCATTCATTAATTAGAAATACTGTACTTTATTAGGTTCTCAGAATCATTACATATTTAGTTGCAACACTTTATTTCAGGAACCTAAGTGAAGAGCAAAGGTCTATAAGGAGCACTGACACAAAGTTGAAAAGGGTAGGAGAGACGACTGAGCCATCATACCTACATCTACTAATGGAATTCATGCAGCATTGATCACAAGGCCTCGGGCTCACTCTGGCCTTGGGCCCACACAGTCCCCAGAGGACCCAAGAGTTGGACCTGTCTGGGCTGGAACCAGAACTGATGCACCAGAGGTGGCCTTCATTGGTGGGGAGAGTGGAGTTAGTTCTTGATTTGTTCTGGGAAAGAGGGATTGAACAGGAGGCCAGGAATAGTATGGAAAGTAAAAGCAAGCCACGTTCCTGCCCCCTCTGCTGGAGCTTAGTGGCTCTCAAAGGGGACATGTGTGGCCAAAGGTCGATGAAGTTGAGGCAGGAGCAGAGCAATTGCTGGATTTCTTCTCTTCCAGTAGTAGCAAGTCCCCACCCCTAAGAGCCACACGGTTTGCACAGACACGACAGAGTGTAGATCTCGATTCCCACAGACCAATCAGATCGCTAAAAGGGGCCTCCAACTGAACTTTTCCAAGATAGATCGATAGATGTATGAGTGAGTGGAGTTACCAAGTTAAATCCAAAAACAATTAACAAACTTACTGGATATACACCATTAGATGTTTTACTAATGTTCAAATGATACTACTTGCTGGTTCTTCATAGTGCATTGTCGTGGAATCAAAGCATTTTAAAGCAGATCTGTCTGGGGGCTGTGGTAGTTGCAGGTACCAAAACAAGTGGGTTTTTAAAAATATAGTTTTCAGCTTTTCATTGTTAAGTTCTTTAAGCAAGAATTCGAACAAGCCGGAATATAAGTAACGCAGAGATTCATCTAGGGCTAAAACAAAATGCCAAGACGTACTGCAAGAGGGTAATTAGACTGATAACTTTTCTTAATCTCTGGCAGTTTCAATTCTCTGAACATTTTTTAAATTTGAACTTTAAAATACCCATGCACAAAAACAAATTTCTTTACACTTCAGTCAAAAGTACAATTCTAGAAATGTAAGCAATCGTTAGAATAACACAAATTGAGAAATGTTTTCTATGAAAAAAATCAACAAATTGCTAAAGAGTTATATTTCTGATTTTGGTGGAAATGGCTGTCTTTAAAGGAGTTAAATAAAATGGCCACCTTAGGGCAGAAACCCTCTATGCCCAAACTGCAGCCTGTGAGCCGAGCCAGCTCTCGAAGCCCATAGACTTACTTGCAATTATTTTGTAGTCGCTGGATTGTCCGGTTTGAATTTTGTGGGACTAGAGGTTTGGAAAGGGTTGTTCTTGGCACCTATTGCCCCATTGGTGGATATATTCTAAAGTTAAACACCAAGATCAGTTTGTATCAACAACTTGAGGTATATGCAAATGAAAGGAATTTTAATTTAAACGTTATATGTGGTCCCTGAGAATCCATGATACGGACCTATGCGATCTATGAAGACAAAAGACTTGCACACCCTTCCCCTATGCTATGTTGGCTCTCTGAATTTCTGTAAAATGAACCACATTTTATATAGGACGTTATGTCAATGCAATATGACTTAACTCTGCAAAGTTAGAATAACCAGTAGCACAATTCTTCTCCTTCTAACCATATCGAGAGTCACTGAAGGGGTTTGAACAGACTTCCTCCAGCAAATACAGTACATGGACACTGGCGACAACGGTTAGGTTTTTGCTTGTTTTAGTCTCCATGGTGTAAATGAGATGATGAATAAAAAGAGGTTAAACTGGTTTAAAATGCTGCCCTTAATGTTATTGATATAGTCAAATAATTCAAGCACTATTCATAGCAGCATGGTAGTAATTAGAGCTGGCTTTCTATACAATTGGCGCTGGGGGTGACGAGAAGAATTCCAGCAGCTCCAGCCAGGCTATAAAGTGGAGTGCCTTCAGATACAAATATTGGAGGGTCCCACCTTGGAGAGAGTCTTTCTGTTGAGGGATCACTAACTAATAGTAGCAGCAAATTATAGAGGAACCCACACAAATTTCTCCCTCCCTCTTTTGAAGTGGTTAAAAAAAAAGATTTGTGTTGGACAGTGTTCAACAAACAGGCTACAGGCCAAATCCAGCCTGCGGGCTCCTTTCATCAAACCCTTGCTTCTTCTCATATTAAATGCACACAAAACCAAATTTCAGCTATGGGTAGTTGCATTGCGGGCTGAAACTAATGCGGTTGAAGTTGGCAATGTGGGTTTAATATTAAGAAGCGGGGGGGGGGGGGGGGGGGTGCTGGATGGAAGGCTCAGCTACAGCTCTTTCAATTTTCCAGCCCTGGAAGATTAGAAGAGACTGCTTCCTGGCTGCTGGATTGAGGCCAATCATGAAGTAGCCTTTTTGCAGCAATCATCCCTCCGACCCAGGAAGTTTATAGAGCCATGCTAAATCTTCCTGTATTTCTAGCTTGAGGGAAGGGGAAGGATACTGGTGTTGACAGTGGGAAGGGCTTGTTGTTAGCAAAATACTGCAGATGCTGGAAATCCAAAATAACAACAGAAAATGCTGGAAAAACTCAGCAGGCCAGGCAACATCCATGGAGCGAAATTAGAGTCGACGTTTCGGGTGAACCCTTTTTCAAAACTGGAAAGGAAATTAAATAGATCGAAAGGCAGGGCTGCGATAGAACAAAAGAAGTAAAGAGACATTAAGAGGTATTCAAAACCAGACGAGATGGTAATAGGACAGTGGAGACAAAAGACGGCTCAGATTAGGTGTGAAGTGTACTGGCAGGATGAGACAGCGCTGCCATGTGGGAGAGAGAAAAAAAAGGAAAGGGTGGGGGGGGGGGAAGGGAAAATCCAAAACAAAGGGGTGGGGAAAAAAAATTAAGTAAAAATGTAATAGGGGCCGAGGTTATGATCTGAAATTGTTGAACTCGATATTGAGTCCGGAAGGCTGCAAAGTGCCTAATCGGAAGATGAGGTGCTGTTCCTCGAGTTTACGTTGAGCTTCCGTGGAACAATGCAAGAGGCCAAGGACGGTGAGGTCCGAGTGGGAATGGAGCGGTGAATTAAAATGACAGGCGACCGGAAGCTCGGGGTCACCCTTACGGACTGAACGGAGGTGTTCCGCAAAGCGGTCACCTCAATGTAGAGGAGACCGCATCGTGAGCAGCGAATACAGTATACTAGATTGCAAGAAGTACAAGTAAATCGCTGTGTAAATGAGATGATGAATAAAAAGAGGTTAAACTGGTTTAAAATGCTGCCCTTAATGTTATTGATAGAGTCAAATAATTCAAGCACTATTCATAGCAGCTCCTCCTACCTCCACCTGGACCATGACCCCACTACCGAACATCAAACCACCGTTTCCAAGACTGTCACTGACCTCATCTCCTCTGGAGATCTTCCCCCTGCGGCCACCAACCTCATAGTTCCCCAACCCCACACAGCCCGCTTCTACCTCCTTCCCAAGATCCACAAACAGGACTGCCCTGGTAGCCCCATCGTTTCAGCCTGTTCTTGCCCCACGGAACTTATCTCTTCCTATCTCGACTCTATCTTTTCTCCCCTTGTCCAGTCTCTTCCCACCTACATCCGCGACTCTTCAGACGCCCTCCGCCACTTTAACAGTTTCCAGTTTCCTGGCCCCAACCGCTTCCTTTTCACCATGGACGTACAATCCCTCTACACCTCCATCCCCCACCAGGATGGCCTGAGGGTGCTCCGCTTCTTCCTTGAACAGAGGCCCGACCAGTCCCCATCCACCACCACCCTCCTCCGCCTGGCTGAACTTGTTCTCACATTGAACAACTTCTCCTTTAACTCCACTCATTTCCTCCAAATCAAAGGTGTTGCTATGGGTACCCGCATGGGTCCTAGCTATGCCTGCCTTTTCGTGGGATATGTGGAACACTCTTTGTTCCAGTCCTACTCAGGTCCCCTCCCTCACCTCTTTTTCCGATACATTGATGACTGTATTGGTGCCGTTTCCTGCTCTCACCCCGAACTAGACAATTTCATTCACTTTGCCTCCAATTTCCACCCTTCCCTCACCTTCACATGGTCCATCTCTGACTCTTCCCTTCCCTTTCTCGACTTCTCCGTCTCCATCTCTGGGGATAGGTTATCGACCAATATTCACTACAAGCCCACTGACTCCCACAGCTACCTGGACTACACTTCCTCTCACCCCGCCTCCTGTAAGGACTCTATTCCATTCTCCCAATTTCTCCGTCTCCGCCGCATCTGCTCCGACGATGCCACCTTCCACACCAGTGCTTCCGACATGTCTTCCTTTTCCCTCAACCGAGGATTCCCCTCTACCGTGGTTGACACGGCCCTCGACCGTGTCTGTTCTATCTTCCGCACTTCTGCCCTCACCCCTGCCCCTCCCTCCTGGAACCACGATAGGGTTCCCCTTGTCCTCACCTTTCACCCCACCAGCCTCCACATTCAATGGATCATCCTCCGCCATTTCCGCTACCTCCAAAGTGATCCCACCACCAAACGCATCTTCCCCTCCCCTCCCCTTTCAGCATTCCGTAGGGACCGCTCCCTCCGAGACACCCTAGTCCACTCCTCGATCACCCCCAACAGCCCTTCCCCTTCGCCTGGCACCTTCCTGTGCAAGCGCAGGAGATGTAACACCTGCCCCTATACCTCCCCCCTTCCCACTGTCCAGGGCCCCAAACACCCCTTCCAGGTGAAACAGCGATTTACTTGTACTTCTTGCAATCTAGTATACTGTATTCGCTGCTCACGATGCGGTCTCCTCTTGGGGAGACCAAACGCAGATTGGGTGACCGCTTTGCGGAACACCTCCGTTCAGTCCGTAAGGGGGACCCCGAGCTTCCGGTCACCTGTCATTTTAATTCACCGCTCCATTCCTACTCGGACCTCACCGTCCTTGGCCTCTTGCATTGTTCCACAGAAGCTCAACGTAAACTCGAGGAACAGCACCTCATCTTCCGATTAGGCACTTTGCAGCCTTCTGGACTCAATATCGAGTTCAACAATTTCAGATCATAACCTCGGCCCCTGTTACATTTTTACTTATTTTTTTTTTTGCACCCCTTTGTTTTGGGTTTTCCCTTCCCCCCCCCTTTCCTTTTTTTTCTCTCTCCCACATGGCAGCTGTCTCTCATTCTGCCAGTACACTTCACACCTAATCTGAGCCGTCTTTTGTCTCCTCTTGTCCTATTACCATCTCGTCTGGTTTTGAATACCTCTTAATGTCTCTTTACTTCTTTTGTTCTATCGCAGCCCTGCCTTCGATCTATTTCATTTCCTTTCCAGTTTTGAAAAAGGGTTCAACCGAAACGTCGACTCTAATTTCTCTCCATGGATGTTGCCTGGCCTGCTGAGTTTTTCCAACATTTTCTGTTGTTATAAGGGCTTGTTGTTGTTGTATTTGGGGACTTGGAATTTTTGTGTACAAGGTTCTTACCAGGGGAGGGGGTGGTGGCTTTTTGTTTGCATGGGAGGTTGTGATTTCTGTGTGTTTGGGCTGTTGCTTTTGCTGCGTCGGGCCTCTGAATTTTTGTGTATGAGGCGGGGTGGGGGAGGTGAATTTGCATCAGGGCTTGCAGTTCATCAAAATAATGCAGCCAACTCACTGGTTTTGACAGTCTGGATATCCCTATTTTAGGTCATTTATATCATAGGAAGGGAAACAAACAACTGAGGCATTATTATACTACAATAAACTGGCAGTCATTGGAACCAGCAAATGCACCAACTCTGTGAAATTCACGGGGAGGTTAAGCGCGAGATGCCGCTTTCGCGAAGCTAATGGCAGAGCGGCGCAAATCGTCCAGCAACTTGTGGCGATTCGCAATTCACGGGGTATCTCTTCCTCTCCAAAAGTTGCTGGACGATTTGCACATTTAGAACGGTGTGCGTCGTTCAGAAGCTGTTATTTTTTCAGCAAAATCTGGCCCCAACTGTACCAAGCTAGCACCAGTTCTGGATGAGCAGAAATTTTCTCCAATTAAATATTGGGAAGACTGAAGCCACTGTTTTCAGTCCCCACCACAAACTCCGTTCCCTAGCCACTGACTCCATCCCTCCCACTAACATCTGTCTGAGGCTGAACCACACTGTTCGCAACCTTGGTGTCATATTTGACCCTGAAATGAGCTTCTGACCACATATCCGCAGCATAACTAAGACCGCCTATTTCCACTTCCGTAACATCACCCGTCTCCGCCCTTACCTCAGCTCATCCGCTGCTGAAACCCTCATTCATGCCTTTGTTACTTCTAGACTTGACTATTCCAACGCACTCCTGACTGGCCTCCCACATTCCACACTACGTAAACTTGAGGTCATCCAAAACTCGGCTGCCTGTGTCCTAACTCGCACTAAGTCCCGTTTGCCCATCACCCCTGTGCTCGCTGACCTACATTGGCTCCCGGTTAAGCAGCGCCTCAATTTCAAAATTCTCATCCTTGTTTTCAAATCCCTCCATGGTCTTGCCCCTTCCTATCTCTAATCTCCTTTAGACCCACAACCACCCCCCCACCCCCCAGATATGTGTGCTCCTCTAATTCTGCCCTCTTGAGCATCCTTGATTATAATCGCTCAACCTTTGGTGGTCGTGCCTTCTGTTGCCTAGGCCCTAAGCTCTGGAATTCCCTCCCCGAACCTCTCCGCCTCACTACCTCTCTTTCCTCCTTTAAGATGCTCCTTAAAACCTACCTCTTTGACCAAGCTTTTGGTCACCTGCCCTAATTTATCCTTATGTGGAACGGTGTCAAATTTGTTGTCTTATAATACTCCTGTGCAGCACCTTGGGACGTTTTACTATGTTAAAGGTGCTATATAAATACAAGTTGTTGTTGTGTCCTGGCCAATATCTATCCCTCAATCAACATAACAAAAACAGATTATCTGGTCATTATCACATTGCTGTTTGTGGGAGCTTGCTTTGCGCAAATTGGCTGTCGTGTTTCTTACAACAGTGACTACACTTCAAAAGTACTTCATTGGCTATAAAGCACTTTGGGATGTCTGGTGGTCGTGAAAGGTGCTATATAAATGCAAGTCTTTCTTTCTAGGTCCGGAAGGTGAAAGAATATTATGGAGACGAGTACACCACCTAGTCCTCAGTAAAATTAACCTTTGAAAAGTAAATAGATTTTTTTTTACTGCCCCATTCCATCAAACATTTCCTATTGAAAAGTCAACAGGGTTGTATTCAAAAACTGGTCACAAATCACTGTAAAGACTCACTGGTTCACAAAGGAGCTTTAATACTTGAACTATTCTTGAGTCTTGAGCCAGGAGTGTAACATATTCCTTATTGCTTATCAATTTTCCCAAGTTGGTGGTGGTGAAAGATGCTACATAAATGCAAGTCTTTCTTTCTCCTCCTCTATTCTCGTTGCTCCTCTCCAATCTATATGTGGGCAGTGGTAAAGCTTTTTTTGATTGGCTCCTGGGAAATTGTACCCAATTAAAAACACTATCTCACTACTGACTAACTTCATTGCCTCTCAGCACATTACTAATAATACTACCTCTGATTCACCTGAGTCAAGCTATGGATGTTCAACTGCTAACTCAGGAATGAAATAGGAGATAAGTTGCTTTCTTGATTCGATTTATTTTGAAATCAACTCTATCACATTCAGGTACTTACTGCGCTTTACATGACATTTCTTTAATGCCTTTTGTCAAATTATAATGAAAGGAAGTTTTCAGTTACCCTCTTATACTCAGTATGCATACAATGCTTTCATGCTAGTCTGTGGGGTCACATTTTACCCCAAAGTATGTTTAATAAGAAATACCACAAATAACAAATACAGTATGTAAATATCTACCAATCCAATACTTCTGAACACATTGTATATTATTATTGTTTGCTACAGGAAACTCTCGATTTACCGGCACCTAAATAACCAGAAATCTCTGTTAACCAGCAAAATTCAGGAGTAGGTTCAGGTAATTTTTACTTCATATTAGTGGCCGTTCCTGGATCTGTGGCTGTGTAACCGGGGTTCCTGCACCTGTTGCTAAGCAACAGGGACGCCTGGATCTTGTGGCCGGGGTTCCTGCACCTGTTGCTAAGCAACAGGGACGCCTGGATCTTGTGGCCGGGGTTCCTGCACCTGTTGTTAAGCAACAGGGACGCCTGGATCTTGTGGCCGGGGTTCCTGCACCTGTTGCTAAGCAACAGGGAAGCCTGGATTTGTTGCTGTGTACGGGACTCTTGTACCTTTTACTATACCTCTCTGTAACCCGGACCTTTTGATAAACCGGCACCACGCCGGTCCCATCGGTGCCGGATAAAAAAAGTTTCCTGTATGTTGATAGGGTGAGATGTGTTGATAAGGTGAGATGAAGTAAGATGGGAGGAGGCTCATGTGGAGCATAAACACCTGTTGGGCTGAATGGCCTGTTTCTGTGCTGTAAATACTATGTACAGTAATACTATGTACTTGTGTTTTTCATTACTCTTGTAAAAACTTACTTTAGAATACAAGAACAAGCATCCTGGTTTTACAACAAAAAATAGCTAAGGAATTTTAAAGCTCCAAGTGGTTCTTTTGCAGCAACTTGGAGGATGTGCTGTTTTATAAGAGTGAATGATATACCAACTCACGTACAGTGTATTCATATAATAACTAGAGGAGTGTTTACATTTCACTAGCCCATTCCTAATTGGGGTCAAGGAACTGCCTTGAAGCCAGCTGTCTGCTGCTAAGGTGGAGCTGTGTTTAACTTGGCCTATCTGTTTAAGTCATGGTAGAAATCTGATATTTGACCTGTTCTACTACTCCACACGTTGCTCAAAAAGTCTGTCCGTTAAAAGAAACTGCAATTTCTTAAGATACTACAGGAAACTTTGTGCTATCCGGCACCCACGGGACCGAGCTGCTGCCGTTGCCTCAAAACTTCCGTACTCTCCAGAGTTAATGTTGAGAGCTACGGAGATTCTTATCTCCGTATTTGACAACAAACACTGTTGCTTAGCAACAGCTTCTAAACACTCGGGTGTGGCCCTAAAGCTCTGTAGCTGAAGCTGTTGCTATAGCTACAGACCTTGCACAGCTTGACTGTTCAAACAAAGCAAAAAAAACAAACAAAAAGAATAAAAAACGGCTGCTGATTTTTGCCAGTGGCTCCAGATTGCCGGATAGCTCACCTCCGGATAGCACAAAGTTTCCTGTACTTGTTTGCTGGTAATTTCCCTACCTGTTCAGTGCAACTTGTTGCTGACACTCGGCTCTATCTCACCACCAGCTTTCTGGACCCCTTCACTGTTTCTGATTTGTCGCACTTTGTCCAAAATCCAATATTGGATGAGCAGAAATTTCCTCCAACTAAATATTGGGAAGACTGAAGCCATTGTCTTTGGGCCCCAGTACAAACTCCATTCCCTGGCCACCGTTTCCATCCCTGGCAACTGTCTGAAGTTGAGCCAGACTGTTCGTCACCTTGGTGTTGTGTTTGACCCCGAGATGAGCTTCAGACCACAATATCCGCTCCACCACCAAGACCGCCTACTTCCGCCTCCGTAACATTGCCCGACTCCAACCCTGCCTCAGCTCATCTGCTGCTGAAGCCCTCATCCATGCCCTTGTTACCTCTAGACTGGACTATTCCAATCCTCTCCTGGCCGACCTCCCATCTTCCACCCTCCATAAACTTGTGCTCATCCAAAACTCTGCTGCCCATATCTTAACTCGCTCTAAGTCTCGTTCACCCATCACCACAGTGCTTGCCGATCTACACTGGCTCCTGGTTCAACAACGCCTCAATTTTAAAATCCTCATGCTTGTTTTCAAATCCCTCCTGGCCTCGCCCCCTTCCTATCTCTATAGCCTTCTCCATCCCTACAAGATCTCTGCACTCCTCCAATTCTGGCCTCTTGCGCATTCCTGATTTCCATCGCTCCACCACTGGCAGCCGTGCTTTCAGCTGCCTTGTACCTAAGCTCCGGAATTCCCTCCCTAAACCGCTCCGCCTCTCTATCTCTGTCTCATCCTTTAAGATGCTCCTTAAAACCTCTCTCTTTGACCAAGCTTTTGGTCATCTGTCCTGATATCTCCATCTGCGGCTTGGTGTCAAAAATGTTTTTTATTGATATCGCTCTTGTTAAGCACCTTGGGACATTTTGCTACGTTAAAGGTGTTATATAAATACAAGTTGTTGTCGTTCTATGAATACGACATTTGAGTCAATCAGGTGCAAGTGTGCTGCACAAGACTTTTATCATATGTATAGAGATAGATTTGACAATTATATACCACGAACGTGAGCCCATCCACTCTGTTCAGTAGAATTACATCAGTAGAAGTGGCGCCCAAAGGGAATCAGCACCTCATGCACAAATCCTCTAATGGTGCAGCACTGTGAATAAAGATTGAAACTGCGATTTGCTAACAGTATGTTAAAAACTCCAGTTGCTGATAGTGCACTGGACTTGTTAGCTCTGTTATCTGCCCTGCTCTTTTTGAACAGTTCAACAGTGCTGTAAATAATTCTGGGCATGGATACTCTTCTATATCTGCACTGTAACAGAAGCAAATAAAAAGAAGTAAAACCGCTTGGAGTTTGATTTTTCAATCTGATCTAATGGTATGGGTATTCTTTTTAAACTGTGGCTCTCTTTCTTTTAACACTTGGCTCTGTTTCATACCAGAAAATAATTGTTGGTTTGATAAAACAACAATCTACACAAGCAAGCGCCTTCATTATGCAATAACCCAGCTTTGATTTATTTAGTCAAGTTGTTTGTCAATGATGGCTAATGCAGATAAAAAAGACACTTGACAATTGAGCACTGTGCTCACAGACACTGTATAAATAGCAGTCATTCAGTGTGCTTACAGGCAGCAGCAACGTCCACTCCACTTTACAACGAATATCTTTACAGTAGTACAGGGTTGCTTGAAGCTGTCATAAAACCACCTCTATTGTCTGTGCAAAGACACTGGAATAGTGAAGTGTTTATATAACTGCAACCATCAAAGCAAACTATTAAAATGAACTCTGCATTATTCTGATGTGTTTGAATACAAGTTGATGTTCAGCACTCAGTATGTTCGCATTCAACAGAAATCTCGACAAATGTGCACTAAAAGGTCTCATTATCTTCCATATTAACTAACCCTGATATAATAGTACCCTGGACATAGAGCAAGACTTTACAGAAATAGGACATTTTCTATATTCAACTGCAACCAAGTCCACATAAGAAGTTTATTGCACACTTGAAGAGACATTGGCCCGGTATTCGCAGTGGGTAATAACTGAGCTAACGGTGTTCGCTGTTATTACCCCTTTGAAACTGACTGCAACTTCAGGATTTAGCACATGCGCATCTAAATGTAGAAATCCTGAAGTTGCGGTCGGTCTTTCGCTGCTCCGACACTGGCTGTACTGTGCCCCTTCCACCCCCCTCCCCCACCCCCCATAGCCGGCAATCCATGTAATCAGGGAAATCAGTGAAACAGAAGAAAACTTGAGCTTTTCTGCGGTAATATCACTGTTAAACACCCCATTAAATGTTAGGCCTTGTTGGATTAGGTGTAATGGTTTTTTTTTAACAGCACAGTGACTGCTAAACAAATGTTATGGCCCTGAAAAACTAATTTTAATTTTGTGGAGTGTCAAATTTCTCCATAACGATCAAAAATACAATTTTTAAGAAACTTAAAAAAAAATTATACTTTTTAAAAGTTTGTTCATATTTATTTCAGGTTTACCTTTTCCTCATGTGAGAGCCCCAATCTTTGTTTTGCTCTCTCTAACATTTTTAACAAGTCTGAATAAAAGCAACTTCTTCACTTCCTGGTTCCTTGTCTGAGAACGCTGCATTGTGATTGGCTGCTTAGACAGCTAATTGACATCACAGCAGCTCGCATTAGGGATTCTCCACTATTCTACGTGTCGAGAAAGGCAAACTTCTCGCCATGGAGACTGTGAGATCTTTGTGGGGCTGCTATCTCCAGGCCAGCGGCGAACACCTTTGCTTTGCCGCTGACCGCAAATTCCGGGCCAATGACTGTAAAGTTAATGTCACTGTACTCATTGTATACAAAAAATACATTTATGGAAAAAATATAATCGATTGTCTGCAGATACAGTGCAAGCATTTCTACACCTTGGAAAACACAATGGGCCAGATGTTGCTGTAGCAGAGCATCTAATGGTGTCTGCCTCTGCCCCACGCCCTTCAGCTCCAAACACTTTTGCCCACAAAGTTGTTGAAAGTGTGAGCTGATAACAGCGCGAGGGAAACAGAGCATCTGGGACCTGAGTGAACAGGGCAACCAACAGGGTATCTCCTTAACCCATCAGATTTAGGGATTGGGAAATCAACACTGAGAAGGAAGTTGAATGAGAAGGGGGTGAATTCAATGTCAAATCAGGTAGAGAAAGAGAAATAAAGAGAGGGAAAGAAAGATTGGAGTAAGAGCGAGAGAGAGAAAAAGACAGAAAGGAAGAAAAAAATGTTAATATAAAATTTGATATTTAAAAAAATCGCCCTGAAAAATTCAAAACCTGAATGAATGAGGCGCCACACTTGTAATAATTGAATTTCAGTGCCAGGGAGGTTGATTGGCAGTAATTAACAATTACCACATCGTTAAAAGGGTACTTACTTACGCTACCAGTCACCAGCCCTAAATATCTGTAGCGCGTTTAATTCTTATCTATCGCACAAATACAGCAACTCCACGACATTCAATGCAGGTCAATGGTGAGGCAGACAGTGAAATGCCGTTTTCAAAAAGCTAATGGCAGCGCGGCACAACTCAGACAGAACCTTTTGGATTTCCCGTTTAAGCACGCATCTGCTCCTCGCCTAAAGTTTCTGTACCATTTACACATAAATAACAGCGAGCGCCATTAGCCTCACTGTTACTTTGACGGCAAATTCTGGCCCATGGTGGCACAGACACCGAGTCCATTTGAACAGTGTAAATATTTTTCATGCATCAACCTGAAATTGTATAATGCCTTTAATATAAACGGAAGCCTAGCAACAGTGGGAACTATAGGCCGTGGCTCAGTGGTAACCTTCCTGGAGTCAGGAGGTTCAAGTGCCAGTCCAGAGACTTGACCACATCATTTGAGCTGGCACTTCTCTGCAATACTGAAGGAGTGCTGCATTGTCGGAGGTGCCATCTTTCAGTTGAGATGTTAACCCGAGTTGGACTGGGACCGAGGGCCGAGGGTCGGACCGGGGCCGAGGGCCGGACCGGGACCCGGGGCCGGACCGGGACCGAGGGCCGGGGGTCGGACCGGGACCGAGGGCCGGGGGCCGGACCGGGACCGAGGGCCGGGGGCCGGACCGGGACCGAGGGCCGGACCGGGACCGAGGGCCGGGGGCCGGACCGGGACCGAGGGCCGGGGGCCGGACCGGGACCGAGGGCCGGACCGGGACCGAGGGCCGGACCGGGACCGAGACCGAGGGCCGGGGGCCGGACCGGGACCGAGGGCCGGACCGGGACCGAGGGCCGAGAGCCGGACCGGGACCGAGGGCCGAGAGCCGGACCGGGACCGAGGGCCGGATCGGGACCGAGGGTCGGACCGGGACCGAGGGCCGAGAGTCGGACCGGGACCGAGGGCCGAGAGTCGGACCGGGACCGAGGGCTGAGAGTCGGACCGGGACCGAGAGTCACAGAGAAATAAAGACTTGCATTTATATAGCGCTTTTCACAACCACCGGACGTCCCAAAGACAACAAAGTACTTTTTGAAATGTAGTCGCTGTTTTAATGTTGGAAACGCGGCAGCCATGTGATAATGACCAGTTAATCTGTCTCAGTGATGTTGATTGAGGGATAAATATTGGCCAGGACACCGGGGAAAACTCCCGTGCTCTTCTTCAAAATAGTGCCATGGATTCTTATACATCCACCTGAGAGAGCAGACGGGGCTCAGATTAATGTCTTGTCCAAGAGACAGCACCTCCGACAGTGGAGTACTGAGTGTCTGCTTAGATTTTTGAGCGCAAGTCTCTGGAGAGGGACTTGAACCCACAACCTTCTCACAGAGTAAAACGGCACAGGAGGCGGCCATTCGGCCCATCGAGTCCTGCCGGCTCTCTGTATAGCAATCCAGTCAGTCCCATTCCCCCACTCTATCCCCGTAGCCCTGCAAGTTTATTTCCCTCAAGTGCCTATCCAGTCTCCCCTTGAAAACATTGAGTGTCTCCACTTCCACCACTTCCGTCGGCAGCAAATTCCAGGTCCTCACCACTCGCTGCGTAAAAAAGTTTTTCCTCACATCCCCCTGTATCTCTTGCCCAAAACCTTAAATCTGTGTCCCCTAGTCCTTGTACCATCAATTATTGGGAACAGCCTTTCCCTGTCTAGCCTATCCAAAGCCGTCATAATCTTGTACATCTCTGTTAAATCACCCCTCAACCTCCTTTGCTCTAATGAAAACAAATCCAGCTTCTCCAACCTGTCCTTGTAGCTAAGATCCCCCATCCCCAGAACCATTCTGGTAAATCTCCTCTGCACCCTCTCAAAAGAGATTAGCGTGTAAAGTTCAGGCACACGGGATTGGGGGCAAGGTATTGACTTGAATAGAGAACTGGTTGGCAGACAGAAAGCAAAGAGTTGGAATAAACGGGTCTTTTTCCGAGTGGCAGGCAGTGACTAGTGTGGTACCGCAGGGATCGGTCCTTGGACCCCAGCTATTCACAATATATATTAATGATCTAGACAAGGGAACTAGATGTAATATCTCCAAATTTGCAGACGACACAAAGCTGGGCGGGCGTGTGTGCTGTGAGGAGGATGCTGAGAAACTCCAGGATGATTTGGACAGGTTGGGTGATTGGGCAGAAGCATGGCAGATGCACTAGAACGTGGATAAATGTGAGGTTATCCACTTTGGTCGCAAAAACAGGAAGGCAGATTATCTGAATGGCAATAGATTGGGAGAAGGGGAAATGCAACAGGACCTGGGTGTCCTTGTGCACCAGTCGCTGAAGGTAAGCATGCAGGTGCAGCAGGCGGTTAAGAAGGCAAATGGTATTTTGGCCTTCGTAGCGAGAGGGTTTGAGTACAGGAACAAGGATGTCTTGCTGCAGTTGTACAGGGCCTTGGTGAGACCGCATCTTGAGTATTGTGTGCAGTTTTGGTCGCCTTATCTGAGGAAGGATGTTCTTGCCATGGAAGGAGTTCAGCAAAGATTTACCAGACTGATACCTGGGATGGCAGGAATGACGTATGAGAAGAGATTGGGTCGATTGGGCTTATAATCGCTGGAGTTTAGAAGAATGAGAGGGGATCTCATTGAAACTTATAAAATTCTGACAGGACTAGACAGACTAGATGCAGGAAGGATGTTCCCGATGGTCGGGGAGTCCAGAACCAGGGGTCACAGTCTAAGGATAAGGGGTAAGCTATTTAGGGCAGAAATGAGGAGGAATTTCTTCACCCAGAGAGTGGTGAACCTGTGGAATTCTCTACCACAGAAGGCAGTAGAAGCCAATTCATTAAATATATTCAAGAAGGAGTTGGATATATTTCTTAAGGCTAAAGGGATCAAGGGGTATGGGAAGAAAGCAGGGACAGGGTACTGAATTTGGATGATCAGCCATGATCGCATTGAATGGCGGAGCAGGCTCGAGGGGCCGAATGGCCTACTCCTGCTCCTATCTTCTATGTTTCTAAAGGGCCTTCACATCCTTCCTAAAGTGTGGTGACCAGAACTGGATGCAATACTCCAGTTGTGGCCTAACCAGCACTTTATAAATATTCAGCATAACTTCCCTACTTTTGTACTCAATACCTCTATTTATGAAGCTCAGGATCCCATATGCTTTGCTAACCACTCTCTCAATATGTCCTGCCACCTTCAGGGACTTATGCATATTAACTCCCAGGTCCCTCTGTCCCTGCACACTCTTTAAAACTGTGCCATTAAGTGTATATTGCCTCTCCCTGTTCCTTCTGCCAAAATGCATCACCTCACACTTCTCTGTATTAAATTCCATCTGCCACTTGTCTGCCCATTCTGCTAGCCTTTCTATGTCCTGTTGCAGTCGGTTGGCATCATCCTCATTGTTTCCCACACCCCCAAGTTTGGCGTCATCAGCAAATTTAGAAATTCTACTCTGTATTCCAATATCCAGGTCATTTATATATATCAAAAAAAGCAGTGGCCCCAGCACTGACCCTTGGGGAACACTACTGCCTACCATCCTCCAGTCTGAAAAACAGCCATTTACCACAACTCGCTGTTTTCTGTCCTTAAGCCAATTCCTTATCCCAGCTGCCACTGACCCACCTATTCCATGAGCCTCAATTGGGAGTTAAATTAAGGATTGAGATTAGACTATATTCGCAGCGCCTGATTTTGAGCGGTTTCAGGCTCACTGTTTTGGCCCATTGGGCCCAGAGCTGCTGGGTTTACAGTCCCAGAGACAGAGCCTTTGTTGGTGTGGAGGAGCCCCCTGGGCCAGGCCTCTCGCTGCCGCCCAATCTTTACCTGTTTCACGTCCTTCCCGTGTCTCACCAGCTGCACCTCCCCGTAGCTGCCTTTGCCCACTGTCCTGATGACCAGGTAGCGCTCCATGCCGCTCACCGCCGCTAGGGCTGTGCAGGAGGCCACGGACTCTCGGCGCCCACCTGCGCTGCGTCTTCGTTCATGTCTCACCCGACTCGGGTTACAGCAAACCGGCGAGAAACAGGACGGAGGACGGACATCGCTTCACCATCACCAGGCAACGGGAACGGCGGGCCCGGCGGCGCCACCACAGGGCCGGGCTTGGAACTGCAGCACATAGCGGCCCGGCGGCGCCACCACAGGGCTGGGCTTGGAACTGCAGCGCATCACAGCCCGGCGGCGCCACCACAGGGCCGGGCTTGGAACTGCAGCGCATCACAGCCAGGTGGCGCCACCACATGGCCGGGCTTGGAACTGCAGCGCATCACAGGCCGGCGGCGCCACCACACGGCCGGGCTTGGAACTGCAGCGCATCACAGCCCGGCGGCGCCACCACATGGCCGGGCTTGGAACTGCAGCGTATAGCGGCCCGGCGGCGCCACCACAGGGCCGGGCTTGGAACTGCAGCGCATAGCGGCCCGGCGGCGACGCCACCACAGGGCCGGGCTTGGAACTGCAGCGCATAGCGGCCCGGCGTCGGCGCCACCACAGGGCCGGGCTTGGAACTGCAGCGCATCACAGCCCGGCGGCGCCACCACAGGGCCGGGCTTGGAACTGCAGCGCATCACAGCCAGGCGGCGCCACCACAGGGCCGGGCTTGGAACTGCAGCGCATAGCGGCCCGGCGGCGCCACCACAGGGCCGGGCTTGGTACTGCAGCGCATAGCGGCCCGGCGACGCCACCACAGGGCCGGGCTTGGTACTGCAGCGCATAGCGGCCCGGCGTCGGCGCCACCACACGGCCGGGCTTGGAACTGCAGCGCATCACAGCCCGGCGGCGCCACCACAAGGCCGGGCTTGGAACTGCAGCGCATAGCGGCCCGGCGGCGCCACCACAGGGCCGGGCTTGGAACTGCAGCGCATCACAGCCCGGCGGCGCCACCACAGGGCCGGGCTTGGAACTGCAGCGCATCACAGCCCGGCGGTGCCACCACAGGGCCAGGCTTGGAACTGCAGCGCATCACAGCCCGGCGGCGCCACCACAGGGCCGGGCTTGGAACTGCAGCGCATAGCGGCCCGGCGGCGCCACCACAGGGCCGGGCTTGGAACTGCAGCGCATCACAGCCCGGCGGCGCCACCACATGGCCGGGCTTGGAACTGCAGCGCATCACAGCCCGGCGGCGCCACCACACGGCCGGGCTTGGAACTGCAGCGTATAGCGGCCCGGCGGCGCCACCACAGGGCCGGGCTTGGAACTGCAGCGCATAGCGGCCCGGCGGCGCCACCACAGGGCCGGGCTTGGTACTGCAGCGCATAGCGGCCCGGCGGCGGCGCCACCACAGGGCCGGGCTTGGAACTGCAGCGCATCACAGCCCGGCGGTGCCACCACAGGGCCGGGCTTGGAACTGCAGCGCATCACAGCCCGGCGGCGCCACCACAGGGCCGGGCTTGGTACTGCAGCGCATAGCGGCCCGGCGGCGGCGCCACCACAGGGCCGGGCTTGGAACTGCAGCGCATCACAGCCGGTGGCGCCACCACAAGGAGGAGTTGGTTACTGCAGAAATACGGAGCCAATATATAGTCTGAAATTGTTGAACTCAATGTTGAGTCCCGAAGGCTGTAAAGTGCCTAATAGAAAGATGAGGTGCTCTTCCTCGAGCTTACGTTGAGCTTCGTTGGAACAATGTAAGAGGCCGAGGACAGAGAGATCAGAGTGGGAGTGGAGTGGAGAATTAAAGTGACAGGTAACCGGAAGTTCGGGGTCGCGCTTGCAGACTGAATGGAGGTGTTCCGCAAAGCGGTCACCGAATCTGCATTTGGTCTCCCCAATGTAGAGGAGACCACATTGTGAGCAGCGAATACAGTATACTAAATTGCAAGAAGTACATGTAAATCGTTGTTTCACCTGGAAGGGGTGTTTCACCTGGACGGTGGGAAGGGAGGAGGTAAAAGAGCAGGTGTTGCATCTCCTGCGCTTGGATGTGAAGGTGCTGGGCGAAGGGGAAGGGGTGTTGGGGTGATAGAGGAGTGGACCAGGATGTCACGGAGGGAGCGATCCCTTCCGGATGCTGAAAGGGGGGGAGGGGAAGATGTGTTTGATGGTGGGATCACGCTGGAGGTGGCAGAAATGGCGCAGGATGATCCGTTGAATGCAGTGGCTGGTGGGGTGAAAGGGGAACCCTATCGTGGTTCTGGGAGGGAGGGGAAGGGGTGAGAGCAGAAGTGCGGGCAAAAGAAAGACATACCGGAAGCACTGGTATGGAAGGTGGCATCGTCAGAACAGATGCGGCAGTGATGGAGAAATTGGGAGAATGGAATAGAGTCCTTACAGGAGGCGGGGTGGGAGGAAGTGTAGTCCAGGTAGCTGTGGGAGTCAGTGGGCTTATAGTGGATGTTTATCAATAGCCTATCCCCAGAAATGGAGACAGAGAAGTCGAGGAAGGGAAGGAAAGAGTTGGAGATGGACCATGTGAAGGTGAGGGAAGGATGGAAATTGGAAGCAAAGTGAATGAAATTATCTAGTTCAGAGTGGGAGCAGGAAACGGCACCGATACAATCACCAGTGTATCGGAAAAAGAGGTGAGGGAGGGGACCTGAGTAGGACTGGAACAAAGAATGTTCCACATATCCCATGAAAAGGAAGGCAGCCCATGCGGGTTCCCACAACAACACCTTTAATTTGGAGGAAGTGAGTGGAGTCAAAGGAGAAGTTGTTCAATGTGAGAACAAGTTCAGCCAGGCGGAGGAAGGTAGCGGTGGATGGGGACTGGTTGGGCCTCTGTTCATGGAAGAAGCGGAGTGCCCTTGGGCCGTCCTGGTGGGGGATGGAGGTGTAGAGGGATTGGATGTCCATAGTGAAAAGGAGACGGTTGGGGCCGGGAAACTGGAATTGTAATTTAACCTGCTGACAAAGGTGGTGCTGTTGTTGTTTGGCGAACTGACCTCTATCATTCGGAAGCTGAACGGCAACTCTCCAACACCTCCTCCTACCTTCCCCCTGGACCATGACCCCACTACCAAACATCAAGAAATCGTTTTCAAGACTTGTCACAGACCTCATCTCCTCTGGAGAGCTTCCCTCCATGACTGCCAACCTCATAGTCCCCCAACCCCGCACAGCCCGCTTCTACCTCCTTCCCAAGATCCACAAACAGGATTGCCCTGGTAGACCCATTGTTTCAGCCTGTTCTTGCCCCACAGAACTAATTCCTTCATATCTCGACTCTACTTTTTCTCCCCTTGTCCAGTCCCTTCCCACCTACATCCGCGACTATTCCGACACCCTCCGCCACTTTAGCAGTTTCCAGTTTCCCGGTTCCACTTCTTCCTTGAACAGAGGCCCAACCAGGCCCCCACTATAAGCCCACTGACTCCCATAGCTACCTGGACTTCCTCCCAACCCGCTTCCTGTAAGGACTCTATTCCATTCTCCCAATATCTCCGTTTCTGCCGCATCTGTTCTGACGATGCCACCTTCCATACCAATGCTTCCGGTATGTCTTCCTTTTTCCTCAACCGAGGATTCCCCTCTACCATGGTTGACATAGCCCTCGACCATGTCCTTTCCTCCGTTCAGTCCACAAATGTGACCCCGAGCTTCCGGTAGCCTGTCACTTTAATTCTCCCCTCCACTCCCACTCTGATCTCTCCGCCCTCGGCCTCCTACACTGTTCCAACGAAGCTCAACGTAAGCTCGTGGAACAGCACCTTATCTTTCTATTAGGCACTTTACAGCCTCCTGGATTTAACATTGAGTTCAACAATTTCAGACTATAAATTGGCCCCTGTATTTCTTCCTATTTATTTCCTCTTGTTTCCTCACATGAGTTTGGTAAGTGTGGGAGTTTGGTGAAGTGCAGGAAGGAGGTGCTTGCTTTTTCTGACTTCTTCCGCAGAGCGGCGGCGGACCTGAGTGGGAGCAGACCGAGGCCCGAGTGCGGGGATAAAAGCAGCAACAGACCTGCATCAACAAGAGAAAACGGCAGTGTGACGTCACAGGTAAGGCAGGTAAGTGATTGGTAGTGACTGTGGGTTAAGTTTTAAGTTAACATATAACTAAATTTTAAAAACTAAACTTAATTTAATTAATTTAATAAACTAAACGAGGTAAAGAATTTGATTAACACTAAACTAATTAATTAAATAAATAAAATAATGGGAGAACAGGAGAGGTGTTGCTGCTGCAATATGTGGGAGCTTGTGGACATTTTTGTCCAGGGCAACTACATCTGCGGTAAGTGTCTGCGGCTCGAGGAACTTCGGCTCCGAGTTGGGGAGCTGGAGTCCGAGCAGCAGACATTGTGAGATATCAGGGAGGGAGAAAGTTACCTGGACCTTTTGCTCCAGGAGGCAGCCACACCCCTTAGATTAAATACTTTAGAATTGACACGTGGTCAGGGACAGGAGGGTGTGACTGCGAGTGAGGCAGGCACGGGGATCCAGGAGGTAGTATAGCAGGAGCCTCAGTCCCTGCACTTGTCCAATAGATTTGAGGTTCTTGCAACCCTTGTGGACAAGTGCAGGAACTGCAGAGAGGACAAGCAAACTGACCACGGCACCGTGGTACAGGAAGCCGTTCAAGTGGGGGGAGTAAAAAGGAAGGTGGTTGTAGTAGGCGACAGTATAGTTAGGGGGATAGACACTGTTCTCTGCAGCCAGGAGCGTGAGTCCCGAAGGCTATGTTGCCTACCCGGTGCTAGGGTAAAGGACATCTCCTCCGGGCTGGAGAAGAACTGGGAGGGGGAGGGGGAGGATCCAGTTGTTGTGGACCACGTAGGTACCAACGACATAGGTAGGACAAAGAAAGAAGTTCTGCTGAGACAGTTTGAGCAGCTAGGGGCTAAATTAAAAAGCAGAACCACAAAGATCATAATCTCTGGATTACTACTGGAGCCACGAGCAAATTGGCATAGGGTCAATAGGATCAGGGAGATGAATGTGTGGCTCAAAGATTGGTGTGGGAGAAGTGGGTTTCGATTCGTGGGGCACTGGCACCAGTACTGGGGAAAGAGAGAGCTGTTCCATTGGGACGGACTACACCTGAACCATGCTGGGACCAGAGTTCTAGCGAATCGAATAACTAGGGAGGTAGATAGGGCTTTAAACTAAATAAGCTGGGGGAGGATCCCAGTGGAGCGAAATCTAGAATGCTTAAGAGAAAAGACAAGGAAGCAGTGCAGGAAAGTGATTGGGGTAAGGATAACCAGATTGTGTCAGGAAGGGACAGAGCGTACAAACAAAGGAGTGCACGAACAAATAGGGTCCGGGTAAGAAAAAATGGTAATAAGACAAATAGGGCCATGGTACAAAAAAATGTTAAAGATGTCTAAAAATGTTAAAAAGACAAATCTAAAGGCACTGTATCTGAATGCACGAAGGACTCGTAATAAGGTAGATGAATTAACAGCGCAAATAGATGTAAATGGATACGATATAATTGCGATTACTGAGACATGGCTGCAGGGTGACCAAGGCTGGGAGCTGAATATCCAAGGATATTCGATATTTAGGAACGACAGGCAAAAAGGAAAAGGAGGTGGGGTGGCGTTGTTAGTAAAGGATGAAATCAGAGCAATAGTGAGAAAGGATATTGGCTCAGAAAATCAAGATGTAGAATCAGTCTGGGAGGAGCTAAGAAGCACCAAGGACCAGAAAACATTGGTGGGAGTTGTCTATAGGCCTCCAAACAGTAGTGGTAATGTAGGGGATGGCATCAAACAGGAAATTAGAGATGCATGTAACAAGGGTACTACAGTAATCATGAGTGACTTTAATTTACATATAGATTGGCCAAACCAAATTAGCAATAATACTGAGGAGGATGAATTCCTGGAGTGTGTACGAGATTTTTTTTAGACCAGTACGTTGAGAAGCCAACTAAGGAACAGGCTATCCTAGATTGGGTATTGTGCAATGAGAAGGGGTTAATTAATAATCTTGTTGTGGGGGGTCCTTTAGGGAAGAGTGACTATAACATGATAGAATTCTTCATTAAGATGGAAAGTGAAGCAGTCCAATCTGAAACTAGGGTCCTAAATCTAAACAAAGGAAACTACGAAGGTATGAGGAGTGAGTTGGCTATGATAGATTGGGGAGCTTCATTAAAAGGCATGACGGTGGATAGGCGAAGGATAACATTTAAGGAACGAATGCATGAATTGCAACAGTTATACATTCCTTTCTGGCGCAAAAACACAAAAGGAAACGCGGCCCAACCATAGCTAACAAAATAAATTAAGGATAGTATTAGATCCAAAGAGGAGTCATATAGAGTTGCCTGAAAAAGTAGCAAGCCTGAGGATTGGGAGCAGTTTAGAGTTCAGCGAAAAAGGACCAAGAGATTGATTAAGAGGGGAAAAATAGAGTATGAGAGTAAACTTGCAAGGAAGATAAAAGCGGACTGTAAAAGCTTCTACAAGTATGTAAAAAGAAAAAGATTAGTGAAGACAAATGTATGTCCCTTACAGTCAGAAACAGGAGAATTTATAATGGGGAACAAGGAAATGGCAGAGCAAGTAAACAAATACTTTGGGCTCGATTTTGCCATTGGGGGCGGGCTGGGGCGTGTCAGGTGGTTTCATGTCAGGACCCCGACTCCGATGTGAAGTTGGAAAAAAGTACGATTTTGCCCTAATTGGGCACTTGATTGCCAGCGTGTGGAAACCCCTGGCCCAATGAGTCGTTTCATACAGAAAGTCGCCTCCGATGACATCATCAATGCTGCTGGATTTAAGGCCTGCAAGCAGCCTTGCTTCTTCTGGAGACTTTAAACTTTATGCCCATTGTTGTGATCGCTTCATTCATCAACTATGTCCAGCAGTAGGCCAAAGTGTGCTCCAAGGTTCAATGAGGCCTCCCTCCACGCTCTGGTGGAGGGAGCAAGATCAAATAAGGAGGTGCTCTTTCCTTCCTCAGGGAGGAAAAAGCCTCCCCGGCAGACTAAAGCTGTGTGGATACAAATGGCCCAGGAGGTCAACTCAATCTCTATGTGCCGCAGAACCTGGCTGCAGAGAAGGAAGAGGTTTCATGACCTTCTGCGCACAGGAAAAGTGAGTATGACTTTCCCATCACCCTCAATCTGATCCCCATCGCCTCTCCTCACCAGCACTCTGCTTTGCCAACCTCTTCCTCCACATCCCACTTGACACTTACATCCCTGCACCCTTACCCATTCCCTCTCTATGGTCACATTCACTTAACTATTCGACCAAGCAGCCCTCACACTCCCTATCACGCTCTCAAACTCCACTTGTGTCCCTCATTGCAGGAAAAGAGAGTGCACAAGGAGGAGGGCCACCCTCAGTAGCCCAGCTCACCACCTCAGAGGAGGCGGCCCTGGAAATCGCCGGTGTCGAGGAAGATTTGCAAGTGGGGGACGGACAGATGGGCGCATCACAGCAAGCTGGTGACAGAATAGTTTGGCATCTCTCTCATTGACATTGCATGAGTGACTGATAATGATTCTGATGCTCTAACAGATTGACTTATGATCATCTGCACAATTCAATGTGCATGCAACTTTTACTTCACATCTCTAATTCTTTCCTTTACTCCCCCACAGGGCCATCGACAACCCCTGTCCCCACTGTCCAGGAGGAACAGCCTGAGCTTCAAGACTCCTCAGAGGAAGCTGCAACCTCTGAGGGCGCAGCGTCAGCAGAATTCAGCGCACCCAGCATCAGCGCAGACACTCACACCTCGGCGGGACCTTTGCGAGATAGAGTAGTGTTGTCACCTGGTGTATCACAGCTCACAAGATGGTGGAGACAGGGACAGCAGTGGAGATCCTTGTCGGAGGGTGCAGGACTCTGCCAGCTCGGCTCAGCTGCATGTCGACCCTGTGCCTCCGGGTCCATCCAGAAGGAGAGCGGTGCTGGAACTCCAGGAAGAGGTGCAGGAGTCTCTGGCAGGTTTTGTCTCCAGGGTTGCTGAGAGTGTGGAGCGAATGGAGGAGTCCATTGCAAACATGAGCAGAGTCTTTGTGGAGGCATTGGCGCATGAACACATCACCACGGAAAGGATGGCAATCACCGTGGAAAGGATGACATCTCTGGAGGAGAAGATGGCTACGGCCATGGAGGAGCTAAGTCGCTAGAGTGTTGAAAACATGGTAATTGTTCAGAATAGACTGGCATCTCTTGAGTAGCGATGGTCAGCTATTGAGCATAGAAACCAGACCTTCATGGAAGTCCTCTGGAGTAGGACTTCCAGTGCAGAAACGGGTCCTCATGGCCCCCCTGAAGTGCAGCAAGGTGCTGTCAAGCCACTTGCTAGCTCTGAAGTGGGGCTGACCCATGAGAGGGATGTTGGTGGCAGACAACAAGGAAGTGGGGGCTCCTCTCCAAGCGCTCACACAACCATGCCACTGCAAAGCCCTCGGTCAGAGCCCCACCAGAGTCCTCACCCAACTGAGATGGGCATCTCATCCCCTGCACAGCCGTAGGAGCAGCAGACTGTTGCCGTGCCCTCACTGGTTCGCAACCCCAGAGGACGGCCACCAAAGGTGTCGAGACAGGAGCAGCAAGAAAGTGAGCAAGGGGCCTCCATATCTGCTGAAGCCACAGGGGAAGCACCACGTAGGAGCATGCGTAAGAGGAAGATAATGCATAAGTAGCCACAAGGGTAGTCACTTGGGTGTCATGTTGTGTTTACTTTTGAAATGCCATCAGTTGCTTGTTGTGATAAAAAATTCTGATGGCAAACTGTTGAAGTTGTGGCCTGTGTCATTTCACAAATGGGACTTCCACATTGAGGGCTTAGGACGACTTGCAATTGTAAGTATGGTGGTCAGAGTGATAGGAATCTGCAGGTTCTTGTCCATTGTCGATGCTCGGGTAAGAAGGTGCAAGGCAAAAGTGTTTGATTGTGCAGGCTAAGCAAATCTGGCCAACATGAGTGCGTCCCTTGCATCCAGGGCAGCAATGTGGTCACGCGCTAGTGCCTTCTGGCCTGTGCAGCTTCAGGTGGGTGAGCAGCAGCTTGGCGCTCCTGTTGTTGCTCCTGCTGTTGATGCTGCTGTTGTTCATGGTTCTGCTGCTGCCGCGGCTGGTCTTTGTCCGAATCTGATGTCCAGGAGGAAAGGAAATAAATGGTTCCCATGCTTCTGGTATATTCCTCAGTTGAGGAAGCGCTCATTCAAGATGGGGAGAGGGGTTTCCCAGGAGGTCACACTGGAGATGGGTTTCAGGCTCCAAACTTCCACAACAATGAGTAGGCCTGCTAAAAGTTCCCCCAGACCTGAGACAACAAAGTTCTGCCACCTGCAAATGATCATTGGTTAAAACTCCTTTTTAATGGTGGAGCTGCAGCTGTTAGTAAGCAATCCACTTGTGAGGCCGCCTGGATTAACTGGCGTGTTCCAGAGATGTGCAGGACGGGGGGAAAGTGTTAAAATCAGAAAGGCCGCTCAAAATGGGATTATAGAGGCAATTAATTCGTTGTTAAGGGCCTTAAGGTCTGAAACCCTGATTCTGGGAAAATTGCTCGGAGGCGGGATCGGAGCCGCCCGCCATTTTCTGCGATTTTAACACCTCACACGCCTCCAATCCCTCCTCCTCGGGCCTGGCAAAATCGAGCCCTTTGGTTCTGTCTTCACGGAAGAGGACACAAATAACTTCCCAGAAATGCTAGGGAACCAAGGGTCTAGTGAGAAGGAGGAATTAAAGGAAATTAGTATTAGTAAAAAAATAGTGCTGGAGAAATTAATGGGACTGAAAGTCGATAAATCCCCAGGGCCTGATAATCTGCATCCCAGAGTACTAAAAGAGGTAGCCATGAAAATAGTGGATGCATTGGTTGTCATCTTCCAAAATTCTATAGATTATGGAACAGTTCCTGCAGATTGGAGAGTGGCAAATGTAACCCCACTATTTAAAAAAGGAGGGAGAGAGAAAACGGGGAACTACAGACCGGTTAGCCTAACATCAGGAGTAGGGAAAATGCTAGAGTCTATTATAAAGGATGTGATAACAGGACACTTAGAAAATATCAACGGGATTAGACAAAGTCAATATGGATTTATGAAAGGGAAATCGTGTTTGACAAACTTACTGGAGTTTTTTGAGGATGTAACTGGTAGAATAGATGAGGGAGAACCAGTGGATGTGGTGTACTTGGATTTTCAGAAGGCCTTTGATAAAGTCCCACATAAGAGGTTAGTGTGCAAAATTAAAGCACATGGGATTGGGGGTAATATACAGGCATGGATTGAAAATTGGTTAACAGACAGGAAACAGAGTAGGAATAAATGGGTCTTTTTTGGGGTGGCAGGCGGTGACTAGTGGGGTACCACAGGGATCAGTGCTTGGGCCCCAGATATTCACTGGCCCAGAAATTCGGGTCTCCATGGGTGAGTATGCGCAGTGTACTCACCCGTAGGCCCAACGAAAGTGCCGGTTTTGTGCATGCACTGCGCATGCGCGGGAAACCGGAACTTCCGTTCCCTTAAAGGAAGGGGTTCACAGGTCGAATGCGTGCGCAGGAGAGGCAGCGCGTGCGCCTGGAACTTCTGTTTTTTTTGCAGGTTTCTCTGGGAGGGTAAGTCTCCAGGAGTTACACTTTTAAAAAGCAGTGGCAAGGCCTGCTTTTAACAATGTAAGTGGTGAATTAAGTAAAATTAAAACATTTTTTCCACAGGTTTATTATTTTTAAATACTTTAAAGAAAGGTAAGTTTATTTTTAGCCCTGTTAGAAACTGTAATTAATTTTTTCAAAAAATTTAAATTATTGTTTAAAATAGTTATTTTATGTAATTTATAGTTATTTTAAAAATGTGATGTTTTTTAAAATTTATTTGAAGTTTTAGTTATGTTTTGGGGCTGATTTGTATTTATAGTTTTGACAGCTCTTCCTGTCAAATTTATGAATGGGCATTCCTTGCTACCATTGACTCTCCATGGCCCACGTGATCCCAGGGGACGCTTCGAACTAACTGCGCCCCTGGGATACGCAAGCACTGCGCGCCGGCAGTTGGAGGAGGCCCAGGATCGGAATACCACGCAGGCCCACAGCACAACGGCCGGTGCGCTAGGTAAGTGCAGGTCGGAGGCTTGCACCCGCGGGAAGCCTCCGACCCGAATTCCTGGGCCTATATATATTAATGATTTGGATGAGGGAAACAAATGTAATATTTCCAAGTTTGCTGATGACACGAAACTAGGTGGGATTGTGAGTTGTGAGGAGGATGCAAAGAGGCTTCAAGGCGATTTAGACAAGTTGAGTGACTGGGCAAATACATGGCAGATGCAGTATAACGTGGATAAATGTGAAGCTATCCACTTCGGTAGGAAAAACAGAAAGGCAGAGTATTATTTAACTGGTGATAGATTGGGAAATGTTGATGTACAGAGGGAGCTGGGTGTCCTTGTACACCAGTCACCGAAAGCAAACATGCAGGTGCAGCAAGTAGTTAGGAAGGCAAATTGTATGTTGGCCTTCATTGCAAGAGGATTTGAATATAGGAGCAGGGATGTCTTACTCCAGTTATACAGGGCCTTGGTGAGATCACACCTGGAGTACTGTGTGCAGTTTTGGTCTCCTTACCTAAGAAAGGATATACTTGCCATAGAGGGAGTGCAGTGAAGGTTCACCAGACTGATTCCTGGGATAGCAGGACTGTCGTATGAGGAGAGATTGGGTCGACTAGGCCTGTATTCACTAGAGTTTAGAAGAATGAGAGGGGCTCTCATTGAAACGTATAAAATTCTGACAGGGCTAGACAGACTGGATGCAGGGAGGATGTTTTCCCTGGCTGGGGGGTCTAGAACGAGGGGTCACAGTCTCAGGATACGGGGTAGGACATTTAAAATTAAAAAAAAAAATTGTTTATGGGATCAGGGTGTCGCTAGCAATGCCAGCATTTATTGCCCATCCCTAGTTGCCCTTGAGAAGGTGGTGGTGAACTGCTGCAGTCCGTGTGGCGAAGATACTCCCACAGTGCTGTTAGGTAGGGAGTTCCAGGATTTTGACCCAGCGACGACGAAGGATCGGCGATATACTTCTAAGTCAGGATGGTGTGTGACTTGGAGGGGAACTTGGAGGTGGTGGTGTTCCCATACACCTGCTGCCTTTGTCCTTCTAGGTGGAAGAGGTTGCGAGTTTGGGAGATGCTGCCGAAGAAGCCTTGGCGAGTTGCTGCAGTGCATCTTGTAGATGGTACACACTGCAGCCACGGTACGCCAGTGGTGGAGGGAGTGAATGTTTAAGGTGGTGGATGGGGTGCCAATCAAGCAGGCTGCTTTGTCCTGGATGGTGTTGAGCTTCTTGAGTGTTGTTGGTGCTGCACTCATCCAGGCAAGTGGAGAGTATTCCATCACACTCCTTACTTGTGCCTTGTAGATGGTGGAAAGGCTTTGGGGAGTCAGGAGGCGAGACACTCACCGCAGAATACCTAGCCTCTGACCTGCTCTTATGCACAGTATTTATGTGGCTGGTCCAGTTAAGTTTCTGGTTAATGGTGACCCCCAGGATGTTGATAGTGGGGGATTTGGCGATGGTAATGCCATTGAATGTCAAGGGGAGGTGGTTCGACTCTCGCTTGTTGGAGATAGTCATTGCCTGGCACTTCTGTGGCGCGAATGTTACCTGCCACTTATCAGCCCAAGCCTGAATGTCGTCCAGGTCTTGTTGCATGCGGGCATGGACTGCTTCATTATCTGTGAAGTTGCGAATGGCGCTGAACACTGTGCAGTCATCAGCGAACATCCCCATTTCTGACCTCATGTTGGAGGGAAGGTCATTATAATGAAGCAGCTGACGATGGTTGGGCCTAGGACACTGCCCTGAGGAACTCCTGCAGCGCTGTCCTGGGGCTGTGATGATTGACCTTTAAGCACCACAACCATCTTCCTTTGTGCTAGGTATGACTCCAGCCAGTGGAGCGTTTTCCCCCGATTCCCATTGACTTCAGTTTTACTAGGGCTCCTTGATGCCAGACTCGGTCAAATGCTGCCTCGATGTCAAGGGCAGTCACTCTCACCTCACCTCTAGAACTCAGCTCCTTTGTCCATGCTTGGACCAAGGCTGTAATGAGGTCGGGAGCCGAGTGGTCTTGGCGGAACCCAAACTGGGCATCAGTGAGCAGGTTATTGTTGAGTAAGTGCCACTTGATAGCACTGTCGATGACACCTTCCATCACTTTGCTGATGGTTGAGAGTAGACTGATTGGGCAGTAATTGGCCAGGTTGGATTTGTCCTGCTTTTTGTGGACAGGACATACCTGGGCAGTTTTCCACAATGTCGGATAGATGCCAGTGTTGTAGCTGCTAGTTCTGGAGCACAAGTCTTCAGCACGATAGCCAGGATGTTGTCGAGGCCCATAGCCTTTGCTGTATCCAGTGCGCTCAGCCGTTTCTTGATATCACGTGGAGTGAATTGAATTGGCTGAAGACTGGCTTCTGTGATGGTGGGGACCTCAGGAGTAGGCCGATATGGATCATCCACTAGGCACTTCTGGCTGAAGTTGGTTGCAAATGCTTCAGTCTTGTCTTTTGCACTCACGTGCTGGATTCCACCATCATTGAGGATGGGGATATTCTTGGAGTCTCCTCCCCCCGTTAGTTGTTTAATGGTCCACCACCATTCACGACTGGATGTGGCAGGACTGCAGAGCTTTGATCTGATCCGTTGATTGTGGGATCGCTTATCCATGTCTATAGCATTCTGCTTCCGCTTTTTAGCATGCATGTAGTCCTGTGTTGCAGCTTCCCCAGGTTGGCACCTCATTTTTAGGTACCCCTGGTGCTGCTCCTGGCATGCTCTTCTGCACTCATTGTTGAACCAGGGTTGGTCCCCTGGCTTGGTGGTAATGGTGAGTGAGGGATATGCCGGGCCATGAGGTTACAGATTGTGGTTGAATACAATTCTGCTGCTGCTGATGGCTCACAACGCCTCATGGATGCCCAGTTTTGAGCAGCTAGATCTATTCTGAATCTATCCCATTTAGCACGGTGGTAGTGCCACACAACACGATGGAGGGTGTTCTCAGTGTGAAGACGGGACTTCGTCTCCACAATGCCTGTGCGGTGGTCATTGCTGCCAATGCTGTCATGGACAGATGCATCTGCGACAGGTAGATCGGTGAGGACGATATGAGGAGAAATTTCTTCACTCGGAGGGTGGTGAACCTGTGGAATTCTCTACCACAGAAGGCTGTGGAGGCCAAGTCACTGAATATATTTAAGAAGGAGATAGATAGATTTCTAGACACAAAAGGCATCAAGGGGTATGGGGAGAGAGCGGGAATATGGTATTGAGGTAGAGGATCAGCCATGATCATATTGAATGGCAGAGCAGGCTCGAAGGGCCAAATGGCCTACTCCTGCTCCTATTTTTCTATGTTTCTATGATAGCTGTTAATGTTACTGCCATCATCATCCACACATCATCTAGAGCCATCTTCTGTTTCTTAATTTGTCCCATTACCTCTCCTTTTGCCTTGCACCATCATCCCTTTTGTCATTCCATCTCTCCTGCCTTCCATCCTATCACAGACCTCCCCTTTGTTCTTTCCTCCCCATCTCCCTGCCCTGCTTAAAAATCTCTCTTCCCTAACCTTTTCCAGTTGTGACGAAGGGTTCGACCTGAAACGTTGACTCTGTTTCTCTCTCCCCCATGCTGCCTGACCTGCTGAGTGTTTCCAGCACTTTGTGTTGTTATTTCAGATTCCCAGCATCCGCAGTATTTAGCTATTGTAGTTGGTTACTGCAGTTCATTGCAACACTGCGGCGCCACCACAAGGAGGAGTTAGTTACTGCAGTTCGCTGTAACGCTGTCTACGGAGGTCACTGACCATCATCAAAGACCCTACCCATCCCAGCCACAGTTTGTTCGCCCCCCTGCCATCTGGGAGACGCTACAGATGCATTCGCACCCGCACGACCAGATTTAGGAACAGCTTCTTTCCCAGGGCTGTCATCCTACTGAACTCTGCCAATAAACTCTAAAGCTTGCACATCTGTCAATGCAATTTATTATGTTTATGTTTATGTTACAAGCCAAATGTATGTTAAATGTCTTAATCAAAATGTACACTCTCGGGAGCCGCAAGCTTACATTTCGTTGTACTGCACTTGTGCACAAACAATGACAATAAAGTTGATTATTATTATTATTATTAATTCAATTTCAATTTTATTGGTCACATAACTAAATACAAGAAGTGTAATCTAGTCAGTGAAATGCTTTTTTCTTGACGAGCCGAGAGCACCAAGCAGCAAGAACACTGAGCTGCCTGGTACGCACGGAGCCCGCAAAGATGGCAGCCATCTTCATCGGCGCCATCACAAAAAAACACATACCGACATATACACGCATACATACTTTAAATATAAATAAAGCAGACATAAAAAAGACAGCACACAAAATGAACAAGCAATAATGTAAAAAAAGTAATTTCTACAGTAATTACATTGATATTTCTACCCAGGCTTCAGGGTGGCCGTACTGGGAGAGCATCATGAGGAACTCACAACACTGCGGCGCCACCACCGGGAGGAGTTAGTTACTGCAGTTCATTGCAACACTGCGGCGCCACCACATGAAGGAGCTGGTTACTGCAGTTCATTGCAACACTGCGGCGCCACCACAGGAAGGAGCTGGTTACTGCAGTTCATTGCAACACTGTGGCGCCACCACAGGGAGGAGCTGGTTACTGCAGTTCATTGCAACACTGCGGCGCCACCACAGGAAGGAGCTGGTTACTGCAGTTCATTGCAACACTGCGGCCATTGCAACACTGCGGCGCCACCACAGGGAGGAGCTGGTTACTGCAGTTCATCACAGCTCTGCGGCGCCACCACAGGGAGGAGCTGGTTACTGCAGTTCATCACAGCTCTGCAGCGCCACACTACAGGGCGGCATCTGGAACTGCAGCTAATCATCCGGTAAAGGACACGCTGCGGGGTGGGAGCAGTCGATTAGATTCTGGTTTTGCACAAACAACATTAAAGGGGTAACAGGGATGTGTGCTTTTTATGTCAATGCTCAGGGATCAAGTGCTTCCTCTCAGGACATGGCTGGACCCCCTGTTCTTTTGTGTGCCAGCCAGTGGCTCAGTGGATAGCAGTCTCACCTCTGAGTCAGAATGTTGTGGGTTCAAGTCCCACTTTAGAGAATTGAACACAAAAATCTAAGCTGACACTCCAGTGCAGTGCTGAGGTAGTGCTGCACTGTTGGAGGTGCTGTCTTTCGGATGAGATTTTAAACTGAGGCCCCGTCAGCTCTCAGGTGGCACTATTTTGAAGGAGAGCAATGGAGTTATCCCCAGTGTCCTAGCCAATATTTATTCCTCAATCAACATAACGAAAACAGATTATCTGGTCATTATCACATTGCTGTTTGTGGGAGCTTGCTGAGTGCAAATTGGCTGCCACGTTTCCTACATTGCAACAGTGACTACACTTCAAAAGTACTTCATTGGCTGTAAAGTGCTTTGGGACATCCAGTGGTTGTGAAAGGTGCTATAGAAATGCAAGTCTTTCTTACTAGGTTCATGGAGTGCTGGATAAGATCAGGTGAGGGGAAAAGAGTATTAAAATAAGGTTATGGGTAAAGTAAAATAACGCAATGATCGTGCTCTGCCTATGACAGCAGAGCAGGGCTTAATTCAATTACATCGACTGAAATTCACCCCAGTGCATACATTGATGTAAACTGTTACAAATTGCAGATTCTTATCAAAGCAGCAGTTTAGAAAGCAAAGGACACAGAGTTAATATCCCAAATTCAAAGGCAGTATTGCCAGTTGTGGAGACAGATCAAGCAATGCCACTGTCCCCAATAGGTAAGCAAATCTTAAACAACTGAAGTTAGATTGAGGATAAATTTCACATACCAATACCATTTCTGCTACCAGAATCTAACTGGTCTATATTTCTTTGTTTTGGTAATATATTCGTCACTGTACTATTCCCTTATATCTCTATAAATTGTTTTATATTCAAAACATTAAATTACCAGGTAACCACTTTACTTTTTACCAAGCATCACATTGTTACCTTACTAACCTGACATTGTTAACGGTTCTTTCTCCTCAGGTACTGTCCCCCTCCCCCTCAAATCTGCCGTCATCACCCCTCTCAAAAAAACAACCCTTGATCCCTCCATCCTTGCAAACTACCACCCCATCTCCAACCTCCCTTTCCTCTCCAAAGTCCTTGAACGTGTTGTCACCTCCCAAATCCGTGCCCATCTTTCCCGCAATTCCATGTTTGAATCCCTCCAATCCGGTTTCCGCCCTTGCCACAGTACCGAAACGGCTCTCATCAAAGTCACAAATTACATCCTTTGTGACTGTGACAAAGGTAAACTATCCCTCCTCGTCCTTCTTGACTTGTCTGCAGCCTTTGACACGGTTGACCACTCCATCCTTTTCCAATGCCTCTCCACCATCGTCCAGCTGGGTGGGACTGCACTCATCTGGTTCCATTCTTATCTATCTAATCATAGCCAGAGAATCACCTGCAACTGCTTCTCGTCCTGCTCCCGCATCATTACCTCTCGTGCCCCCCAAGGATCTATCCTTGGCCCCCTCCTATTTCTCATCTACATGCTGCCCCTTGGCGACATCATCCGAAAACACAGCGTCAGTTTCCACATGTACGCTGACGACACCCACTAACACTTCTCTCGACCCCTCCATGGTCTCTAAATTGTCAGACTGCTTGTCCGACATACAGTCTGGATGAGCAAAAATGTTCTCCAATTAAATATAGGGAAGACTGAAGCCATTGTTTTCAGTCCCCGCCACAAACTCCGTTCTCTAGCCACTTCATCCCTCTCCCTAACATCTGTCTGAGGCTGAATCACACTGTTCACAACCTTGGTGTCATATTTGACCCTGAAATGAGCTTCCGACCACATATCCGCAGCATAACAAAGACCGCCTATTTCCACCTCCGTAACATTGCCCGTCTTCGCCCTTGCCTCAGCTCATCCGCTCCTGAAACCCTCATCCATGCCTTTGTTACCTCTAGACTTGACTATTCCAACACACTCCTGACTGGCCTCCCACATTCTACTCTACGTAAACTTGAGGTCATCCAAAACTCAGCTGCCTGTGTCCTAACTTGCACCAAGTCCCATTCGTCCATCACCCCTGTGCTCGCTGACCTACATTGGCTCCCGGTTAAGCAACGTTTCGATTTCAAAATTCTCATCCTTGTTTTCAAATCCCTCCATGGCCTCGACCCTCCTATCTCTGTAATCTCCTTTAGCCCCACAACCCTCCGAGATATCTGCGCTCCTCTAATTCTGCCCTCTTGAGCATCCCTGATTATAATCGCTCCACCTTTGGTGGCCGTGCCTTCTGTTGCTTTGACCCTAAGCTCTGGAATTCCCTGCCTAAACCTCTCGGCCTCACTACCTCTCTTTCCTCCTTTAAGATGCTTCTTAAAACCTACCTCTTTGACCAATCTTTTGGTTACCTGTCCTAATTTATCCTTATGTGGCTTGGTGTCAAATTTAAATTTTTTTATTTTGTCTTATAATACTCCTGTGCAGCACCTTGGGATGTTTTACTATGCTAAAGGTGCTATATAAATACAAGTTGTTGTTGTAACCTCTCTCCTACTGTTGCCAAAACGCTAATCTAAAACTGTATCTTTATAGTTTTGACTTCTCTACTGCCTGTCCTCCCCAACTCTACCCTCCACAAATTACAACTCCTGCAGAATGCTGCATCCCGCATCGTCACCCACACAAAGTTACCATCTCATCATCCCTGCTCATGCCAAGTTCCACTAGTTTGCCATACACCAGTAGATTGATTTAAATACCCAATTCCTTGCTTTCAGTTGCCTCCATGCCAACCCCTCACTCTACCTCAGCAATCTCCTCCAACTATACACACTCACATTCATCCTCCACTCCCCTGATAGTGGGTTAGTCCTTGTTACCCACTCTCCCACTTCCACTATTGGTGACAGACCTTTAAATTATTATGCCCTTGCCCTCTGGAGCACTTTCACTAAACACTATTGCCTTGTAACAACATTCAGAAGCCTCCTAAAAACCTCTTCAACTCTGTATTTGTCTCCATGCCAAATTCTCAGCTGTTCCTTTTTCCCTTTAGTCTCGGCATCCGCTGTTTTCTTCCACACTGTAAAGCCCCTTGAGGTGTCTCTGAACATCAGGAATACTGCAGAAATTTAAGTTGTTGTTGCATCATGTGTATGACAGACGTATGAACAACATTCACCATTTGATACATTTATTGTACTGATCTCATATAAGACAATATTGGCACAATCGCAAAGCAACTTGTCCTTAAAACTATTCTCTCCTCTAGTTTGTGACTTACTCATTTTACACCATATGCTTATAGGAATTGACACTGAAATATGAGAGCCACAAAATACATTGAATTGTCTTCCCATGTCAACCACCCTTATAACATCTCTGAGTGACTCTCAATTTATCAGTGACCTGAGGCAAATTATGTCCATTTGGAACTGGGTGGAAATTTAAAATCTTTACAACCAGTAGAGAAAGGAAATTTTCATCCTCTGAATGTGGGTTGGATTCATATCCAGATCCCATGGGTCAAAGAGCAGTGTGCTGGCCAAGTATCTGAATCGTCTTTCTTTTCTCTCCCTGTCAAAGTGGCAATCTGTGTGTAGAGCCGGAAGATGTAGGTGAGGTTTTAAATGAATATTTTGCATCTGTGTTCACTATGGAGAAGGACGATGTAGGCATAGAAATCAGGCAGGGGGATTGTGATATACTTGAACAAATTAATATTGAGAGGGAGGAGATACTGGCGGTTTTAGCGGGTTTAAAAGTGGATAAATCCCCAGGCCCAGACTAGATGTATCCCAGGCTGCTGTGTGAGGCAAGGGAGGAGATTTCAGGGGCTCTGACACAAATTTTCAGAACCTCTCTGGCCACAGGGGAGGTGCCAGAGGACTGGAGGACAGCTAATGTAGTACCATTATTCAAGAAGGGTAGTAGGGATAAACCAGGGAATTACAGGCCAGTGAGCCCATCATCAGTGGTAGGGAAATTATTGGAAAAAATTCTGAGGGGCAGAATTAGTCTCCACTTGGAGAGGCAAGGATTAATCAAGGATAGTCAGCATGGCATTGTCAGGGGAGATCAGGTCTCCTCTACATTGGGGAGACGAAACGCAGATTGGGTGACCGTTTTGTGGAACACCTCCATTCAGTCCGTAAGGGTGACCCCGAGCTTCCGGTCGCCTGTCATTTCAATTCACCGTTCCATTCCCACTCAGACCTCACTGTCTGCGGCCTCTTGCATTGTTCCACGGAAGCTCACCGTAAACTCGAGGAACAGTACCTCATCTTCCGATTAGGCACTTTACAGCCTTCTGGACTCAATATCGAGTTCAACAATTTCAGACCATAACCTCGGCCCCTATTATATTTTTAATATATTTTTTATCCACACTTTTGATTTGTGCCTTTTCCTTTTTTTCTTTCTCTCTCCCACATGGCAGCTGTCTTTCACTCTGCCAGCGCATTTCACACTTCATCTAGAGCCATTGTTTGTTTCTTTACCTGTCCTATTACCATCTCGTCTCACCTTGAATATCTCTTAATGTCTCTTCTTTCATCCCCTCCCCCATTTCCTAGCCCCCAAACTGCCTTTTAATCTTTTCATTTCCTGCCTTTTTTTCTCAGTTCTGTCGAAGGGTTTCGACCCGAAACGTTGACTCTGTTTCTCTCTCCACGGATATTGCCTGGCCTGCTGAGTTTTTCCAGCGTTTTCTGTTGTTATTTCGGATTTCCAACATCTGCAGTATTTTGCTATCGTATTCATGTCTAACCAATTTGATTGAATTTTTCGAGGGGGCGACTAGGTGTGTGGATGAGGGTAGTGCAGTTGATGTGGTATACATGGACTTCAGTAAGGCTTTTAACAAAGTCCCACCTGGGAGACTGGTCAAGAAGGTAAGAGCCCATGGGATCCAGGGCAATTTGGCACATTGGATCGAAAATTGGCTTAGTGGCAGGAGGCAGAGGGTGATGGTGGAAGGTTGTTTTTGTGACTGGAAGCCTGTGTCCAGTGGCGTACCACAGGGATCGGTGCTGGGTCCCTTGCTGTTTGTAGTGTATATTAATGATTTAGATATGAATGTTGGAGGTATGATCAGTAAGTTCGCAGATGACATGAAAATTGGTGGAGTGGTAAATAGCGAGGAGGGAAGCCTCAGGCTACAGGACAATATAGACGGGTTGATCAGATGGGTAGAACAGTGGCAAATGGAATTTAACCCAGAAAAGTGTGAGGTGATGCATTTTGGGAGGACTAACAAGGCAAGGGCATACACAATGAATGGTAGGACCCTAGGAATGACAGAGGATCAGAGGGACCTTGGTGTGCATGTACATAGATCCCTGAAGGCAGTAGGACAGGTAGATAAGGTGGCTAAAAAGGCATATGGGATACTTGCCTTCATTAGCTGAGGCATAGAATATAAGAGCAGGGAGGTTATGATGGAGCTGTACAAAACACTAGTTAGGCCACAGCTGGAATACTGTGTGCAGTTCTGGTCACCACACTATAGGAAGGATGTGATTGCATTGGAGAGGGTGCAGAGGAGATTCACCAGGATGTTACCTGGGCTTCAGCTCTGAGGAGAGACTGAACATGCTGGGGTTGTTTTCCTTGGAGCAGAGAAGGCTGAGGGGGGACCTGATTGAGGTGTGCAAAATTATAAGGGGCATAGATAGGGTAGATAGAAAGGAACTTTTCCCCTTAGTAGAGAGGTCAATAACCAGGGGGCATAGTTTCAAGGTTAGGGGCAGGAGGTTTAGAGGGGATTTGAGGAAAAACTTTTTCACCCAGAGGGTGGTTGGAATCTGGAACTCACTGCCTGAAAGGGTGGTAGAGGCAGGAACCCTCACAACATTCAAGAAGCTTTTAGACGAGCACTTGAAACGCCATAGCATACAAGGCTACGGACCAAATGCTGGAAAATGGGATTAGATTAGACAGGGTTTGATGGCCGGCGTGGACATGATGGGCCGAAGGGCCTCTTTCTGTGCTGTATGACTCTATGACTCACTGTCTTTCTTTCATTTCCTTTCATTCTCTCACTTGCTCAAGCTCACTCACTTGTTCTCTCTCTCTCTTTCTAGGTATGAAGGGAATTCTTCAAGATGTTGTAAGGTGTTATATCAGCTCCCTACTCTACTGAACAGATTTCTTCTTTCATTCTTATTGGTTTTATAAACATGTTAGCTCTAGATAATGTTCCATTTTACCTGATTTTCTGAGCAGGAGGGAAAGGCTGAAGCTGATGGGGTCCTTCTTTAAATAAGTGCAATTTGGCCATCTGCCTGTGCCTGCTGGAAACTCCAGCTGCTGCCCCTCTTCCCCAGACTCCCTGATTAAGTGGGTCGATCTGTACTTTGAAACTCATTAGGGTTCTAGGCTGCTGGCCATGGCCTGGCCTGGATAAACCCATCAATGGGTCTCACGTATGTCCTTGTGGAGGCTGGTACATCTCCGCTCATTTGGCCAACACTACTACACCGGGCTCCTTCCATGGCCAGGACCAGGAACACTTGGCTTCTGGAATCTCTGCCTCTTGCTCGGCCTCTGGCTATCATTTACCTTCTAAAGGGTGAACAGAAGTTCTGACCCCTACAAGGCAGAGGAAAATCTCAAGCAGCGGATACCCGGCGCAATCATTTTTTATGGTGTTTCTGCCAATCTCCCGACAGAGATCAGAATATCCATTAAACATCCCAGTCCTAAAATTCATTGCATACAGTGGGCGACCGGCAGAATCCTGTGAAGTTATGGGCCCCTGGGACTAAAATAATGAATTCATTTATATTTCAGTGTTGAGCTCCATATAAGGACCTGACTCTTCAGATTGCACAATTTGCTGAAAAACATTTTTGTTTGTTTTAAATATGCTGATTGTTCACATTACATTCTCTGTTGGGTCAACACTTGTTGGCAATTGTAGGAGTTGGGTCAGCACCACTGTTGTTTATTAACAGAGCTCAGAATAAAGCCTAGTTTCTTGTGGCTCATTTGACAGCACAGCATTGTTCAAGATGAAGAGAATGCTGTCCTATCTTTTACTAATTTCTATTCCAGCGTTAATATCCTCTGATTTCATAATAACGGAATCAGAGCATCATAAGGTAATGTACGATTTATACTGCCAAATATTTATAATAACTTTGTTAATTGACTGAATCACTGTTTAAACTTTTTTATTTTTTTATTTGAGCAGATTGATAATGCGAACCCTTTGTCAAATCTTCTGAACCTGGGCGGACGAACACTGAAGGTATTCAGCAGTTAATCCAATCCGTACATGTAAAATTACTGGGCTTCATTTAATCATTGCGAAATGCTATCTCAAGTAAAATATAAAAGGATTAACTGTTGATTATAAGTTTCACGTCTGAGCTTTTTGCAATTCCAATCGTACCACACGTTGACCTCACCAGTCGTGATTTACAAGTCTCACACACTAGAACTGTAAATATTTTCTAACCTACCCACTAATGCAAAAAGAATGATTCAATGCAACAACCAGGTAACGTTTCCAAATTAAATCCTGAGTGAGAGTAAATCAAGGGCAATTTTATGAATCCTCATTGAACCCTCAGGTTAGGTTACAGTCTATTAATCGGCGTCTAGCATCTAATTTGCTTTAACGGTGTGTACTGCTTCAATTTAGTGTGAGTTTTATTTTGTTTTGCGTCTACTCTTGGTTGGCCGTAGCTGTCAATGTGGCCACAAACTGAGGACAATCTTTGCACTAAAGGATCGATTATTATGATGTCGTTCCTGTAAGTTTAGCAATATGTAATTCTATTATCAATTATACTAAATAATACAGTATCACCGGGCTTATTTTGTACATAAATCTCAGTTATTTTGGACAGTACTTCAACTACAATGAATGCATTTTGTAACATTGATGTGTTGGTCCTTTTCTTGGATGGCAACAGAAAAGAAGCACCGAGGGACATGGCACAAAAGTAGGTTTGATTTTTCCGATACTATTTATTTCAGTAACAATTTCTGTTTTTCAATATGCTGGGTGATTTTTATTAGTTCTGTTAAATTCTCTTCTCTGAACAATCATTTGATTGGCTTTGTTGTGATGATTTATTGGGGGGGTGATTTTGTAAAATGTCCTTCAGAGGATACCATTCGTACACTGTGACCATTTCTAGTAAAAATATTGGACGCACTTTATCGCTAATGTTCCAGTAGAACAACACACAGCACTAATGTAATTTAAGTCTGATCTTTCTAGTTATTCTAGTTTCTTGCTTCAGTCACTTCTCATTGAAATGTTACCCCTTAATTCCCTTCAGCATGTGAGGGAGCTGGAAATCTACAGTATGAAGATTGATTGCAAAGTTACCTCTCGATTTGCTCACAATGTGATAATCAGCCGAGTGGTAAATCGAGCAAATGAGTCGAGGGAAGCCATCTTTGATGTGGAACTGCCCAAAACAGCCTTCATTACCAACTTCAGCATGTGTGTATCAGTTGCATTATTCAGTCAAATTAACTAATTCGCATGAAAGAGCTCTTTTATATTTACTGTGTGAACATTTTATATATAGTGTGAATGTTTTATATATATACTGCATATAAAACAGAAGATAAAAAAAAACCTGTGTCTCTAGCTCAACAAATTAATTTTGCTAGTACAAATTGCAGCATGTCTGAATGTTTTGTCACTTTGCTTGGCTTATTTATGCATCTTCGAGGCCTATAGTTATCAGTAAAAATATAACTTTCATTGTCAGTTTTTCTGTGTTTTGCTTGTTGCAAAGCCATTGCTACTGACTGGCCATTTCTGCCAAATTAAAATTTAATTTTGTGTAATTAAATACACCTAAGAGCACTCCCCAAGTCTACTAACAGTAAACTCTTTAGAATTCAGTGGGACTGTTATTGAATTTTCCACGCCGTTTGTATCTCAGATTATATATTTTTTAGGTTACTGGGTTTGCCTATTTGAATTTGGGAGACTGTGGTTTGTGAAGGTCTGCCTCAGTGTTGCTTCCTTATTGGTGGATTTAGAATTTATCCATTAATGAGGGGACAACGCTGAGAATAAACGTCAGTTCTGTTAAATTGAAACAGGTGAACTAAGCAGCATAAGAAATAGAAATAGAAAGGACAGAGATTCTGTGAGAGGACTTTGTAGCCCAGGGGCCAATGGATCAATGCAATGGGTTGCACAATAATACAGAGGCAGTCGACCTCTGTTTCACTGTGCAGTCTTGTTATAATATATAGTTTACAGAGCTATAAGCTGATAATGGGAAAAACAGTTTAAAACTCCAGGGCCTAGAAATTAGGTATAGCCCCGCCAGCTCGCTTGCGCCCAGAATTTACCGCTGGGCGCGGAGCCAGTTGCGCCCGTCAGATATTCAGTTTTTGCGTCCCAAGTCGGAACCGGGCGCTATTCCAGGGTGTGCCTGCCCCCGCTTGGGGCGCTGAAACTGAATTTCAGCGCTCTAGGCGCCGCTACGCCACCCGCTGCGGAGCGGCAGGCTGCGGTACTGCAGGCCTCCTCCTTCTCTTAAGGGGGACGTGCCTGCAACGGGTAGATCGCCGCTGGATAGAGCCGGCAAATGAGCCCGGCACCACGGTGAAGTGCCGGGTTCGCGGAAAGCAGCTGGCAATGCCGCGGGGGGGGGGGGGGGTGGAGGAGGCCGGGGAAGGAGGTGCGGCCAGGCGGCCGCCGAAAAAGCGGCCGGCCGCACCTCCACTCCACTAAGGCTGCAGTACTGACCCGGTCTCCGAATGTTATTAGCGACCGCCACGGAAGAGGTGGCCGCTACTGAAGATGGGGGTCGGGGCGGTAGCGGGGCGGAACCGGGGCACTGCGCACACCGATGACGTCATCGGTGCCGGCGCAGCGCTACCGGCTACCGCCGCCATTACCGCGGCGCTCAATATCAGCGCTACCACCCCTACTGGCGCAAAAGCCCTCTTTGGGCGAAAACTGGGCGCAAAGCCAACTGAATTTCCAGCCCCAGATCCTACAGCAGTATAAGGCTCTTAGCCTTGGGGCCCAGCACTAATATAATCAGCAATATCCAGGACCTTTGCTGCTATCTTAATATTCCAGGTCCAAGGTCATGTGCCAATTGAAATGAATAGAAATTCACAAAATGTTAGGACGTAAAATGTGGAATGAGAAGAGGTCATTTGACCCACCAAGCCCATTCACTGACCATGTCCAATTTGCACTGTCACAGACTCTACCCAACTTGTTTAGGGGTTAATTTTTACCCTACCCACCCGGCAGAAACCGGGCAGATGGGCAGTTAAAACTGATCAGGTTTGTTCCTTCCTTGCTCCCTTCGATCTTAACCTGCAAGGTTCTTCAGGCAGCTGAGGCACCCTCCTAAAGCAGGCAGAAGCCTCTCAAATTGTTGCAAATCCAGGTCGTATTATGTCACTAGGTCACCAATTGTATTTTAAGTGAGGCCTGAGCGGGAAAGCCATCATGGCTGGCTCAGCAGGTTGGCAGCTGTTGGGAAGGACGAAGAGGCACAATACTTATTTCCTTTGTGGAGCCAGGACGGATAGGAGTGTTCCCCCGTATCCCAATAGGAAAGCTACAACCTCCCCTACTGTAAGCGAGGAAAATCTGGAAGGTAAAACAGAACTAACAGACTCAGGTGTTACCCAGATCAATAGTTTTATTACGAGTGCACACGGGAGAACTATCTCAGCTACCCTTAGCTAGAGACATCATTCTCAAGGGAAAAAGTGGCAATACAGCTTAGTTTATACAGTTTATTAGACAACACCCACTTATTACTAATGGGGGTGTATACATGAGAATATTGATGCTTCATTGGTTTACATGATTAATCAATCAACTATTAGGCCTGTCCTTTGAACTCGAGTACCCTCTGGATATGTCAGTAAGAAGCTTATGGGCTGCAAAGGCTTCATTCTAACTTCTGTATTCATGAGCTATCTCTTACTCTTGTTATCGGTATGGGGAGGTATTTTCAGCAGAGACATGGCTGGATGAATACAAAGCCACATTGAATTATGCAGCCGGCTGACTACTCTTCAAGGCCTTATTTGCTGCTATTCTTTAATCGTGCCTTTGTACTCTTATCTCTTCCAAGAGCAGGCTCTTTCTAAAGTGCAGTTACTCATTGTAACTACAAGCAACACTTCAGAATGTCTTCGGTCAGCTAAATTTATTTATGTTAGTTTAAAAAGGGTTAATATAGCCAAGTATCCCATGGTGCTTTGCGTTTGTTTTCCAGCCTAACAAGACTGAATGGTACCTTTCAGACATATTATACCGGTCAAATATTGAGGCCCACCCCTTTATATCTCCTAAACCAAATTTTATCCTAACACCTACCATGGACAGCAGCCCCCATCCCTCCCGTGAGACCCTCCCAAAACCTTCTCCCACCACTTAGCTGGAGGCTGATGGGTGGCCATGGGCCGCCCGATCTTTGGCAGCCAGCAGCCACTCTCTGCTCTCTTCTGGGCAGGAGGGGGACTGGGGGTATATAAATGAGGACCATTGTCTAAGATCACTGAAGAAGTGCTGCTACCGCTGGCAGGTGGGAAATTAATCTGCCGGAAACCAACTCAATTAAAATCCACCCCCCGCCCACCCCCCCTTAGTCTTCCGAGTGAGGGAAGCCTTCCAATTATATACCCAGAGCACACAGGAGCAAATGCTCACTATCTCAGGTGATTCAGACTGTGTTTGAAGCTATGAAGGTGGTTTCCATCTGCACAATCGTGTTTTTATTGCATTACGCAAATCGACTGGGCACAGTGCAGGTTGGCTAATCTGTTTACTACATTGGACAGAAACCAACCTCCCCCTTGCAATTCCAGGAAATATATAAAGGGCCCTAAGTTCTCTGAACTTGGTGTGCATGTAGCATTCATTTATGATTCAAACATTGACTGTACTATTTATATGTAATTACACAAAAAGGTATTTATTGGAGATAATAAATAGCTTGGGTGAACTGCATAAACCGTCAAAATTCCCTTTATTACATTGTAATTCCTTTCAGGTTTCTAATTAATTCTGTTTATTTTAACCTTCCAGGGTTTCTAATGGTGATTTTCATTCATTGCATCTTTCACTAGTGTGTTTCACCAGTAAGCTGTAGCTTTCCATAAGGTTCTGAGATCTTCTTATCATCTGCTTGCATCATGCTCAGTTTTGCAACTTTTAGCCAGGGCCACTGGAAAATAACCAACACATGTTTATCATGGATTTTTCTAAAATCATGCCACACGCCCCCATCCCCAAAAATCCTGCTGCTCCCTGTGGACAAGAGAGTCATAGATACAGCACAGAAGGAGGCCCTTCGGCCCATCGTGTCCGCACCGGCCATCAAGCCCTGTCTATTCTAATCCCATTTCCCAGCACTTGGTCCGTAGCCTTGTATGCTATGGCATTTCAAGTGGTCATCTAAATGCTTTTTGAATGTTGTGAGGGTTCCTGCCTCTACCACCCTTTCAGGCAGTGAGTTCCAGATTCCAACCACCCTCTGGGTGAAAAAGTTTTTCCTCAAATCCCCTCTAAACCTCCTGCCCCTTATCTTGAAACTATGCCCCCTGGTTATTGACCCCTCTACTAAGGGGAAAGTTATTTTCTATCTACCCTATCTATGCCCCCCATAATTTTGTACACCTCAATCAGGTCCCCCCTCAGCCTTCTCTGCTCCAAGGAAAACAACCCCAGCCTGTCCAGTCTCTCTTCATAGCTGAAACGCTCCAGCCCAGGTAACATCCTGGTGAATCTCCTCTGCACCCTCTCCAATGCAATCACATCCTTTCTATAGTGTGGCGACCAGAACTGCACACAGTATTCCAGCTGTGGCCTAACTAGCGTTTTGTACAGCTCCATCATAACCTCCCTGCTCTTATATTCTGTGCCTCGGCTAATGAAGGCAAGAATCCCATATGCCTTTTTAACCACCTTATCTACCTGTCCTGCTGAATTCCTGATATCTCAGTAGTTTTGTGAGATCTGTATTCCTGGCCTCAGTTTGTAGTGTACGTTGGTCCCCAGAGCAGCAGCCTCAAGTTGGATCCAGGAGCAGTGGATGGGGAGATGATTTGCTGTGTGAGTGGGTGAGGGAGAACAGTGCCAGGGGAGTTACGAGGAAGAGCACCAGCTTGAACTGAGGAGTGGGGATGAGGGCTGGGGTTGGGAGATTGCTAGTGGGAACTGGAGTGTGGAGGTGAGGGGAGGGTGAAAAATAGTGCCAGCACAACCTGAGTGGAGAATCGTGGCAGTGAGAACTTGGAAGGGAAGCAGTTTATGAAACAATTTTGAAAACATTTACCATTTCAGATTCAGCAGGAGAATACCAATACATAGCCAGAAGATTGTCAATTTCTCTGCAAGAAATATTCCAGCAATCTTCCACAATTTTCCAGTTGGCCAGCTTGTACCTATTATTACAAATAATTTGTAGGCATTTGAGAAATTATTGGCTAGTTAGTCTTTGTAAACCCCTGTTCAACTTTCAAAATCTGTATCTTTCTATTTTATATATAATTTGTAAAAATTAGACTATGTAATGGCAAATGTTAGAAAGTTGAGTTAGTGCAAAGAATAGAATTATTGAATGTCTCTAATTCACATTAATCTTGGAACACTTTGGCAAAAAATGTAATCTTCTCTTACATTAAACCTTTTGCTGAAATGCTAAATGATATAAGAAGATGTAACTTCTTTCTTAAGAATTTACACTTGATATGTAATTTGTTTGAATCTAGAAAAGAACAGCTGACCCTATTCATTCCAGACTGGAGCATTTTTCTCTTCCTTTATCTCTGTCTGACAGTTTTTTCTGGCGGTTTGCAGTTGATGTGGACTCCTATTGCTGCACATTCCATACTTCTGAGATTGTCTCTTCCATGGTTTTGAGTTCTCCCTGCTACATGCCTCCAAGTTTCCCTTCTTATCTCCTCCCTGACTTTTCTGTGCGCTTAAGACCATCTTTCTGCTTTCAATTTGCTACATGACTCCAAGACATCTGCAACCCCTATAACTCTAGGACTGACACCTCTCTGTTTCTGAAACGTCTCCTTCTTGCTCCCTGCTTCCAAGTTTCTCCTGTCCAGTTCCTGACATCGTCCTCCTAATCTCTTTTTCTCAGAGATGTCCTCAACTCTGTTTCCAAGACTCATTTTTCTGCATCCATGGCCCCATCCGGTGCCCACTCAGTCTTTTTAAGATCGTCCTGCTAGATGCACGAATACGTGTTAGAATATAGTAAGGTAATTAATAATTAGAAGCATATTAAATTGGTGCATATCTACCTCCTTGTATAGTATGAATGGAATTAAGAAAAGTAAGTTAAATCTGTTAATTAGCATCTAGTAACTAAGATGAGGAGGTTCCGCACGATGCCTATGTTAATATGAATTGAGTATCTGAATTAATGATTGTACAGAATAGCTCACTCTCCTGTATTCGCAGCTTTCCATTTGTGATGGGAATAAATCTTTATTCAACAGATATCCTACCAACTAAAAGACATGCCAAATGTGTGATGTGATTTTTCAAATCTTATTTGTGTTTTGTGCAAAGATTTTTTTTTAAATAAAGAAAATGCAAGAATGGACCAGTGGAAGATATATGAGATAAGGAGACGAATGAATCAGGTTCCTGCTATAACATTCATGTGGTTTCTCCCTCTGTAGGACTCTAGATGGAGTGACGTATGTGGGAGCTGTGAAAGAGAAAGAAGTTGCTCAGCGACAGTACCAACAAGCAGTTTCACGGGGACAGACTGCGGGGCTTGTAAAGTAAGAACATAGAATGGTTACCACACAGAAGGAGGCCATTCGGCCCTTCGAGCCCGTGCCGGCTCTCTGCAAGTGCACTTCAGCTAGTCCCACTCCGCCGCCCTTTCCCCATTGCCCTGCAAATTTTTGTCCTTCAGGTACTTATCCAATTCTCTTTTGAAAGCCATCATTGAATCTGCCTCCATCATCCTCTCGGGCAGTGCATTCCAGATCCTAACCACTCGCTGCGTAAAGAAGTTTTTCCTCATGTCGCCTTTGGTTCTTCTGCCAATCACATTAAATCTGTGTCCTCTGGTTCTCGCCCCTTTGCAATGGGAAGTTTCTCTCTATCTACTCTCTCCAGACCCCTCATGACTCTGAACACCTCTATCAAATCTCCTTTGAAACTTCTCTGCTCTAAGGAAAACAACCCCAGCGTCTCCAGTCAATCCACATAACTGAAGTCCCTCATTCCTGGAACCGTTCTTGTAAATCGTTTCTGCACCCTATCAAAGGCCTTCACATCCTTGCTAAAGTGTGATGCCCAGAATTACACACAATACTCCAGTTGAGGTCAGACCAGTGTTTTATAAAAGTTCATCATAACCTCCTTGCTTTTGTACTCTATGCCTCCATTTATGAAGCCCAGTATCCCGTATGCTTTTTTAATTGCTTTCTCAATCTGCCCTGCCACCTTCAATGATTTTTGCACATATACCCCCAGGTCTCTCTGTTCATGCACCCCCTTTAGGAATGTGCCATTTAGTTTATATTGCCTCTCCTTGTTCTTCCTACCAAAATGTATCACTTCGCACTTTTCTGCGTTAAATTTCAACAGTCACATGTCCGGCCATTCCACCAGCCTGTCTATGTCGTCTTGAAGTCTATCACTATCCTCCTCACTGTTCACTATACTTCTATGTTTTGTGTCATCTGCAAATTTTAAAATTGTGCCCTGTACACTCAAGTCCAAGTCATTGATTTTTATCAAGCAAAGCAGTGGCCCTAGTACTGACCCCTGGGGAACACCACTGTGTACCCTCCTCCAGTCTGAAAAACAAGCGTTCACCACTACTATCTGTTTCCTGTCAGTTAGCCCATTTCGTATTCATGCTGCCACTGTCCCTATTATTACATGGGCTTCAACTTTGATGGCAAGCCTATTACGTGGCAATTTGTGTCAGCTAGTGGCTGGTGTGTCAGCTGTGGCTCAGTTGGTAGCACCCTCGCCTCTGAGTCTGAAGGTTGTGGGTTCATAGTCCCACTCCAGAGACTTTAATATAAAAATCTGGGCTGACGCTCCAGTGCAGTACTGAGGCAGTGCTGCACTGTCGAAGGTGCTGCGTTTTGGATGTGACGTTAAACCGAGGCACCGCCCGCTCTCTCAGGTGGACATAAAAGATCCCATGGCATTATTTTGAAAAAGAGCAGGGGAGTTATCCCCGGTGTCCAAGCCAATATTTATCCCTCAATCAATGTAACAAAAATAGATTATCTGGTCATTATGACATTGCTGTTTGTGGGAGCTTGCTGAGCGCTAATTAGCTGCTGTGTTTCCTACATTACAACAGTGACTATACTTCAAAAAATAGCTTCATTGGCTGTGAAGTGCTTTGGGATGTCCGGTGGTCATGAAAGGTGCTATATAAATGCAAGTCTTTCTTTTCTTTATCAAACGCCTTTTGAAAGTCCATGTACACCACATCAACCGCATGGCCCTCCTCAACCCTCCCTGTTACCTCATCAAAAAACTCAATCAAGTTAGTTAAACACGATTTGCCTTTAATAAATCCATGCTGACTTTCCTTAATTAATCCACACTTGTCCAAGTGACTGTTAATTTTGTCCTGGATTATCATTTCTAAAAGCTTCCCTACTACTGAGGTTAAACTGAATGGCCTGTAATTGCCGGTTTTATCCGTACACCCTTTTTTGAACAAGGGTGTAACATTTGCAATTCTCCAGTCCTCTGGCATTACCCCCATATCTAAGGAGGATTGGAAGATTATGGCCAGTACCTCTCCAATTTCCACCTTTACCCCCCTCAGCATCCTAGGATGCATCCCATCCGGTCCTGGTGATTTATTTACTTTAAGTACAGCCAGCCTTTCTAGCACCTCCTCTTTATCAATTTTTATCCCATCCAGTATCTCGACTACCTCCTCTTTTGGCAGCATCTTATTCCTTGCTGAAGACAGATGCAAAGTATTTATTTAGTACCTCAGCCATGCCCTCTGCCTCCATGTGCAGGTCTCATTCTTGGTCCCTAATCGGCCCCACCCCTCTTACTACCCATTTACTATTTATATGCCTATTGAAAACTTTTGGATTCCCTTTTAGGTTAGCTGCCAATCTATTTTCATATTCTCTCTTTGCCCCTCTTACTTCCTTTTTCACTTCTCCTCTGAACTTTCTGTATTCAGCCTGGTTCTCACTTGTTTTCTCATCTTAACATCTGCCATATGCTCTCTTTTTCTGCTTCATCTTACTTTCTATGGGGGAAAAATTCGGTTGATTTGCGCCTCCCATTAGCACCCTAAAGAGGGCGCTAACGTGGCGCAAAACAACTCTCGCTTGGGCGCAACGCCACTAATGCCTCCCGCAAAATTGAGTGGGAGGTTAGTGGTGGCGGTAACTGTTAGCGCCCCGCGTTGCTGCGTCTTCGGCGATGACGTCATCGGCATGCACAGGGCCCCGCTCGCGCCCCGGCCGCGATCTTCGGTAGCGCCCCCTGACTTACCGCCAGACGCTATGTCCGACAGGGTCAAGGGGGCCTACCTGTGGCCGGGCGGCGCAAATTAAAGGGGCGGTGCAGGGCGGCCATTCTTGTTGCTGGCCGCCTGTCAGCACCTGCCCCCGTTGCTGCCCCTGGCTTCCTGTGCAGCCCCCCCACGGGCTGCCGGCTACGCTCCGTGAGCCCGGCACTTCTCTTGAGTGCCGGGTTCTTTTTCCAGGACTCCGATCCCTGGTGGCCCAGCTGGGCCCTGAGCCGCGCTGCGCTAGGCCCCTCCCCTTTATTAAGGGGAGGGAGGCTTGCAGTACTGCGGCGCGACATGCTGCAGCGCATGGCACTGCTGCACATAGCGTCGCGATATTCACTCACAGTGCCCCAAAGGTGGCACGACCCAATTTTGCCCCCTATCTCTTTCGTCATCCAGGGAGCTCTGAGTTTGGTTGCCCTACCTTTCCCCCTCGTAGGAATGTACCTTGACTGTACCCGAAGCATCTCTTTAAAGGCAGCCCATTGTTCGATTACAGTTTTTCCTGCCAATCTTTGATTCCAATTTACCCATGCCAGATTCATTCTCAACTCACTGAATCTGGCCTTCCTTCAATTAAGTGTTTTTACTCTAGATTGCTCCCTGTCATTTTTTATTGCTAATCTAAACCTTAAGATACTATGATCACTGTTCCCTAAATGTTCCCCTACTGGCACTTGCTCTGTTTGATCCACCTCATTCCCCAGTACCAGATCAAGCAATGCCTCCTTCCTTGTTGGCCCGGAAATGTACTGATCAAGAAAGTTTTCCTGAACACACTTGAGAAATTATTCCCCCTCTCTGTCCTTTACACTATTACTATCCCAGATAGCTGAAGTCCCCCATTATCACTATTCTAAAATTCTTGAAGCTCTCTGTAATTTCCCTCCAAATTTACTCCTCTATATCCTTCTCACTAGTTGATGGCCTATATAATACACCTAGTAGTGTAATAACACCTCTATTACTTCTTAACTCTAACCAAATAGATGCTGTCCTTGACCCCTCCAGGACATCATCTCTCTCCAGCACTCTAAAATCCTCCTTACTCAATACTGCCACCCCACCTCCTTTCTTAACTTCCCTATCTTTCCTGAACACCTTATATCCAGGAATAGTTAGTACCCAATCCTGCCCTTGTTTGAGCCAGGTCTCCAAATTCACCACAACATCATATTCCCATGTGGCTATTTGTGCCTGCAGCTCACTAACCTTATTTACCATACTTTGTGTGTTTACACACATGCACTGTAAACCTATCTTAGACCTTCTTGTATTCTCTCTTAGTCTATGCCATACTATTTGTTACTCTAGTGCTATCTGTCTTTCCCAATCCTTTGTGCACCTTGTTTCTCCTTTCTAATGCAACATCCTGGTGCCCATCCCTTTGCCAAGTTAGTTTAAACTCTCCCCAACAGCACTAGCAACCACCCCGCGAGGATATTGGTCCTGACTCTGTTGAGGTACAACCCGTCCGACCTGTACTTGTCCCACCTCCCCCAGAACCGGTCCCAATGTTCCAGGAATCTAAAGCCCTCCCTCTTGCACCATCTCTCCAGCCACACGTTCATCTGCTCTATCCTCCTATTTCTATACTTATTAGCTTGTGGCACTGGGAGTAAATCCGGAGAATAATACCTTTGAAGTCCTGCTTTTTAATCTCTTTCCTAGCACCCTGAAGTCTGCCTACAGAACCTCTTCTTCTTTCTACCTATGTTGTTGATACCACTATGAACCACGACCTCTGGCTGTTCACCCTCCCTCCTCAGAATGTTCTGCAGCCGCTCAGTAACATCCTTGACCCTGGCACCAGGGAGGCAACATACCATCCTGGAATCACGTCTGCGGCCGCAGAAACGCCTGTCTGCTCCCCTAACTATTGAACCCCCAACATTATTGCTTTCCCGATCTTCCACCTCCCTCCTTGTACAGCTGAGCCACCTGTGATGCCATGAACTTGGCTCTGGCTGTACTCCCCAGAGGAACCATCGCCCTCACCTGAATACCGGTTAGAGAGAGAGATGCACTCAGGGGACTCCTGCACTACCTGCTTGGTCCACCTTGTCTGTCTGGTGGTCACCCATTCCCTCTCTGCCTGCACACTCTTAAGCTACAGGGTGACCACCTCATGAAAGAGCTTGAGCTCCTCCAGCTGACGACACTTCCTGCAGACGTGGTTGTCCAGGACACGGGAAGCATCCTGGAGTTCCCACATGGCACAAGATATGCATTCCATGGGACTTAGGTGCCTTGCCATGCCTCTATTTATTAGACTATTAACTAACTTAACAGAAATAAACTCAAGACTTAAAAGCAAGAGACTCATCAGCTACTCACCAATCAGCTTCTTCCCTTGTGTTGATGTCACTTTAAGTTTTTTTTTACCTCGCTCCCTGACGCTCGCTCTCCCTCCGTACTCTGGGCTCACCTTTATTTCCGGTCGCTCCTCTCACTCTCCTGCAGGACCACTCTCGGGCCTATTAACTTAGAGTCCTTGGGGACTGTGGCTCCAAGCCTCCTTTTCCTTTGGACATCTCAACTGCCTTCCTCTTCTGCACCGATTCCTGCTCTCACCAAATTCTTCGACTCTGCTTGCGATCCACTCCGATTGCATTCACCCAGCTCTGTCTCCAAGCTCTGTGCTCAAGCTCAAATTTATACCATTTAAGTGATGACCTCCACTCTTCTTCATTCATTTATTCCCCTCACTATCTGACGAGTGAAACCTCTTGGGATAGTGTCAATGTAAGTATCAACTACAAAGAAAGGAAAATAGATACATGAAACTCCAGTGGTCAGTGCCCCTCCTCCCACCCCCAACAGACAGACCCTTGTCAACTTTCCCACTGACAAAGCCAGTGTTACCGAGTGGGCACTCGGCTTTGCGGCTCTGGCTAGCTTCCCACAGGTGCAGGGCATCATCGACTGCACACATGTGGTCATCAAGGCATCCCCCACATCACCCAGGAGTGTTTGTGAACCGCAAGGGCTTCCACTCCCTCAATATGCAGTGGGTCTGCAACCATAAAACGACCATCATGCATGTGTGCGCCAGATTCCCTGGCAGCTGTCATGACTCTTTCGTGCTGCGCCAGTCCACCCTCCCTCAGCTCTTCGGACCTCCAAACAAACTTACTGGAAATCACCTTGAACACTCCTTCATCAACCTTCAAATGAGATGTGTGCAAGGCTGCTTTAAATATGGAAACGGGGCATCGATGATGTCATCAGACCTGCTCCATTTAAGTGGGCTGGGAAACGCACATGACTGGTTTAATTGGGGCCATTAAGTAAGAGTCGCGCTGAGGAATGCGCTGCTCACAACATTGGGTTCCTGACCTGCTACACGGCCCGCATGCACACAACCCGACTCCAAGGTAAAGATTCCAGCCTATAAACTGAGATTAAATTATACCTTGAAATTATTTTCTTCTATCTGTTTGTGTTAATTCCTTCAACCAACACCTAAAACAAATTATCTGGTCATTTATTTCATTGCTGTTTGTGGGACCTTGTGTGAAAATTGGCCGCTGCATTTCCCTACATTACAACAGTGACTGCAATTCAAAAGTCATTCAGTGGCTGACATCCTGAGATTGTGAAAGGCGCTATATAAATGCAAGTCTTTCTTTTGCTGCCCCCAAATATTGACATTCTTTATTAACAGCCTTAGTCATTATGATGTCAATCTAACAGTTGGACAGCGACGCGTGATAAGAAGACAATGATAACTTTTCCTCAGTATGTCACTAGGATGTCCATTATCTTGTTTGTATGTAACAGTAACGGGCCGTATTTTGCGACCCCTACAGGTGCATACGAGGTGCGCACATGCCCGTAGGGGCCGTGCAAGTCTCGGGTTGATGCATGCGAAGTGCATGCGCTGAAACCCGGCACTTATGATCTGTCAAGAATCTTCTTGACACATCCTCTGCATCCCCAGAAAAAGGGCCTCTGCAGGTGAAGAGTTGCGCTATATGCCCAACTTCCGCTCATTGAATGCCTGTGACATTCTTACGCCTGGTAAAAGCAGGCATAAGGTCTGCTTTTACCAGCATAAGAGTTTTAAAAAATAGAATAGTAAAATGTGATCACTCACTTACACATTAAAAACCCTGTCCAATAAGGTAAGTTTATATTTAGCCCGGTTAAAACATAACATTTTTTAAAATTAAATTTCTGTTTAAAATATTTAATTAAATGCCATTTTAATTAATTTTATATGTGTAATTAAAAACATTTTTTATTTCATGTGTTCCTGTATTTTTTAAGTCATCTCCATTCATACTTATGACAGTTCCATACGTACAGAACTCCCTTCTTTCATTGGCTGGGCTGATCCATGTGATCCCAAGGGCGCTTGTGAACCGCATGCGCCCCGGGATACGTGGGCCTCTACACACTTCTACCAGGAGAGGCCCAGGATCGCAAGCCTCCATATCTCCCGGTCCACCAGGTAAATGCATAGATTTTTTGATGATCGGAGGCATCCGCTCACGGGAAGCCTCCGATCACAAATTCAGGCCCATAATTTTAACCTCTGCTTTTTGTTTCCTGATTTGTAAAGAGTGTCCGGAAGAAAAATGGAGAAATTTAAAGTGTCAGTAAATATTGGACCAACCAAAAAAGTCACATTTGAACTAACTTATGAAGAATTATTAAAACGTAACCTGGGGAAATATGAGATGAACATCAGAGTAAAACCCAAGCAGCTTGTCAATCATTTCCAGGTATATTTCTAAAGTAGCAACATTACTAATATATTTTAGTTTTGGCTGTGTTTGATTTTCCCAGTTGATGATGATTAAATTCTATTACATTTTGAATTGCTGTTTCCAGATTGATGTACATGTTTTTGAACCACAAGGCATTGCCTTCCTGGATGTTGATGCAAAGTTCCTAATAAATAATCTGACTTCAATTGTGAAAAAGACTCTTACTGCAACAAGGGTATGCGACTTTGTACATATTTTTTGTTTAAATAAAAGCTTTACTGGAACAATAACCGGATAAATTAACATTGAGTCACTGCTTCATTCAGGCGCACGTTACCTTCAAACCAACGTTTGAGCAACAGCGCAAGTGTCCCGATTGTCATGAAACAATTCTGGATGGAGACTTCATCATACAGTATGATGTCAATAGAGACCTGTCTGCTGGCAGTGTTCAGGTAATTGAAAATTATACTTAAAATGCAAGTCTCTGATGACTCTAATGATTTATTCTGATGATTTTTGATTTTATATTTTTTTCAGATTGTAAATGGATATTTTGTACATCATTTTGCGCCTGCGAATCTGTCCAGAATTCCTAAAAACGTAATCTTTGTGATAGACCACAGCGGATCTATGTCAGGGACTAAAATGCGCCAGGTAAGAAAAGTTTTTGGTGCGGTATGGAATGATGGGAATCCCTCTCTCTCTTCTTCCCAGGTCTTACATAACCTGCACCTAAAAGAGTGACTGACTTGATTCACACATCCAGCAATAGCAGAAAGAAGAAAAAAGCTTTCATTTATATAGCAGCTTTCACGACCTCAGGACGTCCCAAAGTGCTTTACAGCCATTGAAGTTTTGAAGTGAAATCACTGTTGTAATGTAGGAAACGTGGCAGTCAATTTGTACATAACCAGATCCCACAAACAGCAGTGTGATAGAAACATAGAAGATAGGAGCTGGAGTAGGCCATTCGGCCCCTCGAGCCTGTTCCGCCATTTAATGAGATCATGGCTGATCATCTAAATCCAGTACCCTGTCCCTGCTTTCTCCCCATATCCCTAGATCCCTTTAGCCTTAAGAAATATATCTAATTCCTTCTTGAATATATTTAATGAATTGGCCTCAACTGCCTTGCGTGGTAGAGAATTCCACAAGTTCACCACTCTCTGGGTGAAGAAATTCCTCCTCATCTCAGTCCTAAATGGCTTACCCCTTATCCTTAGACTGTGACCCCTGGTTCTGGACTCCCCCGCCATCGGGAACATCCTTCCTGCATCTAGTCTGTCGAGTCATAAGAACATAAGGAGTAGGAGCAGGAGTAGGTCATACGGCCCCTCGGGCCTGCTCCACCATTCAATAGGATCATGGCTGATCCGAATCTAGACTCATGTCCACTTCCCTGCCCTCTTCCCGTAACCCCTAATTCCCTTGTCTGCTAGGAAACTATCTCTGTTTTAAATTTATTTAATGTTGCAGCTTCCGCAGCTCTCTGGGGTAGCAAATTCCATAGATTTACTACCCTCTGAGTGAAGAAGTTTCTCCTCATCTCAGTTTTGAAAGGGCAGCCCCTTATTCTAAGATTATGCCCCCTAGTTCTAGTCTCACTCATCAGTGGAAACATCCTCACCGCATCCACCCGATCAAGACCCCTCACAATCTTATATGTTTCGATAAGATAGCCTCTCATTCTTCTGAACTCCAATGAGTAGAGGCCCAACCTACTCAACCTTTCCTCATACGTCAACCCCCTCATCTCCGGAATAAACCGAGTGAACCTTCTCTGAACCGCCTCGAGAGCAAGTATATCTTTTCTTAAATATGGAAACCAAAACTGCACACAGTATTCCAGGTGTGGCCTCACCAATACCCTGTATAACTGCAGCAAGACCTCCCTGTTTTTATACTCCATCCCCCTTGCAATAAAAGCCAAGCCACTGAGTGCGAGTCAGCAGAGAGTGCTATGAGTTTGAGTAAGTGTGTGAGTTCTTTAATTGTTATTTCTCTTTAAATCATTCTTGAAAAGATTACTTAAGCAGTTTAAGTAAAGGGGAAAAGTTAAATATTTGGGATTCTGTTGGTTTAAGAAGAGTAAAACAAGGTTACACTGCAGTAGGAGTAAATTGGCACAGCAGGCAGTGGAAACCAGTTTTCTAACCAAGCAGCAGGGGTGACTCATTTGGCTGTAAACAAACAAACAGTATAAAAAGACCAGTCCCAGTGCGAGTCATCAAAGAGTTCTGTGAGTTTGGGTAAGTGTGAGTTTGGGTAAGTAGGGTGTTAGGTGCTCTTTCCAAACTTTAACTCTGTGGGTTGTAGTTAATAAGGCCTTTCTGGTGCAGAGTGACTGTTGGTAAACCATTTAACTGGTGTAACTAGAGGGATTGATTTAAATTAAATCCAATTAATTAAAGGGGATACTAGCATCTATAATCGGGCAGAGGGTGTCCATAACTAACAATAAAAAATTTAATTAATTACATAGAATGGAGCAGGTGATGTGTTACTGTTGCGAGATGTGGGAGCCGGTAAACCCCATTGAGGCTCACGGTGATTACGTCTGTGACAAGTGTCTGCTGCTACAGGAACTCCAGCTCCGTGTTGATGAGCTGGAGTCTGAGCTTCAGACACTGTGACACATCAGGGAGGGGGAGAAGTACCTGGACTCTGTGTATCAGGAGGTGATCACACCTATGAAGTTAATTAATTCAGATGTAGCCCATGGTCAGGGACAGGACGGTGTGACTACAAGTGAGGCAGGTACGGGGATCCAGGAGGTAGAGCTGGAGGAGCCGCAGCCCTTGCTCTTGTCCAGCAGGTTCGAGGTTCTTACTCCCTGTGGGGACGGGAGCAGGGACTGCAGGGAGGATGAGCAACCTGGCCACAGCACCGTGGAACGGGGGGCCATTCAAGAGGGGGGAGTAACTAGAAATGTTGTAGTGGTAGGGGATAGTATTATTAGGGGGATAGATAGAGTTCTCTGCAGCCGAGAGCGAGAGTCCTGAAGGCTGTGTTGCCTACCCGGTGCCAGGGTTAAGGAAATCTCTTCTGGGCTGGAAAGAAACTTGCAGTGGGAGGGGGTGGATCCAGTTGTCATGGTCCATGTTGGTACAAACGACGTAGATAGGACTAAGAAGCTGGTTCTGTTAAAGGAGTATGAACGGCTAGGGGTCAAATTAAAAAACAGAACCTCAAGGGTAATAATCTCTGGATTATTACCTGAGCCACGAGCGAATTTGGCTAGGACAAATAAAATTAGAGAGTTAAATGCGTGGCTCAAAGACTGGTGTGGGAGAAATGGGTTTTGCTTCCTGGGACACTGGCACCAGTACTGGGGCAGGAGGGAGCTGTTCCGTTGGGACGGGCTTCACTTGGCCAGCGCTGGGACTAGAGTCCTGGCGGATCTTATAACTAGGGTTGTAGAGAGGGCTTTAAACTAACTAGTGGGGGGGGGAGGTTCCTAGAGAGCAAATAATAAAAATGACAACAGAGAAGGTCATAGACTTAGGTAGCAGTGGGGAAATTAAAAACCAGAGCGTGTCAGGAAGGGGCAGAAGGTATGGAGTAAAAGGTAAAGTAATAAAAAGGGCAAAAGCAGGAACTAAGTATCACAAAACATATTTGAAAGTTCTCTATCTGAATGCACGTTGCATTCGTAACAAAATAGACGAGTTAATGGCACAAATAACTACATATGGGTATGATCTTGTGGCCATTACAGAAACATGGCTGCAGGGTGACAATGCCTGGGAATTAAACATACCAGGTTATTTAACGATCAGGAAGGACAGGCAGGAAGGAAGGGGAGGTGGGGTGGCTATGTTAATAAAGGAAGGAATCACTGTAATACAGAGAAATGATATTGGGTCAAAAGATCAGGATAATGAAACAGTTTGGGTGGAGGTAAGGAATAATAAGGGGAAAAAAACACTAGTGGGCGTAGTCTATAGGCCTCCGAACAGTTGCAACTATGTTGGACGGAGTATCAATCAGGAAATAGTTGAGGCTTGTAATAAGGGAACATCTATAATTATGGGGGATTTTAACTATCATATTAATTGGACAAATCAAATTGGGCAGGGCTGCCTTGAGGATGAGTTCATTGAGTGTATTAGGGATGGGTTTCTTGCGCAGTATGTAACTGAGCCGACCAGGGGGCAAGCAACCTTAGATCTGGTCCTGTGTAACGAGACAGGATTAATTAAAAATGTCCTAGTAAAGATCCCCTTGGAATGAGTGACCATAACATGGTTGAATTCCATATTCAATTAGAAGGTGAGAAGGTTGGATCTCAAACAAGCGTGCTAAGCTTGAATAAAGGAGACTATGAAGGTATGAGAGCGGAATTGAGTAGAGTGGATTGGGAAAATAGATTAAAGGGTAAGACGATACATGACCAGTGGTGTACATTTAAGGAGTTATTTTACAACTTCCAAAAAAAGTATATTCCACTGAGAAGAAAAGGGTGTAAAAGAAAAGACAGCCATCCGTGGCAAGTACACAGATCCCTGAAGGCGGCGGAACAGGTGGATAAGGTGGTAAAAAAGGCATATGGGGTACTTGCCTTCATTAGCCGAGTCATAGAATATAAGAGCAAGGGGGTTATGATGGAGCTGTATAAAACACTGGTTAGGCCACAGCTGGAATACTGTGTGCAGTTCTGGTCGCCACACTACAGGAAGGATGTGATAGCTTTGGAGAGGGTGCAGAGGAGATTCACCAGGATGTTACCAGGGCTGGAGCGCTTCAGCTATGAAGAGAGACTGGGCAGATTGGGTTTGTTTTCCTTGGAGCAGAGGAGGCTGAGGGGGGACATGATTGAGGTGTACAAAATTATGAGGGGCATAGATAGGATGGATACTAAGGAGCTTTTTCCCTTAGTAGAAGGGTCAATAACTAGGGGGCATAGATTCAAGGTAAAGGGCGGGAGGTTTAGAGGGGATTTGAGAAAGAACTTTTTCACCCAGAGGGTGATTGGAGTCTGGAACTCACTGCCTGAAAGGATTGTGGAGGCTGGAACCCTCACAACATTCAAGAAGCATTTGGATGAGCACTTGAAATGCCATAGCATACAAGGCTACGGACCAAATGCTGGAATATGGGATTAGATTAGACAGGGCTTGATGGCCGGCGCGGACACGATGGGCCGAAGGGCCTCTATCCGTGCTGTATAACTCTATGACTCTATGACTCTATAAAGAAATTAAGGATAGTATTCGACTAAAAACAAGGGCATATAAGGTAGCCAAATCTAGCGGGAGGATAGAGGATTGGGAAAACTTTAAAAGACAGCAAAAAATAACAAAAAGATTGATTAAGAAAGGGAAGATAGATTATGAAAGTAAATTAGCAAAAAATATAAAAACAGATAGTAAGAGTTTTTATAGTTATATAAAAAGAAAAAGGGTGGCTAAAGTAAATGTTGGTCCCTTAGAGGATGAGACCGGGAAATTAATGGTGGGAAATGTGGAGATGGCAAAAACACTGAATGAATATTTTGTATCAGCCTTTACAGTAGAGGACACTAAGAATATCCCAACACTGGAAAAACAGGGGGCTATGGGGGGGAGGAGCTAAACACGATCAAAATCACTAAGGAAGTGGTACTCGGTAAAATAATGGGACTCAAGGCGGATAAATCACCTGGACCTGATGGCTTACATCCTAGGGTCTTGAGGGAAGTGGCGGTAGGGATTGTGGATGCATTGGTAATAATTTTCCAAAACTCCCTGGACTCAGCAAAGGTCCCGGCAGACTGGAAAACTGCTAATGTAACACCCTTATTTAAAAAGGACAGTAGACAGAAGGCTGGAAACTATAGACTGGTTAGCCTAACATCTGTGGTAGGTAAAATTTTGGAGTCCATTATTAAGGAGACATTAACAGGGCATTTGGATAATCATCATTTAATAGGACAAAGTCAGCATGGTTTTATGAAGGGGAAGTCATGTTTGACAAATTTGCTGGAGTTCTTTGAGGAAGTAACATATAGGGTGGATAAAGAGGAACCAGTGGATGTAGTGTATTTAGACTTCCAAAAGGCATTTGACAAGGTGCCACACAAAAGATTATTGCTTAAGATAAAAAATCACGGGATTGGGGGTAATATTCTGGCATGGATAGAGGATTGGCTATCTAACAGAAGGCAGAGAGTTGGAATAAATGGTTCATTCTCAGAATGGCAATCAGTAACTAGTGGTGTTCCGCAGGGGTCGGTGCTGGGTCCCCAACTCTTTACAATCTATATTAACGATTTGGAGGAGGGGACCGAGTGTAACATATCAAAGTTTGCAGATGATACTAAGATGGGAGGGAAAGTAGTGAGTGAGGAGGACATAAAAAACCTGCAAGGGGACATAGACAGGCTAAGTAAGTGGGCAGAGATTTGGCAGATGGAATACAATACTGGAAAGTGTGAGGTTATGCACTTTGGCAGGAAAAATCGTAGAGCAAGCTATTATCTTAATGGCAAGAAACTGGAAAGTACTGAAGTACAAAGGGATCTGGGGGTCCTGGTGCACGAAACTCAAAAGGTTAGTATGCAGGTGCAGCAAGTGATTAAGAAGGCCAATGGAATGTTGGCTTTCATTGCTAGGGGGATAGAATATAAAAATAGGGAGGTATTGCTCCAGTTGTACAAGGTATTGGTGAGACCGCACCTGGAATACTGCATACAGTTTTGGTGTCCATACTTAAGAAAAGACATACTTGCTCTCGAGTCAGTACAAAGAAGGTTCACTCGGTTAATCCCGGGGATGAGGGGATGGACATATGAGGAGAGGTTGAGTAGATTGGGACTCTACTCATTGGAGTTCAGAAGAATGAGAGGCGATCTTATTGAAACATATAAGATTGTGAAGGGGTTGGATCGGGTGGATGCGGGGAGGATGTTCCCGATGATGGGTGAAACTAGAACTAGGGGGCATAGTCTTAGAATAAGGGGCTGCTCTTTCAAAACTGAGATGAGGAGGAACTACTTCACTCAGAGGGTGGTAGGTCCATGGAATATGCTGCCCCAAAAAGCTGTAGAAGCTACATCATTACATAAATTTAAAACAGAAATAGACAGTTTCCTAGAAGTAAAGGGAATTAAGGGTTACGGGGAGCGGGCAGGAATTTGGACATGAGTCTAGGTTCGGATCGGACATGGCCCTGTGGGTAGCGGAGCGGGCCCAGGGGCCGTGTAGCCTGATCCTGTTCCTATTTCGTGTGTCTAATTCTGTTAGATTCAGGAGATGTTTCTGTGATAGTAGATTGGCGGTTAGGATCAGATCAGCCATGATCTTATTAAATGGCGGAGCAGGCTCGAGGGGCCGATTGGCCTACTCCTGCTCCTATTTCTTATGTTCTTATGTTCTTATGTAAGATTCCATTGGCCTTCCTGATCACCTGCTGCACCTGCACACTAACTTTTTGTGTTTCATGCACCAGGACCCCCAGATCCCTTTGTAATGTAGCACTTTGCAGTTTCTCTCCATTTAGATAATAACTTGCTCTTTGATTTTTTCTGCCAAAGTGCATAACCTCACACTTTCCAATATTATATTCCATCTGCCAAATCTCTGCCCACTCACTTGGTCTGTCTATGTCCTTTTGCAGGTTTTTTATGTCCTCCTCACTCACTGCTTTCCCTCCCATCTTTGTATCGTCGGCAAACTTGGATACGTTGCACTCGGTCCCTTCCTCCAAATCGTTAATATAGATTGTAAAGAGTTGGGGTCCCAGCACTGACCCCTGCGGAACACCACTAGTTACTGATTGCCATCCTGAGAATGAACCATTTATCCCAACTCTTTGTTTTCTGTTAGATAGCCAATCTTCTACCCATGCCAGTATATGATCCCCAATCCTGTGATTTTTTATCTTGATCAGTAATCTTTTGTGTGGAACCTTGTCAAATGCCTTTTGGAAGTCCAGATACACTACATCCACTGGTTCCCCTTTATCCACCCTGTATGTTACGTCCTCAAATAATTCGAGCAAATTTGTCAAACATGACTTCCCCTTCATAAAACCATGCTGACTCTGTCCTATTAAATTATGTTTATCCAAATGCTCTGTTACTGTTTCCTTAATAATGGACTCCAACATTTTGCCAACCACAGATGTTAGGCTAATTGGTCTATAGTTTGCAGCTTTTTGTCTACTTCCCTTCTTAAATAAGGGTGTTACATTAGCAGTTTTCCAATCTGCCGGGACCTTTGCTGAGTCCAGGGAGTTTTGGAAAATAATCACCAATGCATCCACAATCCCTACCGCCACTTCTCTCAAGACCCTAGGATGTAGGCCATCTGGTCCGGGGGATTTATCCGCCTTAAGTCCCATTATTTTACCAAGTAAGAATCTCCTTAGTGATTTTAATCGTGTTTAGCTCCTGCCCCCCCCCATTGCCCCCTGTTTGTCCAGTGTTGGGATATTTTTAGTGTCCTCCACTGTAAAGACTGATACAAAATATTTGTTCAGCGTCTTTGCCATCTCCATGTTCCCCACCACTAGTTTCCCGGTCTCATCCTCTAAGGGACCAACGTTCACTTTAGCCACCCTTTTTCTTTTTATATAGCTGTAGAAACTCTTGCTATCTGTTTTTATATTTTTTGCTAGTTTACTTTCATAATCTATCTTCCCTTTCTTAATTAATCTTTTAGTTATTGTTTGCTGGCTTTTAAATGCTTCCCAATCTTCTATCCTCCCACTAGATTTGGCTACTTTATATGCCCTTGTTTTCAGTCGGATACTATCCTTTATTACTTTACTAAGCCACGGATGGCTGTCTTTTCTTTTACTCCCCTTTTTCCTCAGTGGAATATATTGATCTTGAAAGATGTGAAATATCTCCTTGAATGTAGACCACTGCTCTTGTACCGTCTTACACTTTAATCTGTTTTCCCAGTCCACTTTAGTCAATTCTACTCTCATACCTTCATAGTCTCTTTTATTTAAGCTCAGTACGCTGGTTTGAGATCCAACTCTCTCACCCTCAAACTGAATTTGGAATTCAACCATATTATGGTCACTCATTCCAAGGGGATCCTTTACTAGGACATTTTTTATTAATCCTGTCTCATTACACAGGACCAGATCTAAGATTGCCTGCCCCCTGGTTGGTTCAGTTACATACTGCTCAAGGAACCCATCCCTAATACACTCTATGAACTCTTCCTCAAGGTTACCATGCCCAATTTGATTAGTCCAGTCAATATGAAAGTTAAAATCCCCCATGATTATAGCTGTTCCCTTATTACAAGCCCCAACTATTTCCTGATTTATATACTGACCAACAGAGTTGCAACTGTTAGGAGGCCTATAGACTATGCCCACTAGTGACTTTTTCCCCTTATTATTCCTTATCTCCACCCAAACTGTTTCACTATCCTGATCCTTTGACCCAATATCATTTCTGACTATTGCAGTGATTCCATCCTTGACTAACATGGCAACCCCACCTCCCTTTCCTTCCTGTCTGTCCTTCCTAATTGTCAAATATCCTTGTATGTTTAGTTCCCAGTCATGATCATCTTGCAGCCATGTTTCCGCAATGGCCACCAGATCATACCCATGTGTAGTTATTTGTACCATCAACTTGTCTATTTTGTGACGAATGCTGCGTGCATTCAGATAAAGAACTTTAAATATGTTTTCTGACAATTTCTTCCTGCTTTTACCCCTTTTACTATTTTACCTTTATCATTATACATTCTGTCCCTTCCTGACATGCTCTGGTTTTTAATTCCCCCACTGCTACCTTGCTCTATTGCCTTCTCCGCTGTCATTTTTATTTTTCGCTCTCTTAAAACATCCCCCCCACTAATTATTTTAAAGCCCTCTCTACAGCCCTAGTTACTCGATGATGCGCTATCAATTACTCATAAAAGACTGAGAGTTAAGAGAGTAACTAAAGGCTTTTATTAACAAAATGAAGGTCTGCCTCGAGTGGTCGACCGGTCCAGAATACAAAGGGGGCTGGGGAGCAGTCACCTTTATACTAGGACTTGTGGGAGGAGTCAGCCGAGGCATGTCCAGGCATGTACACAGTGGAATACAAACAGTGGTTTACCACACTCGATTCGCCAGGATTCTAGTCCCAGCACTGGCCAAGTGAAGTCCGTCCCAACGGAACAGCTCTCTCCTGTCCCAGTACTGATGCCAGTGTCCTAAGAAGCAAAACCCATTTCTCCCACACCAGTCTTTGAGCCACGCATTTAACTCTCTAATTTTATTTACCCTAGCCAAATTTGCACGTGGCTCAGGTAGTAATCCAGAGATTATTACCCTTGTGGTTCTGCTTTTTAATTTGGCCCCTAGCTGCTCAAACTCCCTCAGCAGAACCTCTTTCCTTGTCCTATCTATGTCGTTGGTACCAACATGGACCACGACAACTGGATCCTCCCCCTCCCACTCCAAGTTTCTCTCCAGCCCAGAGGAGATGTCCTTAACCCTGGCACCGGGCAGGCAACACAGCCTTCAGGACTCTCGCTCTCGGCTGCAAAGAACCCTATCTATCCCCCTAACGATACTATCCCCTACCACTACAACATTTCTTTTAACTCCCCCCACTTGAATGGCCCCCTGCTCCACGGTGCTTTGGCCAGGTTGCTCATCCTCCCCGCAGTCCCCGTTCCGATCCTCACAGGGAGTAAGAGCCTCAAACCTGTTGGACAAGAGCAAGGGTTGCTGATCCTCCAACACTACCTTCTGGATCCCCGTACCTGCCTCACTTCTAGTCACACCATCCTGTCCCTGGCCACGGACTACATCTGAATTAATTACTCTAATTGGTGTGACTACCTCCTGAAACACAGAGTCCAGGTAACTCTCCCCCTCCCTGATGTGTCTCAGTGTTTGAAGCTCGGATTCCAGCTCATCAACACGGAGCCGGAATTCCTCAAGCAGCCAGCACTTACTGCAAATGTGATCACCGTGAGCATCAATGGTGTCCACCAGCTCCCACATACTGCAGCAGCAACACATCACCTGCTCTCCCATTCTATGTAATTAATTAAATTTATTAATATCATTTTTAAATACCCTCTGCCCCGATTTTAGATGATGAATATCACACCTTAGAAACTATAAACCACAGAGTTTAAGTTTAAAAAGAGAGAAATACTCACCAACCAATCACTTACCTGCTTTCTGGTGACGCCACACTTCGATTATTTTTTACCTCTCTCCTTCCCTTTGAGTTCCGAGTTCGGAGACTGGTACGCCTTACCTGGTCTCTGGAGCCTTTTATAGCCCCGCTGCTGCCGCTGACTTCCCATCGACGCTCTGAGGCCTTACCTGGTCTCTGGAGCCTTTTATAGCCCCGCTCTGCCGCTCGAGTTTCCCGCCGACGCTGTTAGAATTTTGTAAGTTTCAATGAGATCCCCTCTCATTCTTCTGAACTCTAGCGAATATAAACCTAATCGACCCAATCTCTCTTCATACGTCATTCCTGCCATCCCAGGTATTAGTCTGGTGAATCTTCGCTGCACTCCCTCCATGGCAAGAACATCCTTCCTCAGATAAGGCGACCAAAACTGCACACAATACTCAAGGTGTGGTCTCACCAAGGCCCTGTACAACTGCAGCAAGATATCCTTGCTCCTGTACTCGAATTCTCTCGCTATGAATGCCAACATACCATTTGCCTTCTTAACCGCTTACTGCACCTGCATGCTTGCCTTCAGCGACTGGTGCACAAGGACACCCAGGTCTCGTTGCACTTCCCCTTTTCCCAATCTATTGCCGTTCAGATAATAATCTGTCTTCCTGTTTTTGCCACCAAAGTGGATAACCTCGCATTTATCCACATTATACTGCATCTGCCATGCATCTGCTCAATCACCCAACCTGTCCAAATCATACTGGAGTTTCTCTGCATCCTCCTCACAGCACACACGTCCACCCAGCTTTGTGTCGTCTGCAAACTTGGAGATATTACATCTAGTTCTCTCATCTATATATATTGTGAATAGCTGGGATCCTAGCACCGATCCCTGAGGTACCCCACTTGTCACTGCCTGCCACGTGGAAAAAGACCAGTTTATTCCAACTCTTTGCTTTCTGTCTGCCAACCAGTTCTCTATCCAAGTCAGTACCTTACCCCCAATCCCATGTGCTTTAACTTTGCACACCAATCTCTTATGCAGGACCTTATCGAAAGCCTTCTGAAAGTCCAAATACACCACATCCACTGGCTCACCCTTATCTATTCTACCAGTTACATCCTCAAAAAATTCCAGTAGATTAGTCAAGCATGATTTACCTTTTGTAAATCCATGTTGACTTTGTCCGAGCCTGTCACTGTTTTCCAAGTGCTCTGCTATTACATCTTTTATAATGGACTCTAGCATTTTCCCCACTACCGACGTCAGGCTTACCAGTCTATAATTCCCCTTTTTCTCTCTACCACCTTTTTAAAATGGGAACTGCTCCAGAGTCTATAGAATTTTGGAAGATGACCAGCAATGCATCTACTATTTTTGGGGCCACTTCCTTACGTACCCTAGGATGTAGATTATCTGGCCCTGGAGATTTATGGGCCTTCAATCCCATCAATTTCCCTAACACCATTTCCCTACAAATACTGATTTCATTCAATTCCTCCCTCTCATTAGACCCTATGTTCCCCGACACCCCTGGGAGGTTATTTGTGTCCTCCTTCATGAAGACAGAACCAAAGTATGTATTTAATTGGTCAGCCATTTCTTTGTTCCCCATTATAAAATCCCCTGATTCTGACTGCTAGGGACCTACGCTTGACTTCAATCTTTTTCTCTTCACATATCTATAGAAGCTTTTACAGTCAGTTTTTATGTTCCCCGCAAGCGTACTCTCATACTCTATTTACCCCCTCTTAATTAATCCCTTTCTCCTCCTTTGCTGAATTCTAAACTGCTCCCAATCCTCAGGTTTGCTGCTTTTTCTGGCCAATTTATATGTCCTCTCCTTGGATCTTATGCTATCCTTAATTTCCCTTGTTAGCCACGGTTGAGTCACCTTTTTTGCTTTATTTTTCTGCCAAACAGGGATGAACAAATTCTGTAGTTCATCCATGTGATCTTTAAATGTTTGCCATTGCCTATCCACCGTCAACCCCTTAAGTAACGTTCCCCAATCCATCCTAGCCAACTCGTGCCTCATACCATCATAGTTTCCTTTATTTAAATTCAGGATCCTAGTCTCTGAGTCAACTACTTCACTCTCCATCTTAATGAAGAATTCTAGCATATTATGATCGCTCCTCCCCAAGGGGCCTCGCACAACAAGATTGCTAATTAATCCTTTCTCATTACATATTACCCAGTCTAAGATGACCTGATTTCTAGTTGGTTGCTCGACATATTGGTCCAGGAAACCATCCCGTATACACTCTAGGAATTCCTCCTCCACAGTATTGTTACTAACTTGGTTAGCCCAATCTATATGTAGATTAAAGTCACCCATGATAGCTGCTGTGCCCTTATTGCACGTGTCTCTAATTTCTCGTTTAATGCCATCCCCAACCTCAGCATTACTGTTTGGGGTTCTGTATACAACTCCCACTAACGTTTTCTGCCCCTTGGTATTTCTCAGCTCTACCCATACAGATTCCACATCATCAGAGCTAATATCCTTCCTTACTATTGTGTTAATCTCCTCTTTAATCAGCAATGCTACCCCACCTCCTTTTCCTTTTTGTCTGTCCTTCCTGATAATTACCAGATAATCTGTTTTAGTGATGTTGGTTGAGGGATAAATATTGACCAGGACACCAGGGAGATCTCCCCTGCTCTTCTTTCAATTAGTGCCATGGGATTTTTTTTACATCCACCTGAGATGCAGACCGGGCCTCGGTTTAGCATCTCATCCGAAAGATGGCACCTCCGACAGTGCAACATTCTCTCAGTACGTCACTGGAGTGTCAGCCTAGATTTTGTGCTCGAGTCTCCTTCAGACTCGGAGGCAAGAGTGCTGCCACTGAGCCACAGATGACAGCACATGTTCAAATGTGTAACGGCTGCAGCGGCACTTCCCTCTGCTCGCCACCTGAGGGCGGTTTTTGAGGCCTCGGTGCACTGCTGCCGTGCCTTTTGGGCCCCTCTCCTCACCTGTTTCTCGAGTAATTGGTCTCATCAGAGTAATCAGGCTAGTTAATAAAGTTGTTCGGTTTTGTCCCTGTTTTGTCTCTGTGCCTCTGGCCTCACCTGTGTGTTGTTAAAGTATTTGTCTCCCTGTCTCATTTGAATAATTATGTCACGTGACCACTCTGGCCTGTATTTAAGCTTCCTGTTTCCTGTCCTCTTTGCTCAGTCCTGGGTTCGCCTGCCTGCAAGTAACAGCGCTGGCTGTGTCTCTGGCGTTCTCGAGTCTCTGTGTTTTCGAGTCTCAACTGAATCTCCTTTCGAGTGTTACCATGTCTCTGTGTTTTCGAGTATCAAGTGAAGCATCTTTCGAGTTCTACCTGGTCTCGAGTCCTTGGATAGGTTTCCTGCGCTTGGGTCCACTACTGAAACCCTAGCAAAATGGCCCCATGAATGCACGGCCCCGTGACAAAATGGTCACTGGGAAGCAGATGAAGTGTTCCAGGTAAAAGTATCCCTCTGACTATTCCCTCCCTGTGTGTGGGCGCACCTTCATTCAGTGCCTCCCCACAACAGCTGACGGAAATGGGCATCTCGGTGGCATGAAGGATTGGGTCTGTCTACCTGACCTCTGTGGTACTCTGCATTGGCACTTCAGTGCACTGTTCCAGCAGTAAGGAAACACTATTGATAACAAGCGTGCCATCAGGTGATTGATTATCAGTCAATAGGACCAGAAACACTGATTAATTCAGTCCAGCATATGAATTTCCACTGATAGACAGAGAGCACACGTGCATCCTTGCTTTGGATCAATAGGAAATAATGGATCCATATTCACTCTAACCTAACAAAGGCCACAATTAAGAGTGTATGCAGATGGCTTACTAGATTAAATATAGACTACAACATGTTGTACTCCTACGTTCTTAAAGTGATATTGTTAATAAAGCAATATTTGGCTTATAAATTTATAGGACAGATAATGAGCCCCATTGGACAATTGGCTACTAGACGCCTGCAAAAATGTGAGGCACAAAGTACAGATGGCCCTACATTAAGAGACGGCCGCTTAGGAGCAAAGCTATATTTTGATGGTTATCTCACCCCGCCCCCACTGCACAACATGCAGACAAACATTCTTGAAACAAAGCAGAAATGCTGGAAATACGCAGCATCTGTAAAAAAAAAAGACAAGCTAATGTTTTGGCAAACATTTTGTTCATTTCATGAATATAGCATCATCTATTTAGTATGAATCTCTTGCAAATGAGTTAAACACAGAGTTAAATTCTACATTGCTACTTCTGATTTAAGGAATTAACAACAACAATTTCTACAGTTCCCACAGCGTGTTTCTTAAATCTACTTGAGTGCAAGTGAATTTTAAATGATTTGGTCATAGTTGCCGGTGCACCCTCTTATTCATTGGGTGTTTGTCTGTGATTCATAGGGGCCATCTTCATGGCACAGCAACATGTCGAGAAAATGGCATCAAAGCCCGTTGTGCACAACAGTTAATGTGATTGTTAAAGTTCACACTCTTAAGTTACAGTTGCTAACTGATGTTTCATCCCTTCCAGACAAAGCAAGCTCTTATCAAAATTTTAGATGATATGGACACAAAGGATCATTTTGCAATTATTATCTTCGATCATCATGCTGAAACATGGAGAAATTCCCTTTTTCAAGCAACTCCGGACAATGTGGTTGAAGCTAAAGCATTTGTGCAAACCATTTCGGCCAGAGGAGGTAAAGATTACTGTTTTCATCAGTAAACAGAGAAAATTTATTGTTCTATACTTTTCAAAATCAGTCAATGGAGAATACTTATTCTTCAAAGTATATCCCCATTTTTCTCTGTAAGAAGCTTATATTCTTAATTATTTCTATTTTTAAAATACCAATGTATCACAATTAAAAGAAAAAACGTTTTTTTTAGCACTTTTCACATCCTCAGGATGTCCCAAAGCACTTCTCGGCCAATAAATTACTGTTGAGGTGTAGTCACTGTTGTTATGTAGGCAAATGTAGCAGACAATTTACACACAGCAAGGCCCTACCAGCAGCAATGAGAGAAATCACCAGTCAGTCTGTTTTTGGTGGTGTTGGTTGAAGCTCAGATGTTGACCACGACTCTGAGAGAACTCCCTGCTCTTCTTCAAAAAGTGCCATGGGATCTTTTACATCCAGCAGAACAGGCAGATAGGGCCTTGGTGTAATTTCTCATCTGAAAGACAGCACCTCTTACTCACCAATAACCTGCGCACTGATGCCCAGTTTGGGTTCCGCCAAGACCACTTGGCTCCTGACCTCATTACAGCCTTGGTCCAAACATGGGCAAAGGAGCTGAATTCCAGAGGTGAGGTGAGAGTGACTTCCCTTGACATCAAGGCAGCATTTGACCGAGTGTGACAGAGGAACCCTAGTAAAACTGAAGTCAATGCGAATCGGGGGAAAAACTCTCCACTGGCTGGAGTCATACCTAGCACAAAGGAAGATGGTTGTGGTGATTGAAGGTCAATCATCACAGCCCCAGGACATCGCTGCAGGAGTTCCTCAGAGCAGTGTCCTAGGCCCAACCATTTTCAGCTGCTTCATTAATGACCTTCCCTCCAACATAAGGTCAGAAATGGGGATGTTCGCTGATGATTGCACAGTGTTCAGTGCCATTCACAACTCCTCAGATAATGAAGCAGTCCATGCCCACATGCAGCAAGACCTAGACGATGTTCAGGCTTGGGCTGATAAGTGGCAGGTAACATTCACGCCACAGAAGTGCCAGGCAATGACTATCTCCAGCAAGTGAGAGTTTAACCAGTGCCCCTTGACATTCAATGGCATTACCATCGCCGAATCCCCCACCATCAATATCCTGGGGGTCACCATTGACCAGAAACGTAATTGGACCAGCCACCAAAATACTGTGGCAGCAAGAGCAGGTCAGAGGCTAGGTATTCTGCGGCGACTGTCTCACCTCCTGACTCCCCAAAGCCTTTCCACCATCTACAAGGCACAAGTAAAGAGTGTGATGGAATACTCTCCACTTGCAACTCCAACAACACTCAAGCAGCTTGACACCATCCAGGACAAAGCAGCCCGCTTGATTGGTACCCCATCTACCATCCTAAACATACACTCCCTCCACTACTGACGTACCATGGCTGCAGTGTGTACCATCTACCTGATGCACTGCAGCAACTCGCCAAGGCTTCTTCAGCAGCACCTCCCAAACCCGTGACCTCTTCCACCTAGAAGGACAAGGGCAGCAGGCACATGGGAACACTACCACCTCCAAGTTCCCCTCCAAGTCACACACCATCCTGACTTAGAATTATATCGTCGATCCTTCATCGTCACTGGGTCAAATTCCTGGAACTCCCTACCTAATAGCACTATGGGAGTACCTTCACCACACAGACTGCAGCGGTTCAACACCACCTTCTCAAGGGCAATTAGGGATGGGCAATAAATGCTGGTCTTGCCAGCGACGCCCACATCCCATAAACAAATTTTTAAAAACCTCTGTCAATGCAGCACTCCTTCAGTACTGCACTGAACTATCAACGTAGATTGTGTGCTCAAATTCTGGTCTGGGGCTTGAACACACAACCTTCTGACTGAGGCACGAGTACTACTACTGAGCCAAGCGGACAGTATGTTGGAGTGTATTGTCCGTGTCATTTTTAAAAAACTAACACCTAGAAATGTGTTGCCACCACACCTGTTTTTCAAACGTAAAACAGACACCTAACCATCCAATATGGTGTGCAGCTCACACGTGCTCATTCCACGCTTGGAAGTGTGCTGCCTGCCATATTGGGCCAGAATCCTTTGTAGGCATCTAGGGTGCACCAGAAGAATTTAAACTGCTTATTAATATATTTAAATAAGCATCCTACACTTGTTGTAGTACCCTTTTGTGAAATTGGTCTGTCCTAGAGCTTGACTCACCACGTGATAAACACACTCAGCAACTTTGACACTAACAGGCAGCATGGACCCTTCCACAGAGCTATTTAAAGAGCTCATCCACTATACACAGGTTCATTGCGGGTTTGTCCTTCTAGGCTGCTGGTTAACTCCTCGGCATCTTTTTGGCCTATTTTCTGACTTCTACAACTGATTTCTGAATTCTCCTAAGAAGTTTCTGCATGTGCTGGACTGCTTTTGGCTGCCTTCAAATCAATTTTGCAGCAGTCATGAATGGTCTGGTAGGTCTGCCTCTGGGGCTAGAGGATGATGGGGAGCAGCCAAGAAAACAGGAGCGAGCAGGAGCAGTGAGCAGAAGAGGGAGGAGGAGCTGGAGGGCACTGCGCAAGAGGCCATACCCACAGCTGGTCTTCAGGGAGCACTTCTCCAGCTTAACTTCAGTGAGGAGCAATGTGTCAGGCGCCTTTGCTTCACAGAGGAGACTATCACCAGGCTAAGGCACCTGCTGCAACCACAAGTCGAGCCTCGAACCAAGCCATGGACAACACTGCCTGTGGCTGTCAAGGTCACCGCGGCCGTTAACTTTTATGCAACAGGCAGCGTTCAGGCTGCAGCAGGTGACATCGCCCAGTCTGCTGTCCACCGTTGTATCTGGGAGGTGCAAGACGTTCTGATTGTCTGACAGTTTATAGAGTTCAGACTCGTGGAACAGACAACACAAAACCCAATGAATCTGTGAAACGTCTTTGACTTAAAAATCAACAAGAGGTTACCAGAATACAAACTATACTCAATTCATGTACTTATCACACCAGCATCTAAAATCATTTACTTGAAGCTCAGGCGATTATAAGAAAAACCACATACATTCTATTCACCAGATGAGAGGTCAATTCAACGATGATAGACGTATGACTAACTTTAACTGGCAACTGACCAAGTCACCATCGACTATAGCCCTGACTGCAGCGCTGAATGTTTTGAAACAGTACCTTTTATACCCCAAAATTTGGCAATCTTCCCACTGCGTACGTTTCCCAACTATACGGCATAATGGTCGGCAGTTGTTTCCCAGACCCTCTTATCACTAGTCCGTCAGGCAACTGTGGGCCTTCAAGACTAGGTACATTCTATAGTCTGAAGATGTTTCTGTTATTGCACTGATTTCACAGTCAATAGTCTGTTCCCACAGAATTTCAATAAGCTTGTTTTCCATATCTGTTGAAAGACAATTGGCAGCTTTTACAGCTTACAAGTCAAACAGTTTATTTTGCAAAGTTCTCACAGCAACCAGTCTTTGTCCTCGCGAAGCATGATGGTAAAATTTGGTCAACTTCTACAGCAAATAGTGTGTTCTACAGAGGTCACTGGAGCTTGCTACATCTTTTTCCCAATGCACAGAGCAAAGCATGATGAAAGAACACTAAGCTTTTCCCGCATTGCAGGCTTCCCTCGCGTGCAAGGTGCCATAGACTGCACCCACATTGCCTTGCATTCTCCCCTTCACCAGCCTGGTACCTTTATGAATGGAAAGGGATTCCACTCCCTCAATGTCTAGCTGGTTTGTGACCACAGGCAGCACATCATGTATGTCTGTGCCCAGTTTCCTAGCAGCAGTCATGAATCATTCATCCTGTTCCACTCCATTCTGCTGCCTTTATTACAACCAGGCCGTTGGGTCACAAGCTGGCTACTGGACTACCAGGGCTATTGCCTTCAGACATGAAGGACACTTCAGATAGCTGTGGTCAGTGACCTTGACAGAGGTGTGTCCACATTTTCAGCACCTGAAATGAAAGGGACGGACGAGGGTTAGCTTTAAGTGTGAAGGGCGAGCAGAGTTAGAAGTGGCTGCAGCTTGTCCTGCAGAGTGTGTATGGAGAGATGGAAGTAAAAAGGGAAAAAGTGGATAAGGTGTGAAGAAAACCTGCATGACGTTTCCTCCAGCGCCGTCACTCATTATGGCCATGTTCGTATGACTCTCCCCCTGCCCATGATGGCCAGCACATTTTCTTCCGCAGGGTAGAGGATAAGCAGGCGGGCTCGGCCTTCTCCGATTGCAGGCTCCTGTCGCAAGTTGTGTGTAACCTTCTTCTGCAAGAAAGAATAGTGTGTCTTCATGGCATCCTTGTGAGGGGTTTAGACTGTATCCCTCATGGTGGTATAGTTCATCTGTTGTGTGTAAGATGTGAGGTCTGGGAAAGTGAGGGTTGCAGTAGTGGTGAGATTGGGAAGTGCAGAGAGAAAGAGGTGGACTGAAGTGTGTTGCAGTGATTTTGGAAGAGTGAAGGGAAGCGGGGAGGGGAGTATTGTGAGTAGCGAGGCTGCAGATGGTGCAAGTATGAGGCGAGAGTTGTTGAGGTGATAGGCAAGATTCATACCTTGAGAACACTGGTGAGGTCATTGAACTTCTTTCGGCATTTCAGCCATTTCCTCGGAACTCAGTTCCTGGCATTAACTTCCTCGGCAATCTCTTGCCACTGGCAGTGGAGATGTTTGTGGGAGTGATTTCTGCCCCAAACAGGATCTGTCTCCTCCTGTCCACTACCTCCAATGCTGAATCAGATAATTTGGTTGCTCTCTCTGGATCTCGGGCTGACTCTAGCAGAGTGACTTTTGGCCAGTCCACTTTCTGCTGGTGGATCAGAGCACTGGCAACCTGCCCTGACTCGGTGGAGTCCAAGTCTTTGGATGTGGGCACACTTACAACCTGTTTTGCTACACTCCAGAATTTTATCCCAGTGAAAATTGTTAAAAACTGGTAGTCAACTCACACTTTAACATCTGAAATTTAGTTGCCCAACTTATATTTTGGTAGCATGGCACAGCCAGGTAAAATTCTACCCCAGACTGCAAAATGTTCAAAGACAAAGTGATATTTTCTTTTGTTACAGGAACAAATATAAATGATCCTATGCTGGAAGCAGTAGAACATCTGGACAAGGCCCATAAAAAAAAAGAACTGCCTGAAAGAAGTGTCTCCATGATAATTTTGTTAACTGATGGTGATCCAAATGAAGGTTAGTAATATTATATCTCTGTGTTGTGAAGGTCTGTCTAACTGAACTGAAGCTCAAAACTGGACAGGGAGAAGGTAGGCCTGAGACAGGCAATATCGGGGCTTGTGTTCTGATGCTACTGATGAAAAATTCTTTGAAAACATAAATAAAGCCACTAATGAGGTTTATAAACAAACTGTCAATCTATTTTGGCTTATGTTTGAAAAAAATAGTAACTCATGATTTCGATACCAATCCTTATGATTTTTAAGAGTTTGTCTCATGATTTATGGGATGGTGGGGTTGGCATTACTGATTATGTTTGTTTATTTTTATTACAGGAGAATCAAACCCAACAAAAATCCAGAATAATGTTAAAAATGCCGTAAAGGACAGGTACAACGTGTACTGCCTTGGGTTTGGTTTTGACGTTAAGTACAATTTTCTGGAGAAAATGGCACTGGATAATAACGGTGTCGCGCGGCGAATTTATGAGGATTCAGATGCTCCCTTACAGCTCCAGGTACAATGGTTATTAGATGCTTACAGATATTGGCTCACTTACTATGGCCCAGAATTTCCTCAGAGCTGCTCCCACTGCTGCTGTAACTTCACCGTAAGTGCGGCGGAAACCCTGTTGATGCTTGTGAACTGGATTTCCACCGCACTTCCGGCAAAGTTATAATGAGAGAGCGGGAGCATCTCTGAGGAAATTCCCAGCATTTTGCTCACCTCTGCCTTGAGTCATTTTGTGTACTGGGTGGTATTAAATGTATAATAACTGGTAACTCGTGTCTTGTAAATCTGCTGCTGAGTTGCAGTAAAAACAGTCAGAAACGCTACAGCTGTTTAATCCAATCTTAGTTCCACTTGAGGTGTTGGATATAAAGCCCAATGAACATTAAGGAATTTCCCCCTGACTGATAACAACCACCTGATGAGAATCTCCTGGTTTATTCGGTGATAAAATGAAATTCCAGTTAGGTGCTGAGTTTGCAATGTAAGTTCACCTAGCGCACAGCAGAGGTTATGAGCTAACCAGCGGCTCATGATAGTGGTTGTCACCAAATGCAATATTATGGCTTTGTACAGCTCAAAATAAGATCTCAAAAGTATTGACTGGAAGATGTAAGGAGTGTCTGTCCCAATTGCAGAGTCGTATCAGTACCTGGAATTCATGTTGGATGCCAAGTTTATGTTAGATGCAGTTCTTTGGCACTAAGAAAGAGGAAAGGATGCTTTAATCTTTTTTGTCTTTCTTTAATGACACCAAATCCCCAAAGAAAGTTATATAAGACATGTCCAAACAGTTCTTCTAGGTATGCAACAGGAGGGCTTCCTTTGGCTCATATGTGAAGTCCAGGACCCAGTTGTCAGACAAACGGGGTAAAAATTGCATGGAGAGAGGACCTTGGCCTACAATCTGTCGCTCAGTACCCTGCTGAGGGAGTCAGCTTCATACTGGGCATGATTCTTTTTACCAAAACATGACTAAACCTGCCACACAGCACTGGACTTGGACATCTAGAACATGAAGGTGGCTGTACAACACAAGTTGGCTTAGGTAGGTCATTCTACCATGCTCAATGCAGATCTCAGCGTCTAGTTGATGAGGACATTCTGAGGGAAGGGCTTTGGTGAGACCACACCTGGAGTACTGTGCACAGTTTTGGTCTCCTTATCTAAGGGAGGATATACTTGCCTTGGAGGCGGTGCAACGAAGGTTCACTAGATTGATTCCTGGGATGAGAGGGCTGTCCTATGATGAGAGATTGTGTAGAATGGGCCTATACTCTCCAGAGTTTAGAAGAATGAGAGGTGATCTCATTGAAACATATAAGATTCTGAGGGGGATTGACAGGGTAGATGCTGAGAGGTTGTTTCCCCTGGCTGGAGTGTCTAGAACTAGGGAGCATAGCCTCAGGATAAGGGGTAAGCCATTTAAGACTGAGATGAGGAGGAATTTCTTCACTCAGAGTGTTGTGAATCTTTGGAATTCTCTGCCCCAGAGGGCTGTGAATGCAGAGTCTGAGTATATTCAAGGCTGAGATAGATAGATTTTTGGACTCTAGGGGAATAAAGCGATATGCAATCGGGCAGGAAAGTGGAGTTGAGGGCGATGATCAGCCATGATCTTATTGAATGGCGGAGCAGGCTCAAGGGGCCATATGGCCTACTGCTGCTCTTACTTCTTATGTTCTTATTATGACAATAACTAGAATGCATTACCTAGAGGCTCAGAATGAAGCCATATGCTCTAATATCCAGGGCTTGCTGCCTATGGTGATTGGGCTGCAGAGTGGTGAGGAGTTGCTGTTGAATCTCTGGGGGAGGATTTCTTGTGGTTTGTAACATGCCATTGACAGCTGTAACGACAGCTGATGCCGGTTCCAGCGCCACACGCCATATTGGTGTTGCCGGTAACGTTGCCGGTAAACCCGATCGCCAGGGATCTCGCCATCATGAAGATTGTGACATCAATGAGTGTACAACGCTCACTGGACATCCGATCTCCCAACTTGGTTATAGCCACTTACCGTAATGGCAGCACGGACCAACGACAGTGAGAGCTGGCATCTACCAGCAGGAAGCAGGCTGCAGCAGCGATATTTAAAGGTACCATTCCCAATCAGCTGCACCTAACAGGGTTCTGCAGTTTCAGTGCCTGTTTGCTACTTCCTGCAACTGATACAGCTTTCTTTAGTTATTTCAAGTTTTTTTGGTGACAGGGCGTGTTGATTCAAGTGCAGAAATCACTCATTATTTGTTAAAGACTTCTGCTCGCAACACTTCCTCACAGTCAGGAGGACTAGGAGGAGGAGGAAGTCGAAGAGGACGAGGATGAGGAGGAACAGAAGGGAGGGAGGAGGCCGCTAGACAATTGACCTTCTGGGCGGGCTGTCCGTGACCGGCTCATCAGACTCCAATTCACTTGGATTAAACCCTAGAACCCTGTAGTTCACCACATCTCCATCATACAATCCCTGTCTCATGGTGTATCACAGAATCCTTCTGGGCAAAAAGGTGAAATGAGAGAGACCACAAAATATTCCAAACACACTTAATAAATTTATCTTTAAACATATCACACATATGACATGAATTCTAATAACTAATGACCCTTGTGTCTGCCATTGTTGAATAGCTGTCATTGTGTGCAAGGTGTGAGATGTGGGTGTGAGTATTGCTAGGTAGAGATTTTTGGTGGGTAAGTGCTGGGGGATGTGGTGCATTGAGCAGTGTATGAAGCTTGTGGTACAGATGGTGGTTTGTAGCATTTGTTAAAGCCCTCACTCACCCTGACCACCCATGTGAGCTTGTTAAACTTCTTCCTGCACTGGGTGTGCGTCCTGGTGATCACAGTGCTGCCCGTGATGTGGTGTGCTACCTCCCTCCACATAGTCCGTCAGTCTTGTGGCGAGGGCCTCCTGCCAGTTGCCGGGTACAGGACCGCCCACCTTCTCTCAACCTCTAAAACCAATGCCTCCAAAGCTTCATCCGAAAACCTCCAGGCTCTCTCCCTGGGGCGCGATCTGCCATCAGGATTTGTAAATAAGTGCTCCTTCTCCTTATCCTTCTTATGGTTGTTGAGGCAGCTGCACACCCAACAATGCTAAGAATGAGGTGCTACAGCATCAATGATTATCCCCTTTAAGTAGTGAAAAAAGCCTGTGGCAATCATAACTTGCGTTTAGACTACACCCAATCTTGGTCCATCTTTTCAGTGTAATGCCAATGAGCTTGGGTTTTTAGATGAGAATCATGACTGCAATCATTTTAATGAGGAGTGAGGACGAATTTTGTGTGCAGCCTAGATGAATTTCAAATGGCGCTACTTAACCATTTTACTCGCCCATTTCTTGGCTATAATGAATTTGTAGCCCAGCCTTTTCAACTGGTGGTGTCGCTATTTAATGGGCTATGGTCTGTGATGGTGCTGTTGTCAGGAAATTTGGAAAAGCACTCACATATGCTGTGGTAAATCATCTGCTTATCATACTATTTGTAAGTAGTTCCTGATATCTGTTGTCTGCCTAGCATGGGCTCCAACCTGTGCTTGTCAGTTGCTGGATAACTAACTAGTGACTACCTAAACAAAGATGGTCTGGCTGCCTCCTACTCATTTACCTGGTTTGTGCTCCCCACTTTCTGTATTCTGGCTTCATGTGGTGCTCTCCACTTCTGGCCTGCTCTACTACCATCTGCTGTCCTTCTGTCACCCAACCCGGCCTGGTTTGCTTCTCAGACATTTGACCTGTGATCTCCTGCACTGTCCACTCTCCAAAGTTGTCTCTACAGATTGTTACAATGTTTTGAACTTCCCAATCCCTGAGAATTGGTAAAAGATGCTCTGCAATTGGTGGAAAAAAGCTGTTCTTTCATTGGTCTAAGTCTACCAGTGAGAAGTCTTTTCCAATCCTCTTGACCTAGAAAGTTCAAAAGGTTGAAGCCAACAATAAAAGAAACATGTACTCAAATAGAAAACATCCAGTCTGAGATTTAAAATGCTGGATAATGAGAATTCACTGCTCGGGTCTACAACTCTTCTGTTCTGTGGTGCTGACAACCCAATTTTCTTTCCTGGCTCCCATGTTAGCTGATATTGTTAATGGTGCTCTCTCCTCCGGTATTGTACCCCTTTCCTTCAAATCTGCTGTCATCACCCCTTGTCTCAAAAAAACAACCCTTGACCTCTGTCCTTGCAAACTACCGCCCCCATCGCCAACCTCCCTTTCCTCTCCAACGCTCTTGAACATGTTGTCGCCTCCCAAATCCGTGCCCAATCTTTCCCAGAACTCCCTGTTTGAATTCTTCCAATCAGGCTAGCGCCCCTGCCATAGTACTGAACCTGCTCTTGCCAAAATCACAAATGACATCCTAATTGACTGCAACAAAGGCACTCTATCCCTTGTCATCCTTCTGGACCTGTCTGTAGCCTTTGAGACGGTTGACCACAAAATTCTACTCCAACTCCTCTCCACCATCGTCCAGCTGGATGGGACTGCACTCGCCTGGCTTCATTCCTAACTTTCCAGCCACAACCATAGAATCACCTGCAATATCTTCTCTCCCCAATCCCGCACTGTCCCCTCTGGTGTCCCCCATGGATCTATCATTGGCCCCCCTTCTATTTCTCATCCAAATGCTGCCCCTTGGTGACATCATCCGGCAACACAATGTGAGTTTCCACATGTATGCTGATGATACCGAGCTCTATCTCTCCTCCACCTCTCTTGAACCCTCCACTGTTTCTATACTATCATCCGGCTCTGAATGAGTAGAAATTTCTTCCAATTAAATATCGGGAAGACCGAAGCCATTGTCTTTGGTTCACGCCACAAACTCCGTTCCCTTTCCACTGATTTGATCTCTCTCCCCGGCAACTGTCTAAGGCTGACCAAGTCTGTTCGCAACTTTGGTGTCATATTTAATCACAAATTGAGCTTCCTATCTCATATGCGTTCTATCACTAGGACTGCCCATTTCTGCCTTTGCACGTCTCCGCCCTTACCTCAACTTATCTGCCGCTGAAACCCTCATCCATGCCTTTATCACCTCTAGACTTGACTATTCCAACTCAATCCTGGCTGCCCTCCCTCGTTCTACCCTCCATAAACTTGAGATCATCCAAAACTCTGCCGCTCGTGTGTTAACTCACTCCAAGTCCCATTCACCCATCTCCCCTGTGCTCGCTGACCTACATTTGCTCCCGGTTAAGCAACGCTTCAACTTTAAAATTCTCATCCTTGTTTTCAAATTCCTCTATGGCCTCGCCCCTCCTTCTCTCTGTAATCTCCTCTGTAGTGTATGTAACCGTTCTACCTTTAAGAGAACTATTGTATGTAACTGTCCACCTTTAAGAGAACTATTTTAGGTGTTGCACTACTTTATCTTGGCTGCGGTATACTGTAATACCGGTGGTGACCACACCGGTATATAAGTGCTGTGTAATGAGTGATTGGGCAGATTCGCCCTGACCTTTGAATAGTAAAGCCCTGTTAAAGTTTACTCTTGTAGTCTGTGTAATAATTCACCATATAACCCACAGACTTTACAGTGGCGACGGGTTCGATCTTACCCTGTGGCAGCGACACACCCGAAGCAGTTAACGAGCGTCGAGAAGAGGCACCCGCCCTCGTCGTTCTGCTGAGAGAAGACTCGAGTCTGCAGAGCAAGGAAGAAGGAAGGATTCAGACACGAAGCCTTCCATCAGCAACAGGCTGTTATTGTCCCTTCTGCCACGGCGGTGAGTGAGCCGATCAGCCAAGAGAAGCAAGTCGGCCACGTTGACTGTGAGTAGGGGGAAAATAAAAAGAAACGGAGGATAAGGGCAGTGAACTCGACCACGGTCGGGGGAAAGGAGCCGGACAGAAGTCGGGCCCAGAGGTGCTGAGTCTGGGGCAGCGTAGGGCACGGAAGCCGCGGTACAAGCGGGAACGCAGCCGGTGTGAGAGACCGGGCTACAAGCGGGAACGCAGCCGGTGTGAGAGACCGGGCTACAAGCGGGCTGGGAGACGCAACAGCGTCGTGAGACAGCTCGACCGCGACCGGCGAAAGGCCGGGCAGCTACCGAGGTCGCGAGGCGCTGCGACGGGGATCGTAAGGCACGGGAAGAAATAAAAATAAGAAACCGCGGAGAACTCAGCCGCAGCCGGGGGAGGAAAGGACCGGACTGCGAGAGGGCTGGGAGGCGCGATTGGAAGCCGCTGAGGGAGAGACAGAGCCCGAGCGAGCGGGAGAGACAGAGCCGAGCAAGGGAGACCGAGGAGATTCAGCCAGTGGCTGGAACTGTTCGCCGTCAACGGGTTGTCCCCAGCGCCGGTTGCCCTGCCGAGAAAAGGGAACAAGGAACGCACTGAAGCCGGCGCGCAGGCTGCGAACTCCGAAAGCCAGCGGTCGTCGCCCGAAGGAAAGCTTACCCCTCCCGCCAGGGGAAGAAACGCGGGAAGCCACCAGTAGGCGGGGGAGAAGACAGAAGCGGGAAACCGCCATTTTGAAAGTGGGCGGGGAAGAAGACAAGCGCAGGAAACCGCCATTTTTGGAAAAAAAAAGTAACGAACAAATTCGTTGTGGTTTCTCAAAAAGATAGTGAAGATGCCTAAGCATGGTAACATCAACAACTTCGATTCCGAGGTGGAAGATTGGGCCACGTACGTAGAACGCATCGAGATATATTGTGAGGCCAATAAAATAGCAGATGATGATAAAGCTCTCACCTTATTAAACGCAATGGGGGCGAAGACATACGGGCTATTGAAGCATCTTCTATCACCAGCTAAACTGGCGGATCAGACTTTCGCTGATATTGTTGCTGTCCTGAAGGATCATTTGAACTCCACACCGCTGATGTTGGCAGAACGATTCAAATTTTATGCGAGAACGCAACGGAAAGAGGAAAGCAACGCGGAATACTTGGTCGAACTGCGTAGACTAGCAAAATACTGCCAGTTTGGGGAAAATCTGACAGAGGCATTGAGAGACAAGTTCGTGTGCGGGTTGTCGAAGGAAGGAACACAAAAGCGACTGCTCGAAGAGAACGATCTTACACTTGACAAGGCTGTCCTTATTGCAGCATCACACGAAGCAGCCGCGAGAGGCACTGCGGAAATGCAGCTGAAGGCAGCGGTACTCAGCGTGGATCAAATGACTTCGGGTACAACAAAATGTTATCGTTGTGGGAAGACAACACACGACCAGAACCAATGCTGCTTTAAAAACCAGGAATGTAGAAAATGTGGCAAGCTTGGTCACATAGCTAAAGTATGCCGGTCAGGAAAGAAGACCAACAACAGAAAAAAGTCACTGCAGGAAAAGTACAGCAAGGTACACAAGGTGGCTGAGAAGAGTTCAGATGAACAGAATTCGGATTCAGACCCGAACGGCCAGGAACTGGGTAGTCTGAGAATTCACAATGTGAGTAAGGAAGCTGACCTACAAACTATCTGGGTCACACTAAAAGTAGCCGGAGTCCAAGTGAAAATGGAATTGGACACAGGATCAGCCCTATCAGTCATAAATCGAAGGGATTACAACCGGCTATTCTCACATATACCCTTGAGAGATACCAAGATCGTATTGCAGACATACACGGGGCATAAAGTATACCCCATGGGAAAGATACAAGTGAAGGTGAGAGACAGGGGCAAAGAACACCAAGGAATGGACTTATATGTACTACCTGAGGGAGGTCCACCACTTCTGGGACGGGAGTGGATCAGGGAAATAAACATGGAATGGCACTACCTAAAAGCAATAACGAGTGAGAACTCGGTGAAGACAATCAGCTCAGACTCTGAAACGGATGACGACAAGACCAGCCCAGGTGCGAAAGACAAGTCTAAAATGGACTTGCTGACTAAGGTTGGAAAAACGAAGGAGTGCATAAATACTGATGCTTCAAAGGAGAACAAAGTTTCAGAACAGAATTCCACTGAACAACAACAACATAGTTTGGCAGAGAATTCTGAGTCTGTCCAGTTTACAGACATGCACAAGTCTGAGGAACACCGGGCTCGAACTCAACTCCATTTCAAATTACAACAGCAATTAGAACAATTGAGTTGCCGTCTCGAGCAAGAGATAAAAGCAATGAAAACGTTCTTTGACACAGAGTGGGAGAATCTGGAAAGACAACAGAAACAGCTGAGGGAGAAAAGGGAGCAGGAGCACACAAACCGTCTGCGCAAGGAGGCCAAACGAATCAAAGCTGATTCGGTTTCTGAAGGTGCGTGCTCTAATCTGGTGGAGCAAGATGTTCAGCAACTGAAGGCGCTTGTTAGCAGATTGCAGGCAGAAAAGGCTGAGTTGGTCGCCATGAATTCCGAGCTCCTACTGAAGTTGGGTGCAACATCACCGGACGATTCATTTGTGGAAATTCGAATGGTGGAGGCTGCGGATGATGGTGAAGTAGAAACAGCAAAGGAGCCCCAGGGCAAGGTTATAAACAGCCCTGCAGCTACTGGGAAACGGATGAGGTCAGAAGAGTCAACGGTCAGCCAACTCCTTCATATGCTGAGGGACAAGACTCTGAAATGGGAACAATTTGGACATGAGTCTAAATCTTCAAAGGAGAGGGATTTGGAGCTCCCAAAAGTTATTGGAATAGCTGAGGTTGCAACACAGACTGAGAAGATGGCAGCAGAGCAAACCTTGGATGCCAAAAGTACGCTGATTCACGTCAATGTTGAACAACAGAATGCTGAAACAGCTGCTCCAGTAGAGGGATTGAATAATACGATCAATCAATCTCCGAATGAAGTTGAAGTATTGAAATCACGAATGAGGTCATTAGTAAAAGACTTGCAGGAAGCCCAGAAAAAGCTGGAGGAAGCTGAACACATGAAGAAGTCTCTTCAGGAGAGATGTCTGGAATTGGAACAAAAGCTGACTAACGTCCAGCTGGGCATGGAGGAAATAAAAGACCCTCTCGCTGGCCTAGCTCAGGACGACACCGATTATTACCACGTCCTGTTGAACGACACCGAATATAACGATGACCTGTTCTGCCCAGCTTGTGGGGAAATCTTCCGAAGTGCAAAAACCCTGAAGAATCACAAAAAGTCTAAGAAACACCGGGAGATGGTGGCGCTGCTAAGGCAACAGGAGAAAGAGGAGGAGGAACTGTGCATGCGTCTGGCAGCGGAGCACAGAGAGTCTCCAAGAAGCAGGAAAGGAAAAGACGAAACAGAAGAAGATGACCCATCTGAACCATTATCACCCCTACCAGATCACGCACGTGGTCCCTCCGAACGGAACCAAATCAGTTTGGAAGTAGAAAAACTTCCCAAGGTACTCAAGCTTTTAGAAGTCAGCAATGCTGGTTCAGAAGTGACGGAAGTTCAAGCTGTTAAGTCCAGTGAAGGACTATTGGATGAGTCACCCCAGCAAAGTGAACCGACTACACCACAGGGAACTGCTACACCACCGAGGCGTTGTCCAGACCGAGTCAAGAAGCACAGGAGGCGCCTCCACAGAGACTGAATCTGTGAACTGTTTTCCACAGAGACTGAATCTGTGAACTGTTTTCCGCAGAGACTGAATCTATGAACTGTTTTCCGCAGAGACTACGGCCTAGAAATTCGGTTTTGGCGCAGCGAGGGCTTTAGCGCCGGAAGTTAGTGCCGGTGCTAAGTCCCCCTGCGCGCGCCAAAAATTCAGTAGCGCCGTGCCCAAACGGCTGCCGGCGCTACTGAGGGGTCTCAGCGCCTCAAAACTGGCGCCACGCGCCACATTGTGGCGCTATTCCGGCGCTGCGGCGCCCGCTGCGGTGCGGCAGGCTCGGGAAGTGCAGGCCTCCTCCTTCCGTTAAGGAGGAGCTGCCTGCACCCGGCCGCGGCCCGCGATAATCTTTTTAAAAATGAGCCCGGCACCTCGGACAAGTGCCGGGCTTGCTTCTGTTCCGGGGGGGGGGGGGGGAAGTCCGGGGAGGGAGCTGCGGCCAGGCGGCCGGCGGGAAAGCGGCCGGCCGCCGCGGGGCCTTTAATGCGCCGGCGCAAAGTTCTGTAAGGCACCTCTGCCAGAACGTTGCTTGCGGCTGCCACGGGCGAGGCGGCCGCAACTCAATTTCCGAGTTCGGGCGGGTTACCATGGCAACCGGGACGCTGCGCACACCGATGATGTCATCGGTGCCGGCGCAGCGCTACCGGCCTAACGCCGATTTAGGGCCCCTGTCAATTTCTAAACTGGCCATAACTTCGGCGCTAGGCCCTCTAGCGCCTCAAAAGCGGCGCTAAGGCCAGTGAATTTCTAGGCCTACATCTGTGAACTGTTTTTACATGAAGTTGGATATATGTTATGTTTAATGGGGAATAAGTATGTTGTAAGCTAAAAAGGGAGGATTGTAGTGTATGTAACCGTTCTACCTTTAAGAGAACTATTGTATGTAACCGTCCACCTTTAAGAGAACTATTTTAGGTGTTGCACTACTTTATCTTGGCTGCGGTATACTGTAATACCGGTGGTGACCACACCGGTATATAAGTGCTGTGTAATGAGTGATTGGGCAGATTCGCCCTGACCTTCGAATAGTAAAGTCCTGTTAAAGTTTACTCTTGTAGTCTGTGTAATAATTCACCATATAACCCACAGACTTTACATCCTCCAGCCCAACAATCCCCCTGGACCTCTGCGCTCTGCCTATTCTGACCTTTTGAACATCCCGAGTTTAAATGCTCCACCATTGGCAGTCGTGCCTTCAGGTGCCTAGGTTCTAAGGTTTGGAATTCCCTTCCTAATCTCTCCACTTCTCTTTCCTCCTTTAAGATGCTCCTTAAAACCTACCTCTTCAATCAAGCTGTTGGCTATCTGCCCTAACATCTCCTTATATGGCTCGGTGTCAATTTTTTTTTGATAACAATCCTGTGAAGTGCCTTGGAACATTTTATTATGTTAAAGGTGCTATATAAACATAAATTGTTGTTGTCGTCATGGGGGCGATTTTCGTCGAATGTTTAAGGCGCTAAAGAGGTGGCCAAGATGGGCTATTAAGCTTAAACACCAGTTTAGCCCGCGTTTAGCGCAAGAAACCATCTTGGTAAAGGAGTTGAAGCCAGCATTAGGAATGACTACCAGGAGGCTTGTTAAACAGCTGACTGCCACTTAAAATGCCTACTAGCGCTCAGTAGAGGCAGCATGGCATTTTGGTAGCTGGTGCTTCAACTAACACTCTAAACAGCGACCAACTGTTTGGGAATAAACACGGCGTTGATGTTGATTTCAAGCGCTACTTAAAGGGATACTCACCATTTCTTGGTCATCGCTGCTGGAGCTGTGAAGAGCAGCCCTGAAATGCATCTGAGAACCTGCGTGCCCTCTCCCTTGATCCCTGAGCTATCCTGCAACGTTTGCTGTGTGCCAGCCAGAGCACTCCACATCTACAGTGGAAGTTAGTGCGAGGAGCCCACATATACAGGTACTGCTCCACGAAAATTGCGCCTAATCAGCACTTGTGTGCTAAACCATTAGGGCCGGGAAATTGGACCCGTTTGCGCTGCCCATTAAGGCTGGTTTGGAAGACAAAATGGCGGCCGGCTCGCATCCGCCCATTCCGGCGCAGTACGCGGCGGCCATCATTTTGGGCAGGTCGGCAGCACTGCCATTGCCTGCGCTCGCTGCAGATATTTAGATGAGGCAGATTGTGACGTCAATCGGCGTGCAACGCTGATTTAACGCACAACCTGCCATTTTGGACGTCACCGCTCCTTTTAATGCCCTCTCAAAATCATGATCAGCAGCAGGAAGGACACCCCCATCAGCGCTATTTAAAGGTATCATCAGCAACTTGCAGCTGACTTGCTTTTTCATTTCTATTGGCTCTGTGTAAGTTTGTGCAACTGTTTGGAGCTTTCTACAGTTATTTTAAGTTGGTGAGTGACAGGGACTGTTGCTGCAAGTTGAGAACGTCTTGCTTCTCATTTAAAGGGTGATGTGCCTCAATAATTCCGAGACTCGAAGGTAGCAGAACAAAACAAGGCTTTTATTAACTTAGAACGAAACACGTAAGCGAGAGAGGTGTCGTCCTTCTGGAGACTGGGGCTAGACTGAAGCTAGCTTACAAATGGGGCCAGGTATGGGCGGAGCCCTACACACAGCACATTCCAGCACATTCCAGTATACAATACAGCACATTCCAGTACACAATACAATGAGGTCTGGGGGAAGGGAAATGACACTGAAACCGATCTCAGTCACAGGCAGTGATGAATGGAAATATTTCATCACAAAGGGTTCAGGTCAGACCACATGCTCTCGGTCATGGGGGCTCTACTTGTAGTCCCTCTCGCACGCGAGTATGACAGGGAATTGGTGCGTAGTCAGCGAAGAAGAGGACAAGATGCTCGCAGAGGGAGGAGCATGAGGGCTCTCAGCAGGAGGCCTTACCCACCTAGGGTCTTTTGAGAGAACTTCCCCGACCTGCACTTAAGCCAACAGCAGTGTATTAGGAGGCCCCACTTCACACAGAGGTGGTCACAGAACTTTGCCACCTCCTGCAACCAGACCTGCAGCCTCAGAGCAGGGCGATGACAGCTCTCCCAGTGGCCCTTAAGGTCACCGTGGCCCTCAGTTTTTTTGCCAGATCAAAACAACAACAAACTAATCACTCTTGTGCATTCCCTTAGTTTCTGTCTTTCATATTCCTTTTCCTACTCCAGTGCTCCTACGAAGTGCTCCCCCAGTGGCTGCAGCATGGTTGGTGGATTGCTGCTGATTTTCAGTGGGGGAGACTGCAGATGGCCTTGCAGGAAGACCTGGAGCACCTCTAGGTCTAGAAGGCCCGGCTGTAGACTGCACCACCTCAGCATGGGTGGCAGCAGTCTGGGCTGGCTGGATGACAGGTAGTAGCAACGGCACTGGCGGAATGTCAGTGGTGGGAGTAGGAATGTCGTCATCCTGAGAGAGGACAGCAGGTTCTTGCTCTACGGAGCCACTGCCACTCCCCCGAGGCAGCGCCTCAACATTGTTAGCCATCTTTTGGTGTGAGATTGCTGGAGTGATGTGAAAGCCTGCAAGCCTCTTTCCACACTCGTAAACCCAGCCACGATGGCAACAGTCTGACCTTCCACTGCAGCACTGAGATGTTGGATCACTTGAATCTTGCATGCTGCCTGTACCACTTTGAAGGGGCGTGGGCACATAGCGTTTTGTGCTGCCCACGCCTGTTTTTGGGCCTTATCCAATTTCTAGGCCCAGGTGCTAGGACCAAAATTGTGCACTAAATCCAGACTTTAAAACAGGCTAGTCTTATGAGCACTGCACCCATTTAGTGCCTGTTTTCACCCTTTGGTCAAAATAACACCTACATCGTGCTATTCCTATGTATTAACTACATTCCTTTACTACTTGAGAGAAAGACAGACAGAGATACTTTTTAAAATTCATTCATGGAATGTGGGCATCTCTGGCAAGGAGATTTATTGCCCATCCCTAATTGCCCTTGAGAAGGTGGTGGTGAGCTGCCTTCTTGAACTGCTGCAGTCTGTGTGATGAAGGCACTCCCACAGTGCTGTTAGGGAGGGAGTTCCAGGAATTTGATCCAGCGACGAATAAGGAACAGCGATATATTTCCAAGTCAGGATGGTGTGTGACCTGAAGGGTAACTTGGAGGTGATGGTGTTCCCATGTGACTGCTGCCCTTGTCCTTCTAGGTGATAGAGGTTGTGTGTTTGGGAGGTGCTGTCAAAGAAATCTTGGCTAGTTGCTGCAGTGCATCTTATAGACGGTACACACTGCAGCCACAGTGCGCTGGTGGTGGAGGGGAAGTGAATGTTTAAGGTGGTGGATGGGGGGGGGGGCGGTGGCACCAAGCGGGCTACTTTGTCTTGGATGGTGTCAAGCTTCTTGAGTATTGTTGGAACTGCATTCATCCAGGCAAGTGGCGAGTATTCCATCACACTCCTGACTTGTGTCTTGTAGATGATGGGAAGGCTTTGTGGTGTCAGGAGGTGAGACATTCAATTACCCTCACTGAAACATTCATCATCATTGAACTCTTGTTCTTTTGCCTTCTATTCCTCCTCTCCTCTTAGGCAGTCCCTCGGAACTGAGGATGACTTGCTTTCACATTAAACATGAGTTCGCAGGTGACTGATGAGTCCAATGTGGGACCTACAGTCTCTGTCACAGGTGGGGCAGACGGTGGTTGAAGGGGCGGGTGGGTGGGGTGCTTGGGTTGACGTGCGCTCCTTGCGCTGCCTGCGCTTGGCTTCCGCTTGCTCCCGGCGAAGAGACTTGAGGTGTTCGGCGCCTTCCCGAATGCTTCTCCTCCACTTTGTGCGGTCTTGGGCCAGGGATTCCCAGGTGTCGGTGGGGATGTTACACTTTTTCAAGGAGGCTTTGAAGGTGTCCTTGAAGTGCTTCCTCTGCCCACCTGGGGCTCTCTTGTTGTGCCGGAGCTCCGAGTAGAGCGCTTGTTTTGGGAGTCTCGTATCGGGCATGCGGACAATGTGACCCGTCCATCGTAGCTGATTGAGCGTGATCAAAGCTTCGATGCTGGGGATGTTGGCCTGAGCAAGAACACTAACAGTGGTGTGCCTATCCTGCCAATGGATTTGCAGGATCTTGCGGAGGCAGCATTGGTGGTACCTCTCCAGTGATTTGAGGTGCCTGCTGTACATGGTCCATGTCTCTGAGGCATACAGCAGGGCAGGTATCACTACTGCTCTGTAGACTTTTGCCTTCTAATAACTGGTTGTCAAAAACAGGCGGGTATAACATACCAAGGAAGCTGTGAGTGGTCAGTTGAGGTGTTAGTTATCTGATTTCTCTTGCCTGGAAGGAGGAGAGCATGCCAGGGGATCTCAGAGATGCCGTAATTGTGATCATCTTCAAGAAAGGTGACAAGTTCGATTGCGGTAATTACAGAGGAGTTTCCCTGCTGTTTGCCACAGGGAAGGTTATCGCAAGAATCCTCCTCAATCACCTTCTCCCAGTGGCCGAAGAGCTCCTCCCAAAGTCGCAATGTGGATTCCGCCCACTAAGGGGCACGATGGACATGATCTTCACCGCACGTCAATTACAAGAGAAATGCAGGGAACAGCACCAACCGCTGTACATGGCCTTCTTTGATCTCACAAAGGCCTTCAACACTGTCAACTGTGAGGGATTATGGAGTGTCCTCCTCAAATTCGGCTGCCCTCAAAAGTTTGTCACTATCCTCCGCCTGCTTCACGACGACATGCAAGCCGTGATCCTGACCAACGGTTCCACCACAGACCCAATTCACGTACGAACCGGGGTCAAGCAAGGCTGTGTCATCGCACCAACGCTCTTCTCGATCTTCCTTGCTGCAATGCTCCATCTCACCCTCAGTAAGCTCCACACTGGAGTGGAGCTAATTTACAGAACAAACGGGAAACTGTTCAACCTCCGTCGCCTCCAGTCCAGATCCAAGGTCATCCCATCCTCTGTTGTCGAATTACAGTATGCAGATGATGCTTGCGTCTGCGCTCACTCGGAGGTCGAACTCCAAACCATCGTCAACACCTTCGCCGAACCGTACAAGAGCATGGGCCTTACTCTAAACATCCGTAAGACAAAGGTCCTCTACCAACCAGCCCCCACCACACAGTACTGCCCCCCAATTATCAAAATCCACAACAAGACCTTGGACAACGTGGGCCACTTTCCATACCTCGGGAGCCTACTGTCAACAAGGGCAGACGTCGACGATGAAGTCCAACACCGCCTTCAGTGTGCCAGTGCAGCCTTTGGTCGCCTGAGGAAGAGAGTGTTTGAAGACCAGGACCTCAAACCCGGCACTAAGCTCATGGTCTACAGAGCAGCAATGATACCCGCCCTGCTGTATGCCTCAGAGACATGGACCATGTAAAGCAGGCACCTCAAATCACTGGAGAGGTACCACCAACGCTGCCTCCACAAGATCCTGCAAATCCATTGGCAGGTTAGGCGCACCAACGTCAGTGTTCTTGCTCAGGCCAACATCCCCAGCATCGAAGCTTTGACCACGCTCGATCAGCTCTGATGGACAGGTCACTTTGTCCGCATGCCCGATACGAGACTCCCAAAACAAGCGCTCTACTCGGAGCTCCGGCACGGCAAGAGAGCCCCAGGTGGGCAGAGGAAGCACTTCAAGGACACCCTCAAAGCCTCCTTGAAAAAGTGTAACATCCCCACCGACACCTGGGAATCCCTGGCCCAAGACCGCACAAAGTGGAGGAGAAGCATCCGGGAAGGCGCCGAACACCTCGAGTCTCTTCGCCGGGAGCAAGCGGAAGCCAAGCGCAGGCAGCGCAAGGAGCGCACGTCAACCCAAGCACCCCACCCACCTGCCCCTTCAACCACCGTCTGCCCCACCTGTGACAGAGACTGTAGGTCCCGCATTGGACTCATCAGTCACCTGAGAACTAATTTTTAATGTGGAAGCAAGTCATCCTCGGTTCCGAGGGACTGCCTAAGAAGAATAGTTATCTGATACAGTGACAAATAGTGCTCGAGTTGGTGGGCTAAAGTAATAGTGGTGATACAATGGCTGATTTTTGGAGTGACGAACCCATGACTTCTTCAAAATGATTCCCCAGTGGACAGAGTAAGCGTACTGACTGGCTGCTGGGCTTTTGTGGAAGCCTCTTGGGATTCAGGTGACCCTGAATTTCCTTGTGCTGATTGATATACCTATCAATTCCTCCAATAAAAGGCGAAGAGTTACGAAGGTGACTAAAGGTTTTTATTGACTAAATAACAGAGCCCACTCTCGTGGGTGATCCGATCCAAGCAGGAGGAATACCAGCCAGTCGCTCACCTTTATACCTGGCCTGGTGGGTGGAGCCAAGGCGGAGTCGGCAGTGGTCATCCCAGGTATAGCAGTGTGGCAAGAGGCGACCTCGTACCGTGATACAATAGTGGTCAGTGATACAGTTATAACGAACAGTGGTGAACAGTGCTAACTACTAACAGTGATACGATAGTGAACGTGGTTTACCACATTCACCCCTTGTTTAGAATTAAGTCCGGCGGGGTGAAGTGTACTACCAATTCTGGTAGGTCAGTCTGTCCGGAGGCTTCGTAAGCCTCTCCGATCGCCGCAGCGGTGGTGTTGCCTTATCCGGTGCTGGTGCCTTATCCGGTGTTGATGCTGGTGTTTGCGTGGTCGGCGAGGGCTCGTGGGGTTCCGGCATGCCGTCTACCTGGACTGAGGTTGGGGGGGGTGGTGGCGGTGTTTCCGGATCGGCTGAGGGTGCGAGGTCTCGTAGGGAGACAGTGTCCTCCCGCCCGTCTGGGTACGCCACGTAGGCGTACTGGGGGTTGGCGTGCAGGAGGTTCACCCTCTCGACCAGGGGGTCCGTTTTATGGGTCCTCACGTGTTTCCGCAGCCAGACCGGCCCCGGGGCGGTCAGCCAGGTTGGTAGAGTGGTTCCCGTAGTCGACTTCCTGGGGAAAACGAACATTCGTTCATGGGGGGTGGTGTTAGTGGCCGTGCAAAGTAATGACCGGATGGAGTGCAGCGCTGTCGGGAGGACTTCTTGCCAGCGGGAGGTTGGGAGGCCCTTAGACTTTAAGGCTAAGAGGACGGCCTTCCATACCGTCGCGTTCTCTCTTTCCACCTGACCGTTACCTCTGGGGTTGTAGCTGGTGGTCCTGCTTGCTGCAATACCTCTCTCTAGGAGGAATTGCCGGAGTTCCTCGCTCATGAAGGAGGAGCCCCGGTCGCTGTGTATATAGTTCGGGAACCCGAACAAGGCGAAGAGGGCATTCAGGCACTTAATGACCGTGCTACTGGTCATGTCGGGGCAGGGGAAGGCAAAGGGGAAACGGGAGTACTCATCAACGATGTTGAGGAAGTACACATTACGGTCAGAGGACGGGAGGGGCCCCTTAAAGTCGATGCTCAGGCGCTCGAAGGGGCGGGTGGCCTTGATCAGGCTTGCTCGGTCCGGCCTATAGAAGTGCGGTTTGCACTCCGCACAGGTCTGGCAGTTCCTGGTCATGGTCCTGACCTCCTCGATGGAGTAGGTCAGGTTGCGGGCCTTAATGAAATGGTAGAGTCTGGTGACTCCGGGGTGGCAGAGCTGGTCGTGGAGGGTCTGAAGCCTATCGATATGCGCGCTGGCGCATGTCATTCGTGAAAGGGCATCAGGGGATTCGTTCAGCTTGCCTGGCCGGTACAAGATCTCATAATCGTAGGTGGAGAGCTCGATTCTCCATCTCAAAATCTTGTCATTCTTGATTTTGCCCTTCAGCTTGTTATTAAACATGAAAGCCACCGAACGCTGGTCGGTGAGGAGGGTAAATCGTTTGCCTGCCAGGTAGTGCCTCCAGCGCCGTACTGCCTCCACGATCGCCTGGGCCTCTTTCTCGACCGACGAATGTCGGATCTCGGGGCCCTGTAGGGTCCTTGAGAAGAAGGCCACTGGCCTCCCCTCCTGGTTTAGGGTGGCGGCTAAGGCGAAGTCGGATGCGTCGCTCTCCACCTGAAAGGGGATGGACTCGTCCACTGCGTGCATCGTGGCCTTGGCTATGTCTCCCTTAATGAGGGAGAAGGCCGCGCACGCCTCCTCCGTGAGGGGGAAGGAAGTGGCTTTCAGGAGGGGTCTGGCTTTGTCCGCGTAATTGGGTACCCATTGGGCATAGTAGGCGAAAAGCCCCAGGGTTCTCCTAAGTGCTTTAGGGCAGTGGGGGAGGGGTAGCTCCATGAGGGGGCGCATTCTTTCTGGGTCGGGGCCGATGATTCCGTTCTCCACTACGCAGCCGAGGATGGCAAGGCGCGTGGTGTTAAACACGCATTTCTCCTTATTGTAGGTGAGGTTCAGCCGTTGGGCCGTACGGAGGAATTTCTCCAGATTCGCGTCATGTTCCTGCCGGTCGCGGCCGCAGATAGTGACGTTATCTAGGTAGGGGAATGTAGCCTGCAGTTCGTTCTGGTCAACCATCTGGTCCATCTCCCTTTGGAAGACCGAGACCCCATTAGTGACACCGAAGGGGACCCTAAGGAAGTGGTATAGGCGCCCATTCGCCTCGAAGGCGGTATACTGGCGGTCCTCAGGGTGGATAGGGAGTTGGTGGTAGGCCGACTTCAGGTCGATGGTCGAGAATACTTTATACTGTGCAATCTGATTGACCATGTCAGATATGCGGGGGAGGGGGTATGCGTCCAGCTGGGTATATCTGTTTATGGTCTGGCTGTAGTCGATGACCAGGCGGTTTTTATCGCCGGTCTTTACGACTACGACCTGGGCACGCCAGGGGCTGCTGCTCCCCTCGATAATGCCCTCTTTCAGGAGGCGCCGCACCTCAGAGCTAATGAAGGCTCTGTCCCCGGCGCTATACCGCCTGCTCTTGGTAGCGACGGGTTTGCAGTCAGGGGTAAGGTTAGCAAACAGAGAGGGTGGCGGGACCTTGAGGGTGGAGAGGCTGCAGGTGTTACGCGGTGGGCGGTTTAACGTTTGCTGGTTGTTGACTGTGAGCGGGGGGAGGGGTCCACCGTATGCTAGGGTTACGCTTTGGAGGTGGGATTGGAAGTCCAGCCCTAGTAGGACGGCAGCGCAGAGATGGGGGAGGACGAGGAGTTTAAAGTTTTTATACTCCGTGCCCTTAACCGACAGGGTCACGACACAGTAGCCGCTGATGTCCGTGGCGTGGGACCTCGATGCCATCGAGATTCGGCTGCGTGTTGGTAGGACAGAGAGGGAGTAGTGGCTCACCGTGTCTGGGTGGATGAAGCTCTCCGTGCTTCCGCTGTCGAACAGGCAGGTCGTGGCGTGGCCGTTCACTTTGATGTCCATCATTGACTTGGACAGATGGTGCGGGCGGGCTTGGTCCAGGGTGACGGAAGCTAGTGTGTAGCTGAGCGAGTCGTTGTCATCTGCGGGCGAGGCGGTCGGGCGTGGTGAGTAAAATGGCGTCTCCCACGAGGTAGGGCCCCATGAGGCACTATTGGGGTCGGTTGCCTTAATCAAAGATGGCTGCCCCCATGACTCATGTGTGGGGATGCTGGCCTCAGTTGCCCTAAACAAAGATGGCCGCCCCCATGACTCATGTGTGGGGATGCTGGCCTCAGTTGCCCTAAACAAAGATGGCCGCCCCCATAGTTCGCATGCGGCACTGCTGGCCTCTGAGGATCCGCTCCTGCAGGCCTTGGAGAAGTGGCCTTTCTTCAGGCAGGTTTTACATATGGAGTTCTTGGCTGGGCAGCGCGACCTCGGGTGCTTCTCCTGGCCACAAAAAAAACAGCCGGCGGCCCGATCGCGGATGCCCGATGTCGGGGCCGGTGCCGGGGGTGGCGGGGCCGGTCGGGTCCGGGACGCCGACGCAGAGGTAGGTCCCGGGGGCGGCGCTGGGAAGGGTGCTGTGGTAGGGGTCGGGCCCGAGTCCCAGGGTCGCGAGCAGTACCTGGTGAATGCTTCCTGATCTTGGTGGGCCACTTCCAGGGAGATAGCGAGGGCTTCAGCTTTTTCCATGCTGAGGTCTTTAGCTTCCAGCAGTCTTTGCCGTGAGTACTCGGACCGTAGGCCTTTCAGGAATGCGTCGCGGATATTATCTTCAGTATTTTCGGCTGCCGACACCGATTTAAAGTCACAGTTCCTGGCGAGTGCATATAGCGCCTGTGAGAATTCGGCTACTGATTCTCCTGGCTGTTGCGGCCGTGATCTTAGGAGGTGCCTAGCGTACATGTAGTTTACCGGGGTCCGGTACTTCTGTTTCAGCAGGTTGATGGCGGTCTCGTAGGTAGTCATGTCCTCGATGAGAGTGTATACTCTCGGGCTCAGTTGTGCCTGCAGGACACTTAGTTTGGATGCCTGAGGGACGCTGGATTCTCTCAGGTATGATTCGAAGCAGACCAGCCAGTGTTTAAAGTCTGCGGCTGAGTTTGCTGCTCGTGGGTTCAGGTCCAGGTACGGCGGTCTGAGGGCTCGCAGCCAAGCTGGCTGGTGTGGCTGTGCTCCTGGGAGCTGCGCTGGTGGCTCCTCCGCCGGTTGTGACTCGTTGTCGGACATCATTAAATTTAGTCAATAAAATTGATATACCTATCAATTCCTCCAATAAAAGGCGAAGAGTTACGAAGGTGACTAAAGGTTTTTATTGACTAAATAACAGAGCCCACTCTCGTGGGTGATCCGATCCAAGCAGGAGGAATACCAGCCAGTCGCTTACCTTTATACCTGGCCTGGTGGGTGGAGCCAAGGCGGAGTCGGCAGTGGTCATCCCAGGTATAGCAGTGTGGCAAGAGGCGACCTCGTACCGTGATACAATAGTGGTCAGTGATACAGTTATAACGAACAGTGGTGAACAGTGCTAACTACTAACAGTGATACGATAGTGAACGTGGTTTACCACACTGATTCAGCCATGTTTAGTACTGCTATGGCTGGATGATTCTGCCCCTGAAGGGTCTGTGTGAAGTTTTCACGGTAGAGGACCCCTGGCCTATAGGACCTGTTTTGAGCAGCCCACTGACCTCTCCAGTAAGTACCCGAAGCGGGTATCGCTTTCATCCCCGGCCTCGTACAGGATGTCAGCAACCGCAAACCGACGCTTGGCCCCGGAGGCTCTTTGTCACCCAGCCGCCGTGTTGTCAAGGAGACGATGGCTAATCTCAGCGGGCAGGCACGCTCCGCTCGGCTCGCGAGTAACGGACAAGAGGAGAAGCCAGAGCTGAGACATCAACAGCATCAGTCTCACCGGCTCTCTACCAGCTCCAGTTTACCAACCTTAGCGACAGACTTCTTCAAAATGACTCCCCAGCGGGCAGAGTAAACGTACTGACTGGCTGCTGGGCTTTTGTGGAAGCCTCTTGGGATTCAGGTGACCCTGAACTTCCTTGTGCGGATTCAGCCATCTTTAGTGCTGCTATGGCTGGCTGATTCTGCACAATTTCTAAGAAAGACTTGCATTTATATAGCGCCTTTCATGACCACCAGACATCTCAAAGTGCTTTACAGCCAATTAAGTACTTTTGAAGTGAAGTAATTGTTGTAATGTGGGAAATGCAGCAGCCAATCTGCGCACGGCAAGCTCCCACAAACAGCAATGTGATAATGACCAGATAATCTGTTTTTGTTATGTTGGTTGAGGGATAAATATTGGCCAGGACACCGGGGATAATTCCCCTGCTCTTCTTCGAAATAGTGCCATGGGATCTTTTACGTCCACCCGAGAGAGCAGACTGTGTGTCGGTTTAAGGTCTCATCCGAAAGACAGCACCTCCGATACTGCAGCACTCCCTCAGCACTGCACTAGAGTGTCAGCCTACCTTTATGTGCTCAAGTCTCTGGAGTGGGACTTGAACCCACAAGACTCAGAGGCAAGTGTGCTACCAACTGAGCCACAGCTGACACAGAACAACTACTGTTGCTTGGGTGCTCTTCTTTGAATAATACCATAGGAGGTTTTAGATCCACCTGAACAGGCAGATCAGGTTTAATTTTACATTTTAGCTGAAAGATAAGTCTAAATTCAGGAAAATTCAGGGTTTTAAAACAGACTTCATCTATGTTACTTTAATAATGGTGTAACCTCGACCAGGATTTCCCTTCCTCGAGTTAACATTTTTCTGCTGTCCTTGTTCTTGTGTTTTCTCAGACACAAATACACAGTGAAGAAAAAGTTGTTCAACCACCGGCAACCATTCAGAACATATATCAAAATAAATAAGTAATGCTAAATTTCATGTGTAAAGCACACTTGTCACACACGCTGTATACAGCTAGGCTATGTTAGAAGGATTTGCTGCGTAAGGCCGTTTATAACATTTCAGTATGACAGCAATTTCATAGAGTCATAGATTTATACAGCACAGAAAGAGGCCCTTCGGCCCATCGTGTCCGTGCCAGCCATCAAGCCCTGTCTATTCGAATCCCATTTTCCAGCACTTGGTCCGTAGCCTTGTATGCTATTGCGCTTCAAGTGCTCATCTTAATGCTTCTTGAATGTTGTGAGGGTTCCTGCCTCTACCACCCTTTCAGGCAGTGAATTCCAGATTCCAACCTCCCTCTGGGTGAAAAAGTTTTTCCTCAAATCCCCTCTAAACCTCCTGCCTTGAAACTATGCCCCCTAGATATTGGCCCCTCTACTAAGGGGAAAAGTTCCTTTCTATCTACCCTATCTATGCCCCTCATAATTTTGTACACCTCAATCAGGTCCCCCCTCAGCCTTCTCTGCTCTAAGGAAAACAACCCCAGCCTGTCCAGTCTCTCTTCATAGCTGAAGCGCTCCAGCCCAGGTAACATACTGGTGAATCTCCTCTGCACCCTCTCCAATGCAATCACATCTCTCCTATAGGCTGGCGACCAGAACTGCACACAGTATTCCAGCTGTGGCCTAACTAGCATTTTGTACAGCTCCATCATGACCTCCCTCCTCTTATATTCTATGCCTCAGCTAATGAAGGCAAGTATCCCATATGCCCTTTTAACCACCTTATCTACCAATCCTGCTGCCTTCAGGGATCTATGTACATGCACACCAAGGTCCCTCTGATCCTCTGTCCTTCCTAGGGTCCTACCATTCATTGTGTATTCCCTTGCCTTGTTAGTCCTCCCAAAATGCATCACCTCACACTTTTCAGGGTTAAATTCCATTTGCCACTGTTCTGCCCATCTAACCATCCCGTCTATATCGTCCTGTAGCCTGAGGCTTCCCTCCACGCTATTTACCACTCCACCAATTTTTGTATCATCTGCGAACTTACTGATCATACCTCCTACATTCGTATCTAAATCATTAATGTACACTACAAACAGCAAAGGACCCAGCACCGATCCCTGCAGTAAACCACTGGACACAGGCTTCCAGTCACAAAAACAACCTACGACCATCACCCTCTGCCTCCTGCCACTAAGCCAAGTTTGGATCCAATGTGCCAAATTGCCCTGGATCCTATGGGCTCTTACCTTCTTGACCAGTCTCCCATGCGGGACTTTGTCAAAAGCCTTACTGAAGTCCATGTAGACTACATCAACTGCACTACCCTCATCCAAACACCTAGTCACCCCCTCGAAAAATTCAGTCAAATTGGTCAGACATGATCTCCCCCTGACAAAGCCATGCTGACTATCCCTGATTAATCCCTGCCTCTCCAAGTGGAGACTAATTCTGTCCCTCAGAATTTTTTACAATAATTTCCCTACCACTGATGTTAGGCTCACTGGCCTGTAATTCCCTGATTTATCCCTACTTCCCTTCTTGAATAATGGTACTACGTTAGCTGTCCTCCAGTCCTCTGGCATCTCCCCTGTGGCCAGAGAGGTTCTGAAAATTTGTGTCAGAGCCCCTGCAATCTCCTCCCTTGCCTCACACAGCAGCCTGGGATACATCCCGCCAGGGCCTGGGGATTTATCCACTTTTAAGCCCGCTAAAACTGCTAGTACCTCCTCCCTCTCAACACTAATTTGTTCAAGTATATCACAATCCCCCTGCCTGATTTCTATGCCTACATCACCCTTCTCCATAGTGAACACAGATACAAAATATTCATTTAAAACCTCACCTACATCTTCTGGCTCTACACACAGATTGCCACTTTGGTCCCTAATGGGCCCTACTATTTCCCTGGTTATCCTCTTGCCCTTAATATACTTATAATACACCTTGGGATTTTCCTTCATTTTGCCCACCAGTGTTTTTTCATGCGCCCTCTTCCCTCTCCTAATTTCTTTTTAAAGTACCCCCCTGCACTTTCTATACTCCTCTAGGGCTTCCACTGTTTTTAGTCCTTCGTATCTCCCAAAGCCTCCCTTTTTTTCCTAATCCATTCTTGTATATCCCTTGACATCCAGGGTTCCCTGAGCTTGTTGGTCCCACCCTTGACCTGTACGGGAACATGTTGGCATTGTACTCTCTATTTCCTTTCTGAAAGACTCCCATTGCTCTGATGTGGATTTTCCTGCAAGTAGCTGATCCCAGTCCATTTTGGCCAGATCCTGCCTTATCATATTAAAATCGGCCTTCCCCCAATTTAGAACCTTTATTTTCGGTCCATCTTTGTCCTTTTCCATGACTACCTTAAATCTCACCAAATTATGGTCACTGTCACCAAAATGCTCTCCTACTGACACATCTACCACTTGCCCGGCTACATTCCCTAGAATTAGGTCCAGTACCGCCCCCTCTCTTGTAGGACTTTCTACATGCTAGCTCAAAAAGCTCTCCTGGATGCACTTTAAGAATTCTGCACCCTCTAAGCCTTTCACACTCTGACTATCCCAGTTAATATTGGGGAAGTTGAAATCCCCTACTATTATTACCCTATTATTTCTACACTTCTCAGAGATTTGCCTACATATCTGTTCCTCTATCTCCCCCTGACTGTTTGGGGGCCTATAGTACACTCCCAGCAAAGTGCTTGCCCCCTTTTTGTTTTTAGGTTCTACCCATATGGCCTCATTAGAGGAACCTGTTAAGATATCATCCCTCCTTACAGCAGTAATTGACTCCTTGACTAATATTGCAACACCCCCTCCTCTTTTACACCCCCCTCTGTCTCGCCTAAAGATTCTATACCCCGGAATATTGAGCTACCAGTCCTGCCCCTCCCTCAACCATGTCTCGGTGATAACAACAATATCATACTCCCATGTGTTCATCAACACCTTCAATTCACCTGCCTTACTCGCAAGACTCCTTGCATTAAAATAAATGCCATCCAGCCTTGCCATACTCCCTTGTGCCGTAAAATATTTACTCTGTGTGGTAAACCACTTTTAGCATTCACTATCGTTACACTATGGTTATCACTGTTTATATCGTTACACTATGGTTATCACTGTTTACACTGTTGTATCACTACACAAGGTCACCTCTTGTCACGCTGTTATACCTGGGCTGACCACAGCTGACTCCGCCCATGGCTCCGCCTGCTTGCCCAGGTATAAAGGTGGTCGACTGGCTGGTATTCCTCCTTGTTGGATCCGATCACCCACGAGGGTGGGCTCTGTTATTTAGCCAATAAAAACCTATAGTTACTAACTTAACTCGTCGCTTTTCATGAACTGAATTGATAGGTATATCACTCTGTCTTCCAGGCTGATTTGTTTTTTCCTCTACATTTGGCTGTGCATCACCCCATACTATAGCTCCACTCCGTATCCCGCCTCCCCCCCCAAAAGTACTAGCAAACCTCCCCGCAAGGATGTTGGTCCCATTCCAGTTCAGGTCAACCCGTCTGACTTGTGCGGGTCCCACCTTCCCCAGAAGCAGACCCAGTGATCTAGGAAACTAAAGCCCTCCCTCCTGCACCAACTCTTTAGCCACGCATTCATCTGCTCTATCCGTCTATTCCTATACTCACTAGCACGTGGCACTGGGAGTAATCCAGAGATTACAACCTTTGAGGTCCTGCTTTTTAATCTGCTACCTAGCTCCCTAAATTCTTGTTGCAGGACCTCATCCCTCTTTCTACCCATGTCCTTGGTACCAACGTGAACCGCAACCTCTGACTGTTCGCCCTCCCCCTTCAGAATGCCCTGCAGCCGTTCAGTGACATCCTTGACCCTGGCACCAGGGAGGCAACATACCATCCTGGAGTCATGTCTGCGGCCACAGAAACGTCTATCTGTTCCCCTTACGATAGAATCCCCTATCACTATTGCTCTCCCACTCATTTTCCTCCCCTCCTGTGCAGCTGAGCCACTCGTAGTGCCACGGACTTGGCTCTTGCTGCATTCCCCTGAGAAACCATCTCCCCCCATCAGTATCCAAAACGGAAAATCTGTCGGAGAGGGAGATGGACCCAGGGGACTCCTGCACTACCTTCCTAGTTCTTTTACTCTGTCTGGCAGTCACCAATTTCCTGTCTGCCTGTGCACTCTTTACCTGTGGTGTGACCACCTCGTTAAATGTGCTATCCACGAAGATCTCAGCTTCGCTGATGCTCCACAGTGACTCCAGCCGCAGCTCCAGCTCTGAAACGCGGATTTCGAGTAGCTGCAGCTGGAGACACTTCCTGCACATGTGTTCGCCCTGGACACCTAAAGTGTCCCTGACTTCCAACATAGCACAGGAGGAGCACTCCACACAGCTGAGCTGCCCTGCCATGTCCTACCCTTAATTTACTCCCTTTACTTCCTTTAAATTAAAGAATATTAAATACACTAGGGACCTTACTTCCCTTTAAACTCTACTTACTCTAAACTAGAGACCTTACTTTGACTTTAACGACTGGACTGTAGAAATACTCACCAGGTCCTACTTACCAATCAGCTCCTTCATTGGCTGTGACGTCAGTTTAGCGGTTTTGCAGTTGTTGTTGTTTGACTGCTCCCTCTCTCGGACTCTTTCCTTGGTGTAAAGTAAGAACCAATTCCTACAGGGTGAAAAGTTAGGAAAAACAAAGACGAAGCAAGGGAGCTCCTCCTTCTACTCCTCACCTAATTCCCTGACTCACCCAACTAGCAACACTCTGTTTAAACCGCACTCAGTTTCACTTATAAGCTGCAGCTTGTATTTGTGCGCTTCTGCAGTATGGCCATACATGGTAAACACTCAAAGAGCTGTAAGATAAGAATGCTTTGATTGGGACAGCACTAGTAGAGTAACAGATTATGAGGAAAGATTTTGTGGCGCGCATACTTGGGGCAGTTACTTGGCATAAGAAGTCACTGCGTAGTCTTACCTTGGCAGCTTTCTCCAGGTCTGCCATCTTCTTTCAAACTTGGAACCAGGGCCTCAGGGATTCATAGCAGTATTCATCCTGTCAACTATTTCTTTCCAAGCTTGGTGCACAAGTCTTTTCTGTGGAGGGTGCACACCAGTGCCACATAGAATAGCTCTCCTTACTCTCACTCCCGGCAGCATGAATCTCAGTGCTGCATCAGTAAATTGAGAAGCCTCCATTGACCAGGAATTCTGCAGCTCACAGCACCTTCCCTTGTGTTGCAGACAAGAACACAGATATTTGGCTGCTGTAGTCCTTTAAATGATCATCAGCCACGAACATGCCATTATCAAGCCTACTGTGTGGTTGAGAGCAGAAACTGAGTAGAAAATACTTGCAAATCCTCAATATCAGGAATTAATGGTTTTGCAAGTGCAGTCCGACCTCAGTTTGTGCTTGAATGGGAATTTCCAGGTTAAAGATTCATCAATATTATAATTATTAAGAAAGATTGTGAAACTATTTAAATATTTCTTTTTCACAGGGTTTTTATGAAGAAGTGGCGAATCCCTTGCTTTTGGATATTGAATTACAATATCCAGGGAATGCCATTTCAGAATTAACTCTGGCTAATTTTAAACAGTATTACGATGGGTCTGAAATTGTAGTGGCTGGCAAGATTACAGACGATAATTTGGATTTACTCATAGCGGAGGTCTTTGCTCAAACTGTAAGTACTCTCTATCGGTTATTCCAAATCATTTATATACATTTTGGATCAATCATAGAATACAGTATTACAGTGCAGTAGGAAATTATTTCGCCCATTGTGCCTGTGCCAGCTCTTTGAAAGAGCTATCCACTTAATCCAATTTCTCTCCCCTTTTCTCAGACCTTTTCAAAATTGTTTTCTTTCAACTAAGTATCTACTTCCCTTTTAAATGATATTCTGATGGATTCTGCTTCCAGCACTTTTTCCGGGAGCTGTAAGGTTGTCCTAACAACCATCCTAACAAAAATCTCCTAGAATCATAGAATGATACAGCACAGAAGGCCCATCGTGCCTGTGACGGCTATTTGAAAGAACTATCCAATTAGTCCCTGCTCTCTCCTCATAGCCAAACAAATATTTCCTTTTCAAGTATACATCCAATTACCTTTTGAAAGTTATTATTGAATCTGCTTTCTACAAGAGGATTTGAGTATAAGAGTAAAGACGTCTTACTGCAATTATATAGGGCCCTGGTGAGACCACACCAGGAGTATTGTGTACAGTTTTGGTCTCCTTACCTAAGGAAGGATATGCTTGCCATAGAGGGAGTGCAACGAAGGTTAACCAGACTGGTTCCTGGGATGGGGGGATTGAGTAGACTCGGCCTATATTGTCTAGAGTTTAGAACAATGAGAGGTGATCTCATTGAAACATACAGAATTCTTACAGGGCTTGACAGGGTAGATGCAGGAAGGATGTTTCCCTTTGCTGGGGAGTCTACAACCAGTGGTCACAGTCTCAGAATAAGGGGTCGGCCATTTAGGACTGAGATGAGGAGAAATTTCTTCACTCAGAAGGTGGTGAATCTTTGGAATTCTCTACCCCAGAGGACTGTGGAGGCTCAGTCGTTAAGTATATTCAAGACAGAGATCAATAGATTTTTGAATATTAAGGGAATCAAGGGATATGGGAATAGTGCAGGAAAGTGGAGATAAGGTAGAAAATCAGCCATGATCTTATTGAATGGCGGAGCAGGCTCGAAGGGCCAAATGGCCTACGCCTGCTCCTATTTCTTATGCTCTTATGCTCTCCATCCTTTCAGACACTGCATTCCAGATCACAACAACTCACTGTGTAAAAAAATGTTATCCTCATGTTGTCTCTGGGTTTTTTTCCAATTCCTTTAAATGCGTGTGCTCTGGTTGCCAACCCTTTTGCCACTGGCAACAATTTTTCCTTACTCTATCAAAACCTTTCAACATTTTGACCACCTCTATCAAATATCCTCTTAACCTTCTCTGCTCTGAGAACAACTCTAGTCTCTCCACATAACTGAAGTATTTCATCCCTGGTAACATTCCAGTAAAGCTCCTCTGCATCCTTTCTAAGGCCTTGACATCCTTCCTAAAGTACGGTGCCCAGAATTGGACACAGTACTCCAGCTTGGGCCTAAACATTGTTCTCTAAAGGTTTAGCATAACTTCCTTGCTTTTGTACTCTATGGGCTCGAATTTCCAAGCCCCGTGGAGGTGGGTTTGGAGGCGGGAGTGGTGGGAAAATTGTAGAATCAGGGGGCAGGAACCCATCCTGCCCCTAACCTGCCTCCGTGCCAATGTCCCAGGAGGCGGGTATCCGACCTGTGCTGGGAGCCGCCTCCCTGAGGCGGGAAGGGGATTAGTGCCAATTAACTGCCTGTTAACAGGTAGTTAACAGGCAGATTTTTGCCTAATCCCTATTTTTAGCCCTGAAGTGTGGGCTTCCTGATGGCTCCAAACCACACCAAGTTAGCGAGGTGGACCGTTGGTCTGAAGGGGTTGGAGGGGTCGAGATGTCCATTGTGCAGGTGAGTGATGGGTGCATGTGTGCAGAGGTAAGTGTGTGAGGTAAGTGTAAAGTGTTTTAATAAGTTTTACTTACCTTTACTTTCTCCTGCAGGCTTCCTTCCTTCAGTTCTCGGGAGTCCCTGAGCTCACCGGCACAGAAAGCAGAATGGCCGCTGAACTGTCAAAAGCTGCAGCCTCTGCTTTCTGGTCTGGAGAGCTCTCTAACTGAGTCTGAGTAGAAGGACTCAAGTTAGAAGACAGATTGTCAGTGTTTGACAGCTTCACAGAGCTGTCAAACGCTGATTTTTCATCTGTCAAAAGCTCTTGACAGATGAAATGTCAATCACTGACATCGCCAGTAACCAGGTGTCCCTTAATTGGCCTGCTGAGCCCGCTGGGTGGGCTTAACAAGGTCAATCAAGGGAAAATAGCATGGGTTGGCCACAAGTTGATGGAGGCAGGACTACAACCCAAAAAGTGGGAGTCCCGCCTCCATCACATCCCCATTGACAAAATCCAGCCCTATGCCTCTATTTATACAGCCAAGGATCCCATATGCCTTTTTAACAGCCTTTTCAACTTGTCCTGCCACCTTCAAAGACTTATGTACATTCACCCCCCGATCTCTCTGTTCCTGCACCCCCTTTAAAATTGTGCCATTTAGTTTATATTGCCTCTCCTCATTCTTCCTACCATCACTACAATCACTACACATTTCTCAGCATTAAATTTCATCTGCCATGTGTCTGCCCATTTCACCAGTCTGTCTATGTCCTCCTGAAGTCTGTTATTATCCACCTCACTGTTTACTACATTTCTGAGTTGCGTGTCATCTGAAAACTTTGAAATTATGCCCTGTATACCCAAGTCCGGGTCATTAATATATATCAAAAAGAGCAGTGGTCCCAGCACCAACCCCTAGGAGAAACCTCTGCACATTTCTCTCCAGTTTGAAAAGTAACCATTCACCACGACTCTCTGCTTTCTGTCCTTTAGCCAATTTTGTATCCATGCAGCCACTGCCCCTTTAATCACATGGGCTTCAATTTTGCTAACAAGTCTAATATGTGGTACTTTATCAAACAACTGTTGAAAGTCCACATACACAGCATCAACCACACTACCCTCATCCACCATCTCCGTTACTTCATCAAAGAATTCAATCAAGTTAGTCAAACACGATTTGCCTTTAACTAATCCGTGCTGGCTTTTGTTTATTAACCCATATTTTTCCATGTCTCTAAATCATTGTCCCACCACTGACGTTAGGCTGATTGGGCTGTAATTGCTGGGTTTATCTCTCTTTTTTGAACAGGGATGTAACATTTGAAATCCTCCAGTCCTCTGGCAGCACTAAGGAGGATTGGAAGATTGTGGCCAAAGCCTCTGCAATTTCTATCCTTATTTCCCTCAGCAGCCTAAAATGCATCCCATCCAGACTGGGTATCTTTTCTACTTTGAGCGCTTTTTTACGTTTTCTACTTTCATCTTCCGTGAGTTGCCTGAAAATTTGCTCCTCTATCTCCTTCCCACTATTTGGTAGCTTACAGCAAGGGCTCTCAACCATGGGTCCCAGGCCCCCAGGGGTCCGTGAGAAGGTTTCAAGGGGTCCGCCATCCCCCGGTTGAGAACCCCTGGCCTATAGGATATATTTTGAGTGGTCCACAGACCTCCCCAGCAAGTATCCAAAGCAAGTATTGCTTTAGTCACCAGGCCCCGTCCTCCACAGGGCCAGAAACCGCTGCTTGGCCCCAAAGCCTCATGGTCATAGGTTCGTGTGTTGTCAAGGAGACGGCGTCCAGTGCCAGCGGGTGTGCTCCGCTCGGCTTGTTAGTAACAAACAAGAGGAAAAGCGAGAGCTGGTACGTCAACATCATCGGTAGCATCAGCACGCCATCTGCTCCAATGGCACTTCACCAACCTGAATGACATCTTACCAACATTAGCGACAGTCTATTACTGTAACTTTAGTGACAGTTTACCAACCTCAATGACAGTTTACCAACCTCAGTGACAGTTTACCAACCTCAGTGACAGCTTACCAACCACAGTGACAGTCTATTAATTTCAGTGACTGTCTATTAACTTTAGTGATAGTTTACTAACCTCAGTGACAGTTTACCAACCTCAGTGACAGTCTGCTAACTTCAATATAACTCTATCAACCTCGGCAGCAGTTTACTAACTTAAGCAGAACTCTACCAGCCTCGGTGACAGTCTCAACTTCAGCACCAGCAACAAGTTGCACATTAAGTAAGTAAAAAAAATAAAAAAAATATTTATGTTGAATTGTATAACGACTTTTTATACAGAAGAAATACTTGTGTTGTGTTACATGGAATTTTTATAATACGGGAGGGGGGCCTCAGAAGCAAAAAGGCTGAGAACCCCTGGCCTGTAGTATACACCCAGCAGCCTAATAGCTCCTGTATTGTTCCTTAATTCTAACCAAATAGATTCTGTCTTTGAACCCTCAAGTTCATCATTCCTTTTGAGTGCTGTAACAGCATCATTGATCAATACCACCCCCACTTCCTTTTTATCATGGTAGCCAGAAATATTAAGTGACCAATTGCTCCCTCTGTTTGGGCCAGGTCTCCATTATTGCCACAATATTGTAATCCCATGTGGCTACTTGTGCCTGCAGCTCACCAAGGTTATTTAGCACGATCCAGGCATTTACGCACATGCACTCTAAACCTATGTGAGAAATCTGGAACTTACGATCCGTCAAGGTACGCCTTGACGGACCATCCGAACCGCCTGAAAAATGAGTATTTCTGGCGCAGAATTGGGCTATTTGCCCAACAACTGCCCAGCTATTGCCCATGCAACTCTTACGGCTGGTAAAATCAAGTAAAGGTATATACAAGGCTTAAATAAAACATTTAAAAATCCAAAATTATGCTCATAAACTTTAAATGAGTTTATGCAAATATTGGCCTGGATTAAGATGTTTAAAATTATTTATCAAAAAATTGAATTTTTATTGAGGCTGGTGCAATGAATGTACTTATGAATAAAATTGCAATTCAGTACATTTATATTTATTAGAATTCTGTAGATTGTATAATTATTTGGGGATTCCATCAACGTAACTTCGGTTCCGTTGATAGACTGGAGAAGCTGGGGTTGTTCTTCTTGGAGTAGAGAAGACTGAGAGGAGATTTGATAGAGATGTTCAAAACTATGAGGGGTCTGGACAGAGTAGATAGAGAGAAACTGTTCCCATTGGAAGAAGGGTCAAGAACCAAAGGACACAGTTTTAAGGTAATTGGCAAAAGAACCAAAGGCGACGTAAGAAAAAACTCTTTCTGCAGCGAGTAGTTAAGATCTGGAATGCACTGCCTGAAAGGGTGGTGGAGGCAGATTCAATCACGGCTTTCAAAAGGGAGTTGGGTAAGTATCTGAAGGAAAGAAATTTGCATGGCTATGGGGAAAGGGCGGGGGAGTGGGACTAGCTGAGAGTCGGCATGGGCTCGTTGGGCTGAATGGCCTTCTTCCGTGCTGTAGCCATTCTATGATTCCATTGCATATCATTAGGGGATTCCCTTCGCAATAGATTGCAATGGAGTCCTCCTTTGTTATTGGAGGACCGGGCCCACGTGATCCCAGGGATGCTTCCGAACTACTTGCGTCCCTGGGATCTGTGGGCCTTTACGCTGCCATCCGCCTGGAGGGCTGAGACCGCAACTCTTCGCAGCCTGGGCACCAGAAGGTACTTTAGGAATTTTTTCGTGGTTCGGAGGTATGCCTCCAAACGTAATTTCTAGGCCATTGTGTCTCCGAAACCCAAGTCTAGACCATTTATTTAAAATGAAAAGAGCAATAGTCCCAACTCTGACTTCTGGAGAGCAGCACTTTTTATGTACCTCCCATCGGGAAAACATCTATTAACCATGACTCTCTGTTTTCTGTCCTTCAACCAGCATTGTTCAGTTGAAGATCGTACAGACTACTCCTGACTAGAACATAATCTTAAAGGAATCACTTGCATATAACATCTTTCACATGCTTAGGATATCTCAGATTATTTCAAATACTTTTGAAGTGTAGTTACTGTTGTTATGTAGGCAACCACGGCAGCTTATTTGCACACAGCAAGATCTCAAAACCAACAATGAGATCAACGACCAGTTAATCTGTTTCGGTAGTGTTGGTTGAGGGATAAATGTTGGCCAGGACAGTTATAAACTTCATATCAACACAAAATTGTAATAAAACACTATCTGTTCACATTATATATTTCATAAATCCTATCAGTTTTTGTTGTTCATAGCGATTAAAATAATTCACGTGGCATAGTGGTTAGCACTGTTGCCTCACAGCGCCAGGGACCCGGGTTCAAATCCGGCCTCGGGTGACTGTCTGTGTGGAGTTTGCACATTCTCCCTGTGTTTGCGTGGGTTTCCTCCGGGTGCTCCGGTTTCCTCCCACAGTCCAAAGATGTGTGGGTTAGGTTGATTGGCCATGATAAAAATTGGCCCTTAATGTTAGGGGGGATTAAATATGTGGGGTTACGGGGATAGGGCTTGGGTGGGATGGCTGTCAGTGCAGGGACCGGGTGCTAGGGTTGGGATGATCAGCCATGATCTCGTTGAATGGCGGAGCAGGCTCGAAGGGCCGAATGGCCTACCCCTGCTCCTATCTTCTATGTTTATGCCTAACACGTAATAATGAAATGTTACAAATGAACAATATCTTTAAAAACATAATTAACTGCAAATTGTGAGCTTATGTCATGGAACAAAGAACAAAGTGTAATTTATTTTCCCGATCTTTAACTACAAGTTTCAGCCTAACTCCTTAATTCTCCAACAGGCCAATGAAAAACTGACTCTAAAAGCTGAAGTGAAGATATCAGAAGTCGAAAATGTTACTCAACAACAGCAATACATTTTTGGTGCCTTTACTGAGCGACTGTGGGCTTATTTGACCATACATCAGCTCTTAGAGAAGCGGTAAAGTAGTAAGAGTTTGCTGTCTGAGAAATTGAAATATAAAATGTAGTTGATGTTCAAGCAAGTGATTGCTGGGCGTACAGAGCCGGTCCATCAACACCTGAAAGATAGGTTACTGTTTTGGTTGTTGATCCTTTGTTCCCCCTTTATCTTTACTAACTTTAGCTGTCACTGTTGCAAAATGGCTCTTAATCATTGTAGTCTTATTATCTGTTTTGCTTACTTGTAGACAAAAATCGTATAAACAGTTAAAAATGATGGCAGGAATGTTTGTTTACATGGCAGCACAAGCATTTACTGCATCAGATAACAATGTGTTACAAAATTAATTGCTCCCAATTGTTGCATTCAGGGTTTCTGCAGAAACAAATGAAAAGCAAAACCTAACGGACAGAATCCTGGAACTTTCACTCAAGTACAGCTTTGTAACACCATTAACATCAATGGTTGTCACAAAACCAGAGGGAAAAACGAATGACACCTTTGTGGCTGACAAACCATTGGAAGATGGTAATGTTTGAATAAAACTACTCTTTATTTTGCAATTCACATTCACCTTGTACATCAGTAAGCACATTGTGTGTAGGTTTGATTTTTCAAAAGCTAATTTTTTAATTAATTTGCAGATTTCAATAATCAATTAATTGTCAATTAAAATGATTTAAGGCCCATAATATTCATGTCAATTTTTTAATGATCTCTGCAGTCCCAAAAATAAAAGTAACTGTTCTGAAACAAAGTTCATCTTCAAAAAAAAATCAATACTTAAATTTTACAACTAATAACATTCTGTACAAATCGGTTGCGACCCTGCTCCCGGCTTCATCCCGCTCTGAGAGAATAATTTTCCGTTGATTGGGCTTGTTAAGCCCGCCCTGCGAGTTTCCCGGCCAACTAAAAGGAAGCGGGTTTGATGACATCATTTGATAACGCGTCATCAGCTGGTTTCCTTAAAGGGGCCATGTCCAAATTGAGGTGTTGCATACACTGAGAAGCACTGCACAAAGGTGCAGGGTGCACCCAGGCTGTCGGATGACTGCCTCCATATACTTATGGAGGGATCCGCAGCATGCAGGGAGGTTCTCTTCCCTTCCCATGGGCGGAAGAGACCTCCCCAGGAGATCAATGCAGCCTGGTTGCACATTGCACAGGAGGGCACAAGTAGGGATGTCGTCAGGAGGACCAAGCTGCAGTGGTGCAAGCTTTTCAATGCTTTCGGTAGATCACGAAATGTTACTGCCAAGCAACACTGAACCTCATCCTGCTGTGCCAATCATCACATCCACATCACTCTGCCTTCCCTACCCTACTCTTGCACATCCTTACACCATCCCTCTCTATCTACAGGATCACATCCCCATTTCACTAGCCACCCCTCACACTCACCCTCATCCTACTTCAAGCATACCAACTAACAACACACAAGAGTAGGCACTTGGGTGGTTTAGCCAATGTTCATGTGAAGTTTCTGGTAATGTGCTGTCAAATATTGAAACCTTTAATTTCTACACTTTGCTTTCTTGGACAGATTTGTGTGCATCTTTGGAAGTGGCTCAGTGAGTGTAGTGAATGGTGAGGCATAAGGATACCCCCCCTGCCCCCCGCAATGGTGATGAGTGTGAAAGGAATGGCTTGGTCATTGTAGGGATGCTTTATGGTGTTGGTGTGGGGTGGTGCTGTTGCGTCCGTGTGTTAATAGAGACACTGAAGGCAGGAGTTGGTTTCACAGGTGTTTACTGAACAAAGTCTGGAGGTGAACTAACTGATACAACACAATATACAGGCTTATATAGCCCGAGTGGCCATTACCGGCATTACAGTACACAGGGGGCTCTTAAAGGCACATACACTACAATTCCTCCCCTGTTAGCCAACCAGTACATAATATTTTAAGTAATCATTAATTACATGTTACAAGAACAATAATCTACACATTGCTGCAGTTAATCAATTATAAGTAAGCCTCTCTGGAGGCTTCCTGACTTGGTCCGGATAACGCCTCGGTGGTGTAGTAGTTTCTGGTGGTGTAGTAGGTTCTTTTGGCAAGGCTGATTCGGCTTGAATGCCAATGTCAGGTTCATCGGGTTCCAGTATCACCGGATCGGAGGTAGATACTATGGGTATCTCTACTTCATCATTAGGCGTATAGAGTTGTGGTGTAGGTTGTCCCTTTTTGGATGACTCTATGATTTGGTCAGCATGGCGCCTTATTATGCTTTCTCCAATGTCCACGGTATACATCAGCGGTCCTAGTCGTGTGCAGATAGTTCCAGGCTGCCATTTCTCGGTACGGTAGTCCCGGGCCAAAACTTGTTAACCTATCTGGAAGGTTCTAGTTGGCCTTTCATTCATGCCTTGAAATTGCCGGTTCTCCACGTCCCTTCTGATGTTTGGCTTGATCAAATCCAGCCGGCATCTTAGGCTTCTATTGAAGAACATCATGGCGGGAGTTTGGTTTGTAACCATATGTGTTGCATTCCTGTATGCAAACAAGAAGTTATCCACCTTATGCTGAAGTTTTATGTCTTCATTGCCCATGGCCTTTATGGCCTTCACAGATCACAGTCACAGAATCACAGAAACCCCACAGTGCAGATAGAGGCCATTTCGGCCCATCAAGCCTGCACCGACACATATCCCACCCGATCCCCGTAACCCCTACATCAACACATATCCCACCCTATCCCCGTAACCCCACTAACACTAAGGGTCAATTTATCATAGCCAATCAACCTAACCCGCACACCTTTGGACTGTGGGAGGAAACCGGAGCACCCGGAGGAAACCCACGCAAACACGGGGAGAATGTGCAAACTCCACACAGACAGTCACCCGAGGCCGGATTCGAACCCGGGTCCCTGGCACTGTGAGGCAACAGTGCTAACCATTGGTGGCGGGATGGTATGGGGTGGACGTGTAGTACTTAACCCCATTGTTTTTTAAGAACTTCCTGAATTCTTCGGACACAAATTGCGGTCCATTATCAGAACAGATCTGTTCAGGCAGCCCATTCCTGGCAAATATGGTCCTTAATACTGTGATGGTTTTTTCCGTGGTGGTGGAGGATGTTAAGTCCGTGAATGATTGAGACACGGACTAGCAGGAGAGAAAACAAAATGATCTTTACTGGTGGAAGGCATAAACGAATCGAAACAACAGAGGCTCTCTAGCGCCTTTTATACAGGGGTGGTCACTGCCGGTACTGCAGTCTGAGACCAGTTATTCTCTTAAAGGTACATACACAACAATTCCTCCCCTTTTAGATAAACAGTACATAACATTCATTTAACAACTAATGATAACGAATTACAATCACAATTACTGTTGCTAGATACATTGGTTAAGTTTAAGCAATTATAAGTTCAGTCTTTGAGGAGGCTTCCTGATTCTGTCTGGATAACACCTCTTTGGGGTATCAGGTTCTTCTGGCAATGTTGAGTCAGAATCAATGTCGTTGTTTGGTTCATCTGCTTCCAATATTACCGGGTCTGCGGTAGCTGCAATTGGAACGTCGATTTCATTACCAGGTGTATCAGATCGTGGTGTGGAGTTGATGTTTTCCAGTGACTCTAGAATCTGGTCAGCATGTCATCTTACAATGCTCTCCCCAACGTCCACGGTATACATGAGAGGTCCTTGTCGTGTACAAATCGTTCCTGGCTGCCATTTCTCAGTGCGGTAGTCCCGGGCCAAAACTGGTTGACCTATCTTAAAACTCCTGGTCGGCCTTGCATTCATATTCTGAAACTGCCTGTTCTCCACATCTCTTCGGACGTTTGGCTTAACCAAATCCAAGCGGCAACGTAGTCTTCGATTGAAGAACATCATGGCTGGAGTTTGGTTGGTAACCGCATGTGTCGCATTCCGGTAGGCAAACAAGAAGTTGTCCACCTTGTGTTGTAGGGGTATATCTTCATTACACATTGCCTTGATAGCCTTCTTGAATGTTTGGACAAACCTCTCGGCCAATCCATTAGTGGCTGGATGATATGGGACAGATGTGTAATGCTTAACACCATTGTTCTTTAAGAACCTCCGGAACTCTTCAGACACAAACTGTGGTCCATTGTCAGAGCAAATCTGTTCAGGCAGCCCATTCCTGGCGAATATGGTTCGTAAAACTGTGATAGTTTTTTCCATGGTGGTTGAGGACATTTTTATTACCTCTGGCCACTTTGAATGTGCATCCACCGCAATTAAAAACATCGAGTCCATGAAGGGACCAGCAAAATCAATGTGCACCCTTTGCCATGGAGATGAGGGCCACTCCCATGGATGCAGAGGAGCTTGTGGTGGGGCGTTTTGGACCTTCTGGCATCCTGCACAGCTCTTGGTCATCTCTTCGATTTCTCTATCGATTCCCGGCCACCACACAAACGCTCTGGCTAAGCTCTTCATTTTTACCCCACCCAGATGACCCTCATGAAGCTCATTGAGCACTCTATCCGTCAACTTAGGTGGAATTACTACTCTGGATCCACACATCAAGGTTCCTCTGCACACTGACAGCTGTTCTCTTCTCGGCGAGAATGCTGGCAGCAGTGGTTCGCCATGTGCTGGCCATCCCTTCACCGTTAAATCATAGACCCGTGATAGTGTCGGGTCATTCCGTGTTTCCTTTTCTATGTTTGCATTCGTCACAGGGAGACATTCGACTATGGTCGAGTGGAATAACTCCATTGGATCCACTGCAAGGTCTTCTTCTTCCACCGTCGGCAACGGTAGACGTGACAATCCATCAGCATTTCCATGCTGTTTAGTTCCTTTGTACTCGATGTCATATTGGTGTGCCCCTAGAAAAAGGGACCATCTCTGCAGCCGTTGTGCTGTCATTATCGGCACGCCCTTCTGAGGGTTGAAAATGGAGACAAGAGGTTGATGATCGGTTAGTAGAGTAAATTTTTGACCGTGCAGATAGTGATTGAACTTCTTCACCCCCCACACTAGGCTGAGGGCCTCTCTGTCAATCTGGGCGTAGTTACGCTCGGCAGAAGTTAACGAGCGTGACGCAAAAGCTATCGGCCTCTCCGAACCATCAAGGAATTTATGTGACAGCACCGCCCCAATGCCGTAGGGAGACGCATCACACGCCAGCCTGATTGGCAGTGCTGGGTTGTAGTGAGCCAATACTTCCTTTGAAGTGATTAAGTCCTTACTCTTCTGAAAAGCACGCTTACAATCATCGCTCCATTTCCATGCTACCCCCGTTCGTAGCAGGGCGTTCAGTGGGTGCAGAATTGTCGACAATTTCGGCAAAAACTTATGATAGTAATTCACCAACCCGAGGAATGACCTCAGCTGTGACACATTTTCAGGCGCTGGGGCCTTAACAACCGCTTCAATTTTGTCAGGGGACTTATGTAACCCCTCTTCATCAATCACGTGGCCACAATACGATATCTGTTTCTTAAAAAATTCGCACTTGGGGCGGTTGGCTCACAGCCCATATTCCCGTAGTCTAGTGAGCACCTGTTCTAGGTTGTTAAGGTGTTCACTGTCATCTTCACCTGTTACAAGGATGTCGTCCAAGTAACACTGAGTCCCCGGAATCCCTTGCAGGACTTGTTCCATCGCTCTTTGCCATATCGCCGGAGCCGATGCTACTCCGAATACCAATCGATGATACTGGTAAAGACCTTTGTGAGTGTTGATCGTGAGATACTTCCTAGAGGACTCTTCAACCTCCATCTGCAAATATGCTTGTGCTAGGTCAATTTTTGTAAAACGCTTCCCTCCAGACAGCGAGGCGAAGATGTCTTCTATCCTTGGAAGAGGATATTATACTGTGCGAAGGACAGGGTTCACCGTCACCTTGAAATCCCCACAGATGCGAATCTTCCTTGGCTCTCCGGACTTATTGGTTAACGTTTTCTTCATGACAGGAACGATGGGTGTCGCCCACTCGCTCCAGTCGACCTTAGACAACACGCCCGCCTTCTCCAGATTCTCCAGCTCTGCCTCGACGGCTGGGCGCATTGCATATGGTACCGGTCTCGCTTTGAAAAACTTGGGAACTGCATTCTCTTCTATTTTTATCAAGGCGGTTACGCCTTTAAGCGTGCCCAGTTCTTGTTGAAATACCTCTTTGGCGTTAGCTAAGATTGTTGACAATCGTCCAGGAGTGACGTCTTCATCTTTTTTACCGTCCACCGTCATTGCATGAATGGAATGCCAATCTAAGTTTATCTTCCTGATCCATTCCCGTCCCAATAACGGTGGTCCACCATTTGGCAGTATGTAGAGATACAATTTCCGTATTTTCTTGCCATTGTATTCGACAGGCACCCTTATTTTTCCTCTGGGGTATACTTTTTGCCCCGTATACGTCGTCAAGACGATGGATGTCTCTCTCAAGGGTATGTGTGAAAAAGCCGCTCGTAGTCTCGTCGATTCATGACGGTTAGCGCTGATTCTGTATCCAATTCCATTTTAACTTGGGACCCTGCTATCGTGAGAGTGACCCAAATGGTTCGGTGATCCTCTTTTGCGATTACATTGTGAAGTTTGAGACAGCTTAGTCTTCTGTTTCCGGATTCACTATCGCTCATCTGGTCTTCGGAACCACTGTCCGTCATCTTTTGTACTTTCTTGTACGGTTCCTTAGTAGCCTTTTTGTTGTCGCTGGTCTTCTTCCCAGACCTACAAACTCGTGCAATGTGTCCAATCTTCCCGCATTGTCTGCATATTTTGTCTTTGGACCAGCAGTCCTTCTGGTCATGGTTAGTTCTGCCGCAGCGATAACATTTTGCAAATCCCCGTGTCATTTCGTGGGTGCCGTATTCCTGTGGTTTTTGTTGAATTTCTGCAGCTCCCCTGGCTGCTGCTTCATACGATACTGCCACGCTGAAAGCCTTATCTAGCGTCAGCTCTTTTTCTGCGAGTAACTTCTTCTGTGTTCCTTCACTCAGGAGTCCACAGACAAATTTGTCCCGTAGGGTATCTGCCAGTCCTGCTCCGAACTGGCAGTGCTTTGATAGCTTGTGTAGTTCCATAAGATACTCAGCATTGCTCTCATCTTTGTGCTGAGTTCTCCTGTGGAATTTAAATCTTTCTGCTATCAGGGGTTTAGGTGCTCCTGTAGAACAGCAACAATTTCGTTAAAACTCTTCGCCTTCGGTTTGGCTGGAGTAATCAGGTCCCGCAATAGGCCGTACGTTCTAGCGCCCATTAAGTTTAACAATATCGATGCCTTTTTCCCCTCCGCTATATCGTTTGCCTCAAAATATACCTCGACTCTTTCCACATACATGGTCCAATCCTCTAATGTATTATCAAAAGCAGTGATACAGCCAGTCTTCGGCATCTTGCAAATCTAAAATGGCGCTTCCCGCGCTTTGCCTTCTTCTCCGATTTAACAAAATGGCGCCTCCCGCGCTTTTCCTTATTCCCCGCTGTTGTTAGCGCTGCTTTCCACGGTTTCTTGCGCGTATTCTTTTTCTTTTATTATTTTCCCGTCGTGGAGCGGACCCTCTGGGACACTTCCCTCCCTCTTCTGAGGTCCGAACGCTGCCCAGCTTCGAAATTCCGGCCGCGCCCTGTATGCTCCACCCTCTCTCTCTCTCTCCTTGCTTCCCGACTCGCTGCCCGGCCCCGTTGCAGCCCAGGAAGGATCAGAGCACTACCTGCCACCAGCCCGATTAGCTGGGAAACCACGGACCGAGGAACCCAGCCTGGCTCTGGACAGTGCATCAACCGCGATTAACAACATTGAGTCCATAAATGGACCAGCAAAGTCGATGTGTACCCTTTGCCATGGAGATGAGGGCCACTCCCATGGATGTAGAGGGGCTTGTGGTGGAGCGTTTTGGACCTTCTGGCATCCTAGGCAGCTCTTGGTCATTTCTTCGATGTCTCCATCGATACCTGGCCACCATACAAACGCCCTGGCTAGGTTCTTCATTTTCACTCCACCCAGATGCCCCTCGTGAAGCTCCTTTAGAACTTTATCCTGGAGTTTGGGTGGAATCACCACTCTGGATCCACACATCAAGGTTCCTCGGCACACTGACAGCTGTTCTCTTCTTTACGAGAATGCTGGCAACAGTGGTTCGCCATGTGCTGGCCATCCCTTCACTGTTAAATCGTAGACTCGTGAGAGAGTTGGGTCATTTCTAGTTTCCCTTTCAATGGCAGAATTTGTTACTGGTAGACATTCGACTATGGTAGAGTGGAAAATCTCCACTGGGTCTACGGTAGGTGCCTCTTCTACCGTTGGCAACGGTAGGCACGATAAACCGTCAGCATTCCCATGCTGTTTTGACCCTTTGTATTCTATGTTATATTGGTGTGCCCCTAAAAAAAAGGACCACCTCTGTAGCCTTTGCGCTGTCATAATGGGAACACCCTTTTTAGGGTTGAATATGGAGATGAGGGGTTGATGGTCAGTCAACAAGGTAAATTTTTGTCCGTGTAGGTAATGGTTGAATTTCTTCACTCCCCAGACCAGGCTGAGTGCTTCTCTGTCGATTTGGGCATAGTTATGCTCAGCTGAGTTCAATGAGCGTGACGCAAAAGCTATCAGCCGTTCCGAGCCATCAGGGAATCTATGCGATAATACCACTCCTACGCCGTAAAGGGATGCATCGCACGCCAGTCTGATTGGCAGTGATGGGTTGTAATGAGCCAAAACTTCTTTGGACGTGATTAAGTCTTTGCATTTATGAAAGGCACGTTTACAGTCTTCGCTCCATTTCCAAATTACTCCTGTTTGTAGCAGTTCATTAAGAGGGTGCAGAAGAGTTGATAAGTTCGGTAAAAATTTATGATAGTAATTTATTAATCCCAGGAACGACCTTAATTGTGAAACATTTTCAGGTGCTGGGGCTTTTATGACCGCTTCAATTTTTTCAGGTGACTTATGCAATCCTTCCTTATTAATTATGTGGCCACAATATGATATTTGATTCTGGAAAAATTCGCACTTGGGGCAATTTGCTCATAGGCCCCGTTCTCTCAGCCTAGTGAGCACCTGCTCCAAATTGGCAAGGTGCTTGTTGTCGTTTTCTCCTGTTACAAGGATGTCGTCTAGGTAGCATTGAGTCCCCGGAATCCCTTGGAGGACTTGCTCCATAGCTCTTTGCCAGATAGCTGGAGCGGATGCTACTCCGAAAACCAGTCGATTGTACTGGTACAGGCCTTTGTGTGTATTTATCGTGAGATACTTTTTAGAGGCCTCTTCAACCTCCATCTGTAGATATGCCTGTGCCAAGTCAATTTTGGTGAAACGTTTCCCTCTGGATAGTGAGGCGAAAATATCTTCTATCCTCGGAAGAGGATACTGTACCGTGTGAAGGACTGGGTTTACAGTCACCTTGAAGTCTCCACAGATGCGAATTTTTCTCTGTTCTTCAGATTTATCATTATTCAACGTTTTCTTTGTGACCGGGACGATGGGTGTTGCCCACTCGCTCCAATCTATTTTGGATAATACGCCTGCCTTTTCCAAATTCTCCAGCTCTGCCTCAACTGCTGGACGAATTGCGTATGGCACCGGTCTTGCCTTAAAAAACTTGGGAATTGCCGCATCTTCCACTTTTATTCAGGCGGTGATGCCTTTCAAGGTTCCTAGTTTCTCTTGAAACACTTCCTTGGCGTTGGCCAAGATGTCTTTTAATCGTTCAGGTATGACATCATCATCATTTTTTTCCTTACTGGTCACCGTCAGTGCCTGAATGGAGTGCCAGTCTAAACGTATTTTCCTGATCCATTCACGTCCCAACAGGGGGATGGGATACAGAGGGGAGCTGAAATAGGGGGTGATGTGCTGCCAATTATAGAGAAAAAAACAAGTCAGCTTGGTAGACAGGGCAAATATATAAGGGCAAGGCTGGATGGCATCTATTTTAATGCAAGGAGTCTTGCAAATAAGGTGGATGAACTGAAGGTGTTGATAAACACATGGGAGTATGATATTGTTGCTATCGCGGAGACATGGTTGAGGGAGGGGCAAGACTGGCAGCTCAATATTCCGGGGTACAGAATCTTCAGGCGAGACAGAGGGGGAGGTATAAGAGGGGGGGGTGTCGCAATGTTAATTAAGGAGTCAATTACTGCAGTAAGGAGGGATGATATATTAGCAGGTTCCTCTAATGAGGCCATATGGGTGGAGCTTAAAAACAAAAAGGGGGCAAGCACTTTGCTGGGAGTGTACTATAGGCCTCCAAACAGTCAGGGGGAGATAGAGGAACAGATATGTAGGCAAATCTCAGAGAAATGTGCAAATAATAGGGTAATAATAATGGGGGATTTCAATTTCCCCAATATTAACTGGGATAGTCAGTGTGAAAGGCTCAGAGGGTGTAGAATTCTTAAAGTGCATCCAGGAGAGCTTTTTGAGCCAGCATGTAGAAAGTCCTACAAGAGAGGGGGCGGTCTGGACCTAATTCTAGGGAATGTGGCCGGCCAAGTGGAAAAAGTGCTAGTAGGTGAGCACTTTGGTGATAGTGACCATAATATGGTAAGATTTAAGGTGGTCATGGAAAAGGACAGGGATGGGCCGGAAATAAAGGTTCTAAATTGGGGGAAGGCCGATTTTAATAGGATAAGGCAGGATCTGGCCAAAATGGACTGGGATCAGCTACTTGTAGGAAAATCCGCATCGGAGCAATGGGAGGCTTTCAGAAGGGAGATTGAGATCATACAATGGCAACATGTTCCCGTACAGGTCAAGAGTGGTTCCAAAAACCACAGGGAACCTTGGATGTCAGGGGATATACGAGAATGGATTAGGAAAAAAAGGAGGGCTTTTGGTAGATACAAAAGGCTAAAGACGGAGGAAGCCCTAGAGGAGTACAAAAAGTGCAGGGGGATACTTAAAAAAGAAATTAGGAGATCAAGGAGGGGCCATGAAATAACACTGACGAGCAAAATAAAGGAAAATCCTAAGATGTTTTATAAGTATATTAAGGGTAAGAGGATAACCAGGGAAAAAATAGGGCCCATTAGGGACAAAAGTGGCAATCTGTGCGTGGAGCCGGAAGATGTAGGAGGGGTTCTAAATGAATTTTTTGCATCTGTCTTCACTATGGAGAAGGACGATGTAGACATAGAAATAGGGCGGGGGGACTGCGATATGCTCGAACATATTAACATCGAGAGGGAGGAGGTATTGGCGGTTTTAGCTGGCCAAAAAATGGATAAATCCCCAGGCCCGGATGAAATGTATCCCAGGCTGCTGTGTGAGGCAAAGGAAGAGATTGCGGGGGCTCTAACACATATATTCAGGACCTCTCTGGCCACAGGGGATGTGCCAGAGGACTGGAGAACCGCTAATGTAGTACCATTATTCAAGAAGGGTAGTAGGGAAAAACCGGGGAACTACAGGCCAGTGAGCCTAACATCAGTGGTAGGAAAATTATTGGAAAAAATTCTGAGGGACAAAATTTGTCTCCACTTGGAGAGGCAAGGATTAATCAGGGATAGTCAACATGGCTTTGTCAAGGGAAGATCATGTCTGACTAATTTGATTGAATTTTTTGAGGGGGTGTCTAGGTGTGTGGATGAGGGTAACGCAGTGGATGTGGTATACATGGATTTCAGTAAGGCCTTTGATAAAGTCCCGCACAGGAGACTGGTCAAGAAGGTAAGAGCCCATGGAATCCAGGGTGCCTTGGCACATTGGATACAAAACTGGCTTAGTGGCAGAAGGCAGAGGGTGATGGTCGAAGGTTGTTTTTGTGACTGGAAGCCTGTGGCCAGTGGGTTACCACAGGGATCGGTGCTGGGTCCCTTGCTGTTTGTGGTCTACATTAATGACTTGGATATGAATGTAAAAGGTATGATCAGTAAGTTCGCGGATGATACAAAAATTGGTAGGGTGGTGAATAGCGAGGAGGGTAGCCTCAGTCTGCAGGACGATATAGATGGGTTGGTCAGATGGGCGGAACAGTGGCAAATGGAATTTAACCCAGAAAAGTGCGAGGTGATGCACTTTGGGGGGACTAACAAGGCAAGGGAATACACAATGAATGGAAAGACCCTAGGCAAGATGGAGGGTCAGAGGGATCTGGGTGTGCAAGTACACAGATCCCTGAAGGCGGCGGAACAGGTGGATAAGGTGGTAAAAAAGGCATATGGGATACTTGCCTTCATTAGCTGAGGCATTGAATATAAGAGCAAGGAGGTTATGATGGAGCTGTATAAAACACTGGTTAGGCCACAGCTGGAATACTGTGTGCAGTTCTGGTCGCCACACTACAGGAAGGATGTGATCGCGTTAGAGAGGGTGCAGAGGAGGTTCACCAGGATGTTACCAGGGCTGGAGCGCTTCAGCTATGAAGAGAGACTGGGCAGATTGGGTTTGTTTTCCTTGGAGCAGAGGAGGCTGAGGGGGGACATGATTGAGGTGTACAAAATTATGAGGGGCATAGATAGGATGGATGCTGAGGAGCTTTTTCCCTTAGTAGAGGGGTCAATAACTAGGGGGCATAGATTCAAGGTAAAGGGCGGGAGGTTTAGAGGGGATTTGAGAAAGAACTTTTTCACCCAGAGGGTGGTTGGAGTCTGGAACTCACTGCCTGAAAGGGTTGTGGAGGCAGAAACCCTCACAACATTTAAGAAGCATTTGGATGAGCACTTGAAATGCCATAGCATACAAGGCTACGGACCAAGTGCTGGAATATGGGATTAGATTAGACAGGGCTTGATGGCCGGCGCGGACACGATGGGCTGAAGGGCCTCTATCCGTGCTGTATTACTCTATGACTCTATGACCACCATCTTGTAGAATGTATAAATACAACTTCTGTATTTCCTTGCCGTTGTAAACAACAGGCACCCTTATTTTTCCTTTGGGGTATACTTTCTGCCCCGTATATGTTTTCAAGATAATGGATGTGTCTTTTAAAGGTACATGCGGAAATAGCCGCTCGTAAGCCCGTCGATTTATGACGGGCAGAGCTGATCCTGTATCTAGCTCCATTTTAACTGGGGACCCTGCTATCGTGAGGGTAACCCAAATGGTCTGATAATCATCTTTGGCAATTACATTATGTAATTTGAGACAGCTTAGTCTCTTGTTTTCGGAGTCGCTATCGCTCTTCTGGTCTTCGGAGCTACTGTCCGTCATCATTTGTACCTTTCTGCACATTTCTTTATTGATTTTTTTTTTCCCGTCCGTGGATTTTTTTTGTCCAGATCAGCATACCCGTGCAATGTGTCCAATCTTTCCGCATTGCCTGCATGCTTTGTCCTTGAACCAGCAGTCCCTCTGGTCATGGGTGGATCTGCCGCAGCGATAACATCTCTCGAAACCCTGTGTCATTTCATGGGTGATGAAGTCCTGTGTCTTTTGTTGTATCTCTGCAGCTCCTCTTGCGGCTGCTTCGTATGATACAGCCATACTGAAAGCCTTGTCCAGTGTCAAATCTTTCTCAGAAAGCAGCCTTTTCTGTGTTCCTTCACTTAGGAGACCGCAGACGAATTTGTCTCGAAGATAATCTGCTAGTCCTGCCCCGAATTGGCAGTGCTTTGATAGCTTTCTTAATTCGGTGAGGTAATCAGCGTTACTTTCATTCTTGAGTTGATTCCTCTTGAAGAATTTGAATCGTTCCGCTATCAGCAGTGGTGTTGGGTTTAAGTGCTCCTGTAGGGTATCAACAATTTCCTTAAAATTCTTGTCCTTTGGTTTGGCTGGAGTGATTAAGTTTCGTAACAGCCCGTATGTCTTTGCGCCCATTAGATTTAGCAGTACTGACGCTTTTTTATCATTTTCTATTCCATTTGCGGTGCAATATACGTCCACTCTTTCCACATATGTGGTCCAATCCTCTATATCGTTATCAAAAGCATCAATGTTGCCAGCCTTAGGCATCCTGGAAAAAAAAATGGCGCTTCCCGCACTTTTCTTTCTTTCCTGCAGAAAAGATATGGCACTTCCCGTGCTTCCCCGCCGCTGCTGCCGATGACAACGCTGTTTTCCGCATTTTTATTTATTTATTTATTTACAGGTGGAGACTCGTTCCCGCTGGACTCTCTCTGCTAGGTCTGAACGCCGACCTGCTTGCAGCGCCGGCCGTCTCCCGAGTGCTCCCTCCCCGTCTGTTACTGCTTGCCTCCGCCTTCGCTGCTTGGCCTCGCTGCAGAGCCAGACGATGGAGCCCCACCGACGCCCAGGAAGGATTATTGCAGTACCTGCCACCAGCTCGGCTAGCTGGTGAAACCACAGCTTTTTCTTTTTCTTGCTTTTCTTCGACTTTGGACGTCTGAGGAATCGATGTCCTTGAGGTGCTGCCGAATTGCAGGTAAGTCCGTTTCCAATTCGTCGCCACTGTTGTGTCCGTGTGTTAATAGAGACACCGAAGGCAGGAGTTGGTTTCACAGGTGTGAACCTGGCGCATCATGTGGCATCCAGGGTGTGCAACGTCAAGTGAAGTAAATCTGGCCATGGTGAGGACATAAAAAACCTGCAAAAGGACATAGACAGGCTAAGTGGGTGGGCAGAAATTTGGCAGATGGAATATAATGTTGGAAAGTGTGAGGTCATGCACTTTGGCAGAAAAAATCAAAGAGCAAGTTATTATCTAAATGGAGAGAAACTGCAAAGTGCTACAGTACAAAGGGATCTGGGGGTCCTGGTGCATGAAACACAGAAGGTTAGTATGCAGGTACAGCAGGTGATCAGGAAGGCCAATGGAATCTTGGCTTTTATTGCAAGGGGGATGGAGTATAAAAGCAGGGAAGTCTTGCTTCAGTTATACAGGGTACTGGTGAAGCCACACCTGGAATACTGCGTACAAATCGGTTGCGACCCTGCTCCCGGCTTCATCCCGCTCTGAGAAAAGATATACTTGCTCTCGAGGCAGTTCAGAGAAGGTTCACTCGGTTGATTCCGGAGATGAGGGGGTTGACTTATGAGGAAAGGTTGAGTAGGTTGGGCTCTACTCATTGGAATTCAGAAGAATGAGAGGCGATCTTATCGAAACATATAAGATTGTGAGGAGGCTTGATCGGGTGGATGCGGTGAGGATGTTTCCACTGATGGGTGAGACTAGAACTCGGGGGCATAATCTTAGAATAAGGGGCTGCCCTTTCAAAACTGAGATGAGGAGAAACTTCTTCACTCAGAGGGTAGTAAATCGATGGAATTTGCTACCTCGGAGAGCTGTGGAAGCTGCAACATTAAATAAATTTAAAATGGAGATAGACAGTTTCGTAGCTGATAAGGGAATTAGGGGTTACGGGGAGCGCGCAGGGAAGTGGACGTGAGTCTAGGTTCGGATCAGCCATGATCCTATTGAATGGCAGAGCAGGCCCGAGGGGCCGTATGGCCTACTCCTGCTCCTACTTCTTATGTTCTTATGTTATCCTTGGCGTCCCAGGCAGCAATGTGGTCGGGTGCTGATGTCCTGTGCAGCATCAGTTGATTGTGGAGAAGGCTGCTGTTGTTGTTGCTGCTGGTGTGCCCGGTGATGCTGGTGTTGGGGCTGATTTTGGTGGGATTCTGAGGACCAAGGTGAGATATTTTCAAGTGCAACGATGCTGATGGAATAGATGGCAGGTGAGGTTGAGATGACAAAAGCTATGTCAATAGTGAGAGAGTTTGTTCCAATGAGGTGGCACTAGATAGAGAATTGGCTCCAAACACTTGCAAGCTGCAGAAAGCTCAATATGTCTTCCAAATGCAGTAACAAACGGTTTTTGAGCTTTGAAAGTGAACAGCTGCAACATGGGATCTTTTATACAACTTTGGCAGCTGTCAGGTCATGAGATAATTCAATGCTGAATCCACTCACGACATGTTGAGCTGACGTGTTCCCGAGCAGCGGGTAACCCGTGAGGGAGCATGTAAAATTGAAATGTAGGCATAAAATAACACTTAACTGGATATTAACAATCCATTTAATGATGCCAATTGTCTTCCCCGCCACTTAGTGTTGGGTCTGCTCAGCGCTGACAGACCCGATACCTAGGAGACTCACTTGGAGGCAGGTTGACAGTGGGTTCCTTACCCGCTGTCAATCTTTTCTATTTTGACAGAAAACCCGCCTCTGAACCCGCCCTCTAAGTGCTAGCAAAATTCAGCCTGTAGATACACTGTTTTATAATGAAAGAAACATTCTGCTATGTAACACAACTAGCTCTCAAGCGATGTGTGTGGAATTCATGAGGAATATCCGGGTGGTGGGGCACGCTGTGGGGTGGTGGGGGGGCGGGGAGGGGGCAAAACGGGGGAGGGACTGTGACAAATAGGGACATTTATGTCTTCATCTTATATGGAGGTTGATTTCTGCGGGGGTTCTCCCATTCATCTGCCATAACTTTGGCGGAAGAGCAGGAGGCCCCCAATAGAAATTTACCTTCACGGTTTCTATATCAGGTAGAGTTAAGGTGGAAGGTATCCCCTTCACTGCGGTTCAAAATGGAAGAAAGCAAATGATCAGTTGGTAGAAAAGACGTTGAGAAATGAGCTAAAATAAAATTGCTTTGATGGTTGAATGGTTCATTTGGAATGCTAATAGATACAGTTTGGAAGAGAGAAAGTTGTTATTTTTAGCTCTGATCAGGTGTGAAACTCAGTCTGGAGTCAAAATTGTGAAGGAAGCCATGCTTTCAAGCCATTGCCACCTCACTTACCGAGGTGTGAAGGATTAGGTCTGGTATTTGGAGATACGTTTGTGTGAGATAAGTCAGCTTTCTAAAGAATTATGCAATTTTAATATATCCATTCTGTTATAAATTGAACTGTTAGCTGCATACAATGCAGTGAGGTCAGAAAAAATGTGACTAACAAAATTGTTTGAGCAATTTGATCAGTCCATTTTGTGATACTCGCTGGTCATGAATAGTAGTGTGGTGGGAAATAGTTCCTTAGATTTCTGCTGTTTACTCATTTTTGACATTTGCCACTTGCCAAGTGAACCATTTTGGTTTATTTACATTTAATCAATCAGATGCTTGATTGGTTCAAATAGCCACTTACCTGTTAGGTTACCAATCATGATTGTTTTTGCCCCACAGAGATGTAACGCTATGAAGGTGTGGCACTTTTAAGGTATGATGCCTCTGAGCCACACTTTTAGGTGTGATGCCCTTGTACCAAGAGGTACCACAAAACTGACCAATCAAATTGTTCAAACAATTTTTTCGTTTTTTTCCCAACCCACCAAAATATACACAGCTAATAATTAAAGTTAGATTGTGATAAAGACTTTTACACATTACATAATTCTTTAAAAAATGATTATACAGTACTTGGCTGCAACAACATTCTATGGACACATACGGTAGCCTAGTGGTTATACTACTGGACTAGTAATCCAGAGGCCTGGACTAATAATCTGGAGACATGAGCTTAAATCCCACCACGGCAGCTGGGGAATTTAAATTCAATTAATTAACCAAATCTGGAGCAAAAACCTAGTAATAATGACCCTGCAACTAATCGTAAAATCCCATCGAGTTTTTTGATGAGGTAGCAAAGAGGGTTGATGAGGGCAATGCAGTTGATGTGTGTATGGATTTCCAAAAGATGTTTGATAAAGTACCACATAATAGGCTTGCCAGCAAAGTTGAAGCCCATGGAATAAAAGGGCCAGTGGCAGCATGGATATGAAATTGGCTAAGTGACAGGAAACAGAGTGCAGTGGTGAACGGTTGTTTTTCAGACTGCAAGAAGGTGTTCCCCAGGGTTCGGTACTAGGACCACAGCTTTTCTTGATATATATTAATGACTTGGACTTGGGTGTACAGGGCACAATTTCAAAATTTACAGATGACACAGAACTTTTTTTTTATTCATTGATGGGATGTGGGCGTCGCTGGCTAGGCCTGCATTTAGTGCCCATCCCTAATTGCCCTTGAGAAGATGGTGGTGAGCCGCCTTCTTGAACCACTGCAGTCCATATGGTGTAGGTACACCCACAATGCTGTTAGGTAGGGAGTTCCAGGATTTTGGCCCAGCGACAGTGAAGGAACAGCGATACAGGTCCAAGTCAGGATGGTGTGTGGCTTGGAGGGGAACTTGTAGGTGGTGAGGTTCCCATGCGTCTGCTGCCCTTGTCCTTCTAAGTGGTAGAGGTCGCGGGTTTGGAAGGTGCTGTTGAAGGAGCTTTGGCGAGTTGCTGCAGTGCATCTTGTAGATGGTACACACTGCAGCCACAGTGCGCCGGTGGTGGAGGGAGTGAATGTTGAAGGTGGTGGATGGAGTGCCAATCAAGCGGGCTGCTTTATCCTGAATGGTGTCGAGCTTCTTGAGTGTTGTTGGAGCTGCACTCATCCAGGCAAGTGGAGAGTATTCCATCACACTCCTGACTTGTGCCTTGTAGATGGTGGAAAGGCTTTGGGGAGTCAGGAGGTGAGACACTCGCTGCAGAATTCCCAGCCTCTGGCCTGCTCTTGTAGCCACAGTATTTATATGACTGGTCCAGTTCAGTTTCTGATCAATGGTAACCCCCAGGATGTTCATAGTGGGGGATTCAGCGATGGTAATGCCATTGAATGTCAAGGGGAGATGGTTAGCGTCTCGCTTGTTGGAGATGGTCATTGCCTGGCACTTGTGTGGTGCGAATGTTACTTGCTACTTGTCAGCCCAAGTCTGAATGTTGTCCAGGTCTTGCTGCATATGGACACGGACTGCGTCAGTATCTTGGAAGTATAGTGAACAGTGAGGAGGATTGTAATAGATTTCAAGAAGACATCGACAGTCTGGTGAAATGGGTGGACACGTGTCAGATGAAATTTAATGCAGAAAAGTGCGAAGTGATATATTTTGGTAAGAAGAATGAGGAGAGGCAATATAAAGTAAAGGGTACAATCCTAAAGTGGGTGCATGAACAGAGAGACCCGGGGGTATATGTGCACAAATGGTTGAAGGTGGCAGGGCAGGTTGTGAAAGCGGTTAAAAAAGCATACGGGTTACTGGGCTTCATAAATAGAGGCATAGGGCTGGATTTTGTCAGTGTGGGCGGGCTAGAGCGACTCCTAATTGAAGTGCTGAAAATGTGGAATTTTCCCCTGATTGGCCAACTGATTTCCTACGTGTGGGAACCCCTGGCCCAATGAGTCTTTTCAGACAGGAAGTCGCCTCCGATGACATCATCAATGCTGCTGGATTTAAGGCCTGCAAGCAGCCTTGCTTCTTCTGGAGACTGCAACCTTTATGGCCATAGCTGTCTTCGCCTTCTTCATCAACTATGTCCAGCAGTAGGCCAAAGTGTGCTCCACGCTTCAATGAGCCTCCTCTCCAAGCTCTGGTGGAGGGAGCGAGATCCAGGAAGGAGGTGCTGTTCCTTTCCTCAGGGAGAAAAAAGCCACCCCAGCAGACAAAAGCTGTGTGGCTGCAAGTGGCCCAGGAGGTCAGCTCCATCTCGCTGAGCCGCAGAACCTGGCTGCAATGCAGGAAGAGGTTTCATGATCTTCTCCGAACAGGAAAAGTGAGTATGACTCCCATCACCCTCAATCTGATCCCCATCGCCTCTCCTCACCAGCACTCCGCTTTGCCAACCTCTTCCTCCACATTCCACTTGACACTTACATGCCTGCACCCTTACCCATTCCCTCTCTCTCTCTAAGGTCACATTCACTTAGCTATTCGACCATGCAGCCCTCACACTCCCTATCACTGTGATGCCATGACAACAACAACTTTCAGCACACAGGGAGGGTCCTTTATATCCTTCTAAGCATCTATGCTGTGGATTCTCTACACTCATTCCTTCATTCTCACTCAAACTCCACTTGTGTCCCTCATTGCAGGAAAAGAAAGCCCACAATAAGAGGGAAAAACCCATGACTGGAGGAAGGCCACCCTCAGTAGCCCAGCTCACCCCCGGGAGGGGGCGGCCCTGGAGATCGCCGGAATCGAGGAGGATTCCCAAGTGGGGGACGGACAGATGGGCGCATCGCAGCAAGCTGGTGACAGAATAGTTTGGCATCTCTCTCATTGACATTGCATGAGTCACTGATAATGAATCTGATGCTCTAACAGATTGACTTAAGATCATATGCACTTTTCAATGTTCATGTAACCTTGACCTCACATCTCTAACTCTTTCCTTTACTCCCCCACAGGACCATCGAGAGCCCCCGTCCCCACTGTCCAGGAGGAAGAGCCTGAGCTTCCAGACTCCTCAGAGGAAGCTGCAACCTCTGAGGGCGCAGCGTCAGCAGAATTCAGAGCACCCAGCACCAGCGCAGACACTCACACCTTGGTGGGACCTTTGCGAGATAGAGTAGTGTTGTCACCTGGTGTATCACAGCTCACAAGTGAGCATCAGCAGATGGTGGAGACAGGGACAGCAGTGGAGAGTCCTCGTCGGAGGGCGCAGGACTCTGCCAGCTTGGCTCAGCTGCATGTTGACCCTGTGCCTCCGGGTCCATCTAGAAGGAGAGCGGTGCTTGAACTCCAGGAACAGGTGCAGGAGTCTCTGGCAGGTTTTGTCTCCAGGGTCGCTGCGAGTGTGGAGCAAATGCAGGAGTCCATCGCGAACATGAGCAGAGCCTTTGCGGAGGCATTGGCGCATGAACGCATCACCGCGGAAAGGATGGCAACCTCCATGGAAAGGATGGCTACCTCCATGGTAAGGCTGGCTACCGTAGAGGAGAGGATAGCTACTAGAGGAGAGGATGGCTACGTCCATGGAGGAGCTTAGTCGCCAGGGTATGGAAAACATGGTAATTGTTCAGAATAGACTGACATCTCTTGAGGAGCGATGGTCAGCTATTGAGCAAACAAACCAGACCTTCATGCAAGTCCTCTGGAGTAGGACTTCCAGTGCAGAAACGGGTCCTCATGGCCCCACTGCAGTGCAGCAAGGTGCTGTCCAGCCACTTGCTAGCTCTGAAGTGGGGCTGACCCATGAGAGGGATGTTGGTGGCAGAGAACAAGGAAGTCGGGGCTCCTCTCCAAGCGCTCACACGACCATGTCACTGCAGAGCCCTCGGTCAGAGCCCCACCAGAGTCCCCACCCAACTGAGATCAGCATCTCAACCACTGCACAGCCGCAAGAGCAGCAGACTGTTGCCGAGCCCTCACAGGTTCGCAACCCCAGAGGACGCCCGCCAAAGATGTCGAGACAGGAGCAGCAAGAAAGTGAGCAAGGGGCCTCCACATTTGTTGAAGCCACAGGGGAAGCACCACGTAGGAGCATGCGTAAGAGGAAGATAATGCACTAGTAGTCACAAGGGTTGTCACTTGGGTGTAATGTTGTGTTTAATTTTGAGAAGCCATCAGTTGCTTATTGTCATAAAAAATTCTGATGGCAAACTGTTGCAGTTGTGGTGTGTGTCATTTCGCTAATGGGACTTCCACATTGAGGGCTTAGGGCGACTTGCAATTGTCAGTATGGTGGTCAGAGTGAGAGGAATCCACAGGTTCTTGTCCATTGTCGATGCTCTGGTAAGAAGGTGCGAGGCTAAACTGTTTGATTGTGCAGAGTAAGCAAATGTGACCAACATGAGTGTGTCCCTTGCATCCCGGGCAGCAATGTGGTGCCGCTCTGGCGCCTTCTGGCCTGTGCATCTTCAGGTGGGTGACTAGCAGCTTGGCGCTCCTGTTGATGTACCTGCTGTTGGTGCTGCTGTTGCTCATGGTTCTGCTGCTGCCGCGGCTGGTCTTCATCCGAATCTGATGTCCAGGAGGAAAGGAATTAAATGGTCGCCATGCTTCTGATATATGCCTCAGTTGAGGAAGTGCTTAGTCAAGGTGGGGAGAGGGGTTTTCAAGGAGGTCACACTGGAGATGGGTGTCAGGCTCCAGACTTCCGCAACACTGAGTATGAAGCTAAAAGTTCCCCCAGACCTGAAACAACAAAGTTCTGCCACCTGCAAATGATCATCGGTGAAAACTCCTTTGTATTGGTCAAGCTGCAGCTCTTCGTAAGCAATCCATTAGTGAGGCCGCCAGGATTACCTGGCGTGTTCCAGAGGAGGTGTGTAGGATGGGGGAAATGTGTTAAAATCGGAAAGGCCTCTCAAAATGGGATTATAAAGGCAATTAAGTGGTTGTTAAGGGCCTTAAGGGCCTATCCTGCCTCTTGGAGGTGGGATGGAAAGCGGGTCAGAAAACACGCACTTGGGAAAATTGCTCGGAGGCGGGATGGAGGTGGGGACGGGCCCGCCCGCCAGTTTTGGCGATTTTAACAACTCGCACGCCTCCAAACCCGCCTCCTCGGGACTGGGAAAATCGAGCCCATAGAGTACAAAAGCAAGGAAGTTATGATGAACCTTTATCAGCCTCAACTGGAGTATTGGGCTGGATTTTGCCAATGGGGAGATTTTGGAGGCGGGACTCCCACTTGTTGGGTTTTAGTTCTGCCTCCATCAACTTCTGGCTAACCCACGCTATTTTCCCTTGATTGACCTTGTTAAGCCCAGGCTAATTAAGGGGAAGCTGGTTACAGAGAATGTCAGCGTATGACGTTTCATCTGTCAAAAATTTTTGACAGATGAATTGTCATCGTTTGACAGCTCTGTGAAGCTGTCAAACACTGACATTCTATGTTGTTTGATGAGTTCTTGTTTTCAAGACTTATCAAACCTCTTTTGTGAGCAGAAATTAGAAGGTTGTTGCATTGGAGAATGCAGCAGCCATCTGTCATCTCTGCCGGTGAGATGCGAGACTCTCCGCACCCCAACGTTTGAAACCTGCAGGAAGAAACAAAGGTAAGTAAACATTTTCTATCACTTTCCACTCACCTCACATACTTACCTCTCCACACTTGCACCCATCACTTACCTTCACAGCGCCTTTGCACCCCTATGACCCCCGCAGACCCACTGCTCGCCTCGCTGACCCTGGCGGGGTTCGCAGCCTTCGGGAAGCCCGCACTTGTGTGGGTAAAATGGGGATAATCCTCTTATCTGCCTGTTAACTACCTGTTAACAGGCAGTTAAGTGGCTGTAATCCCCTTCCCGCCTCCAGGAGACGGGACCCAGCGTGGGTCGGCAACAGCCTCCCGGGAAGATGGCACGGAGGCGGGTTGGGGGCGGGATAGGCACCCGCCCCCAAATTCTGCCAGTTTCCCGGCAGTCCCGCCTCCAAACCCGCCTCCCCAGGGCTGGCAAGATTGCGCCCATTGTGTCCAATTCTGAGCACTACACTTTAGGAAGGATGTGAAGTCCTTAGAGAGGGTGCAGAAAAGATTTACAAGAATGATTCCAGGGAAGAGGGATTTCAGTTACGTGGATAGACTGGAGAAGCTCTGGTTGTTTGCCTTAGAGCAGAGAAGCTTGAGTGGAGATTTGATAGAGGTATTCAACATCATGAGGAGTCTAGACAGACTAGATAGAGAGAAACTGTGCCTGTTGGCGGAAGGGTTGAGAACCAGCGGACACAGATTTAAGATGATTGGCAAAAGAACCAAAAGCGACATGAGCAAAAAAATTTTACGCAGCCAATGGTTTGGATCTGGAATGCACTGCCTGAAAGAGTGGTGGAGGCAGACCCAAGCATGGCTTTCAAAAGGGAATTTGGTAAGTACCTGAAGGAAAAAAATTTGCAGGGCTACAGGGAAAGAACAGGGAAGTGGGACTAGCTGAAGTGCTCTTCCAGAGAGCCAGCACGGGCTCAACGGGCCGAATGGCCCCCTTCTGTGCTGTAACCATTCTATGGTTAACTAATACCCTTTAGGGAAGGAAATCTGCCGTCCTTACCCAGTCTGGCCTAAATGTGACCCACAGAAAACTATCCTCTGAAATAGCCTAGCAAGCAACTCAGTTGTACCAAAGCGCTACGAAAAACTAGAATGGCAAAGGCCCATCTTCACACTGAGGACACCTTCCTTCATGTTGTGTGGCATGACTGCCTTGTTGAATGGGATAGATTCAGAACAAATCTAGAAGCTCAAAACTGGGTATCCGTGAGGAGCTGTGGGCCATCTGCAGCAGGAGAATTGTATTCCATCATCTGTAACCTCATGGCCTGGCATATCCCTCATTCTAGCATTACCATCAAGCCTGGAGGCTATCTCTGGTTCAATGAGGAGTGTAGAAGAGCATGTCAGCAGCACCAGGCGTAGCTAAATATGAGGTGACAACCTGGTGAAGCTACAAAACAGGACTACATGCATGCTAAACAGTGGATCAACATGCTATAGACCGAGCTAAGCGATCCCACAACCAATAGATCAGATCAAAGCCCTGCAGTCCTGCTACATCCAGTCGTGAATGGTGATGGCCGGTTAATCCACTGAACATCCCTTCCTTAATGATGGTGGAGGCCAGCACATGAGTGCAAAAGAGAAGGTTGAAGCGTTTGCAACCATCTTCAGCCAGAAGTGCTGAGTGGATGATCCATCTCAGCCTCCTCCTGAGATGCCCACAATCAAAGGAGGCAGTCTTCAGCTAATTAAATTTATCAGGAAACGATTGAGTGCACTCGATACAGCAAAGATGTTGGGCTCCGACAACATCCCGGCTGTCGTGCTGAAGACTTGTGCTCCAGAACTAGCCGTGCCTCTAGCCAAGCTGTTATAGGACAGTTACAACACTGGCATCTACCCGACAAAGTGGCAAATTGCCCAGGTATGTCCTGTCCACAAAAAGCAGGACAAATCCAATCCGGCCAAATACCACCCCAGCAGCCTACTCTCAATCATCAGCAAAATGATGGACGGTGTCATCGACAGTGTGAACAAGCTGCACTTACTCACCAATAACTTGATCAGCGATGCTCGGTTTGGGTTCCGCCAGGATCACACGGCTCCAGACCTCATTACAGCCTTGGTCCAAACATGGACAAAAGAGCTCAATTCCAGAGATGAGATGAGAGTGACTGCCCTTGACATCCAGGCAGCATTTGACCGAGTGTGGCATCAAGGAGCCCTAGTAAAATTGAAGTCAATGGGAATCTGGGAAAACTCTCTGCTAGCTGGAGCCATACCTAGCACAAAGGAAGATGGTGGTGGTTGTTGGAAGCTAATCATCTCAGCCCCAGGACATCACTGCAGGAGTTCCTCAGGACAGTATCGTAGACCCAACCACCTTCAGTGGTTTCATCAATAGCTTTCCTTCCATCATAGAGTCAGAACTGGGGATGTTTGCTGCTGATTGCACAGTGTTCAGTTCCATTCGCAATTGCTCAGATAATGAAGGAGTCCGTGCCTGCATGCAGCAAGACCTGGACAACATTCAAGCTTGGGCTGATAAGTGGCAAGTATCATTCGCACCACAAAAATGCCATACAATGACCATCTCCAAGAAGAGAAAGTCTAACCACCTCCCCTAGAAACAATGGCATTACCATCATCAAATCCCCCACCATCACCATTGACCAGAAACTTAACTGAACCAGCCACATAAATACTGTGACTACAAGAGCAGTCAGAGACTGGGTATTCTGCGGCGAGTGACTCACCTCCTGACTCCCTAAAACCTTTCTGCCATCTACAAGGCACAAGTGAGGAATGTGTTGGAATACTCTCCACTTGCCTCGGTGAGTGCAGCTCCAACAACACTGAAGGACCTTGACAACAGACAGGACAAAGCAGCCTGCTTGATTGGCACCCCATCCACCCCTGATCTCTACCACCTAGAAGGACAAGGGCAACAGGGGCATGGGAACACCACCACCTGTCCCACCAGTCACACACCATCCTGACTTAGAAATATATCGCCGTTCCTTCATTATCACTGGGTCAATATCCTGGAACTCCCTACCTAACAGCACTGTGGGAGTACCTTTACCTCACATACTGCAGCGGTTTAAGAAATCAGCTCATCACCACCTTCCCGAGGGCAATTCGGGATGGGCAATTAATGCTGGCCTTAGCAGTTACACCCCCATCCCGTGAATGAATAAAAAAAATACACACTAGACACAGATTTTAAAAAACAATTATATAAATATATGCACATCTTCATTTATTTTTCAGAAAATATCATGGCACAACAACAAAGATTTCATGGTAATTTTTTAAAAACAAATATTAACCTTATTTTGAAGTGTTTCTGAGAGATGTGGTGAGCTGCTAACAAGTGTAAGAAATTCTTTGTCAAATACAAATATGTTAAGGAAACCATGATTTCAAGTCATTGCCACCTCACTTACCAAGGTTTAAAGGATTGGGTCTGGTAGCTGTGTAAGCAGAAGGAGCAGGTGCCAGAGCCAGAATACCAGAGGAAGAAAGTATGCCTATGGGAGTAGGAATGAGAATGTCAGAGGACGCAAAAACCAGAATGCCAGCAGGAGATGGAAAGACGGGCATTATTTTAGGAATGTACTAAATCTGGCTCTATGGATGGATGTTACACACAGATTTTTTAAATATTATATAAATAAATATGTTAATTTAATTTTCAGGAATACCCACAAGACACCATGCTCTTCCATTACCTGGTGAGTTTTTTTGAATCAAAGCATATCTCATTTTGGGATGTCTCTGAGAGATGTGGTAATCTGCTATTTCAATGTAAGAGTTTCTTTGTCAAATACAAATCACCCAATAATTACATGCAGTTTTTTCCTGTGTATCTATTTTAATTAGTTGCAAAAGCACTGGTCTTTTTAATTGGCACACCTGATAAATATACTTATTGCCATGTAACCCAGAAGATACAGCAGTGATGTTCAGTGATGAAATACCTTCAGCTACTTTAGTTAAACGTGATTTCACATTGATTCTCATTTTTGTATCTAAAGGTTTCCTAACCACTTCCACTTCTGGTGAGACGCAGCTTGATCATTTATTGTTTCAATATAGTTGTAGTAATATACCTTTCAACCATGTACATTTACATACGAAGATACAAAAGGAAAAGGCCAGCTGGCCCATCAAGCCTGCCCCACACTCATTTTCTTCCTCCACCCTCGTAGCCATGTAATCTCCTGGGAAAGGCAAAAAAATCAAAATAAAAACCCAGGGCCAATAAGGGAAAAATACTCTGGAAAATTCCTCTCCGACCCCTCAGGTTGTCAAAACTAGTCCAGGAGATCACATGGACCAAGCCTTATGTATAAAGACACTGTTCTTCTGTATGATGCGATCTCTGACCCAGACAAGAACTGGTCCAGTTCCCTCTTGAAGGTGTACAGAGAATCAACAACCTCCACACCAGTGGGCAACATATTCCAGAGGCTCACTACTCTGGGAATAGATGAACTGCCTTACATTCAGTGTATTCCTACTCTTACATAGTTTAAAGTCATCTCCCCAATCTGCTAAACTGGAATAATCTATCGATAGGGACTCTATCCAGCCCTTTCAATATTTTATAGACTTCTATCAGGTAAGTCTATGTTGCTGTAAATAGCCCAATGTCCTTGAGACTGTTTGAACAACAGAGGTATATTAATAGAAACATAGAAGATAGGAGCAGGAGTAGACCATTCAGCCCCTCGAGCCTGCTCCGCCATTTAATGAGATCATGGCTGATCATCCAAACTCAGTACCCTGTCCCTGCCTTCTCCCCATATCCCTTGATCCCTTTAGCCTTAAGAAATATATCCAACTCCTTCTTGAATATATTTAATGAATTGACCTCAACTGCCTTCTGTGGTAGAGAATTCCACAGGTTCACCACTCTCTGGGTGAAGAAATTCCTCTTCATCTCTGTCCTAAATGGCTTATCCCTTATCCTTAGACTGTGACCCCTGGTTCTGGACTCCCTGACCATCGGGAACATCCTTCATGCATCTAGTCTGTCTAGTCCTGTTAGAATTTTATAAGTTTCAATGAGCTCCCCTCTCATTCTTCTAAACTCCAGCGAGTATAAGCCCAATCGACCCAATCTCTCCTCATACGTCATTCCTGCCATCCCAGGTATCAGTCTGGTGAATCTTCGCTGCACTCCCTCCATGGCAAGAACATCCTTCCTCAGATAAGGCGACCAAAACTGCACACAATACTCAAAGTGTGGTCTCACCAAGGCCCTGTACAACTGCAGCAAGACATCCTTGTTCCTGTACTCAAACCCTCTCGCTACGAAGGCCAACATACCATTTGCCTTCTTAACCGCCTGCTGCACCTGCATGCTTACCTTCAGCGACTGGTGCACAAGGACACCCAGGTCTCGTTACACTTCCCCTTCTCCCAATCTATTGCTGTTCAGATAATAATCTGCCTTCCTGTTTTTGCCACCAAAGTGGATAACCTCGCATTTATCCACATTATACTGCATCTGCCATGCATCTGCCCAATCACCCAACCTGTCCAAATCATACTGGAGTTTCTCGGCAACCTCCTCACAGCACACACGCCCACCCAGCTTTGTGTCGTCTGCAAACTTGGAGATATTACATCTAGTTCCCTCGTCTAGATCATTAATATATATTGTGAAATAGCTGGGGTCCTAGGACCGATCCCTGCGGTACCCCACTAGTCACTGCCTGCCACTCGGAAAAAGACCCATTTATTCCAACTCTTTGCTTCCTGTCTGCCAACCAGTTCTCTATGCAAGTCAATACCTTGCCCCCAATCCCATGTGCCTTAACTTTACACGCTAATCTCTTATGCAGGACCTTATCAAAAGCCTTCTGAAAGTCCAAATACACCACATCCACTGGTTCTCCCTTATCTATTCTACCAGTTACATCCTCAAAAAATTCCAGTAGATTAGTCAAGCACGATTTACCTTTTGTAAATCCATGTTGACTTTGTCCGATCCTGTCACTGTTTTCCAAGTGCTCTGCTATTACATCGTTTATAATGGACTCTAACATTTTCCCCACTACCAATGTCAGGCTTATCAGTCTATAATTCCTCATTTTCTCTCTACCACCTTTTTTGAACAGTGGGGTAACAATAGCTACCCTCCAATCCATGGGAACTGTTCCAGAGTCTAGAATTTTGGAAGATGACCAGCAATGCATCTACTATTTCTAGAGCCACTTCCTTAAGTACCCTAGGATGTAGATTATCAGGCCCTGTGGATTTATCGGCCATCAATCCCATCAATTTCCCTAACAGCATTTCCCTACAAAAACTGATTTCATTCAGTTCCTCCCTCTCATTAGACCCTATGTTCCCTGACATCTCTGGGAGGTTATTTGTGTCCTCCTTTGTGAAGACAGAACCAAAGTATGTATTTAATTGGTCTGCCATTTCTTTGTTCCCCATTATAAATTCCCCCTGCAAGGGACCTACGCTTGACTTCACCAATCTTTTTCTCTTCACATATCTATAGAAGCTTTTACAGTCAATTTTTATGTTCCTCGCAAGCTTACTCTCATAATCAATTTCCCCCCTCCTAATTAATCCCTTTGTCCTCCTTTGCTGAATCCTAAACTGCTCCCAATCCTCAGGTATACTGCTTTTTCTGGCCAATTTATATGTCCTCTCCTTGGATCTTATGCTATCCCTAATTTCCCTTGTTAGCCACGGTTGAGTCACCTTTTTTGTTTCATTTTTCTGCCAAACAGGGATGAACAAATTCTGTAGTTCATCCATGCGATCTTTGAATGTTTGCCATTGCCTATCCATCATCAACCCTTTGCGTAACATTCCCCAATCAATCCTGCCCAACTCACGCCTTATACCATCATAGTTTCCTTTATTTAAATTCAGGACCCTAGTCTCTGAGTCAACTACTTCACTCTTCATCTTAATGAAGAATTCTATCATATTATGGTCGCTCCGCCCCAAGGGGCCTCGCACAACAAGATTGCTAATTAATCCTTTCTCATTACATAATACCCAGTCTAAGATGGCCTGGTCTCTAGTTGGTTCCTCAACATATTGGTCCAGGAAACCATCCCATATACACTCCAGGAATTCCTCCTCCACAGTATTGTTACTAATTTGGTTAGCACAATCTATATGTAGATTAAAGTCACCCATGATAACTGCTGTGCCCTTATTGCACACGTCTCTAATTTCCCATTTAATGCCATCCCCAACCTCAGCATTACTGTTTGGGGGTCTGTATACCACGCCCACTAACATTTTCTGCCCCTTGGTATTTCTCAGTTCTACCCATACAGATTCCACATCATCAGAGCTAATATCCTTCCTTACAATTGTATTAATCCCCTCTTTAACCAGCAATGCTACCCCACCTCCTTTTCCTTTTTGTCTGTCTTTCCTGAATATTGAATACCCCTGGATGTTGAATTCCCAGGCTTGGTCACCCTGAAGCCATGTTTACATAATCCCAATGATATCATATCAGTTTACCTCTATTTGCGCAGCTAATTCATCCACCTTATTACGAATGCTCCTCGCATTAAGACACAAAGCCTTCAGGCTTGTTTTTTTTTTAACACTCTTAGACCTTTTAGAATTATTATTTACTGTGGCCATATTTGATTTAAACCCTTGATTTCTCTGACTGCCACCTTTGCTTTTCTCCTTCCTGTCTTTTGCTTCTATCCTTGTTTCCCTTTCCTCTGTCTCCCTGCTCAGGTTCCCAACCCCCTGCCATTTTAGTTTAAACCCTCCCCCAGAGCATTAGCAAACACTCCCCCTAGGACATCAATCCCAGTCCTGCCCAGGTGCAAACCATCCAGTTTGTACTGGTCCCACCTCCCCCAGAACCGGTTCCAATGTCTCAGGAATTTGAATCGCTCCCCCTTGCACCATTCCTCTAGCCATGTATTCAGCTGAAATATCCTTCTATTTCTACTCTGACTAACACGTGGCACTGGTAGCAATCCTGAGATTACTACCTTTGAGGTCCTTTTTTAAAATTTACCTCCTAACTCCCTATATTCAGCTTTTAGGACCTCATCCCATTTTTTTACCTATATCGTTGGTACCTATATGCACCACAACAACTGGCTGTTCACCCTCCCCTTCCAAAATGCTCTGCAGCCGCTCTGAGCTATCCTTGACCCTTGCACCAGGGAGGCAACATACCATCCTGGAGTCTCATTTGCGGCCACAGAAACGCCTATCTATTCCCCTTACAATAGAATCCCCTATTACTATAGCTCTACCCTTTTTCCTCCCGTCCTGTGCCGCAGAACCACCCATGGTGCCAGGAAGCTGGCTGCTGCTGCCTTCTCCCGATAAGCTATCCTCCCCAACAATATCCAAAGCGGTATATCTGTTTGAGAGGGGGATCGTCACAGGGGACCTCTGCACTACCTGCCTGCGCCTACTACTCTGCCTGGCGGTCACCCATTCCCTTCCTGCCTGTGCAGTCTTTACCTGCGGTGTGACCAACTCATTAAACATGCTTTCCACGATGTCCTCAGCATCGCGAATGTAAGGGGTGGTGTGTATGGTCAGCTTTGCCTCTGACTCCCTGAGCGGAATCGCTCCCACTCCCTTGGTTCTAGACCTGGACTTATTTGGGGGCTGTAATGAAAATTGCAGCAAACAACTGAATTTGATACAAGAACTTTGGTTTTTATTTGAGACAAGAAAATATACACAACACAATAATCGTATCACTCTAAAACGGGGAACACTTCGGAATATACGAGGGAGAATGACAATAGACAAAATACTTCACCCCTCCCAATCACACTACACTAACTAGGTTGGATTCCAGAGGACCAGGGAAATGCTCACCAAACGCAGGAATAGTTTGTAGAGTGGGAAAAACTTGCAGATCTCCGGTTTCTTCCAGGTTGGTTTCTTGTTGGTCATGGTGGCCCAATGTTACCTAGTTGTTGGTAATATTGTTAGTTGTTGGTTTCCTGGGGCCCTTGGTTGCCGCGATTCCTTTCCGTTCTCCTTCTGTCGATTGAATTGTCCCGAGGCTGATGTCTTTCGAATGAGCTGTGCCTCTTTCTGTGTCTGTCCGAACTATACTGCTTGAACTTCAATTCTCTGACTGCTGTTTCAATTCTCTGCCTGAACAAAACTGATCGAACTGATCGAACCCATCGAACTCATCGAACTGATCTCTTGTGGAGACAGGTCTTTAGTTTATACTAAACGAAGCCTGCTAATCTTGTTAGATTTTGGGCGGGCTCATTAATTCTGATTGGTCCCATTTATCTTTAATTGACTTTTAACTAGTTTCGGGATTGCTTCAAAATCAGTTTAAGTGTGTGAAGTGGTTTTGGAAATCTTTCTGAGTGGTTTAAACTGTTGTTCGATTATCTTCTCCTGCTGGGGCCAGGGTCTCTTTTGTTGATTAGTGGCATGTACTGTATTATTCATGTTCTTGATGGCCCTGTAGGTTTCGGCGGGAACTGTCCTTCCGTGGGCCTATTGTCTTTATGTAGAATGACTGGGACGGCCCAGAACATTCTCAGACAATCTGGCCTTTTCCAATACTCAAACTGTCTGTCCCATGGTGCCCAGCCCAGTTCCTTTGGTTAGCTTTTCCATAGGCCTGGACATGCCTTTTAAAATAGCCAAAAATCCTGGGGTTTTGATTTTAAGTCCCTTTTGGCCCAATATTCTTTAAAATGGTCCAAAATCTCTCCTTTTCTTGGTTTGGGGGAATCTGTAAAATTTTGCGAGCCTTACACAATGTATCCATTCGCAGCTCCAGCGCCACAATGCGGTCTGCCAGTAGCTGCAGCTGGATACACTTCCCACACACATGGTCGTCAGGGACACAGGAAGTGTCCCTGATTTCCCACATAGTGTAGGAGGAGCATACCACGGCGCCGAGCTGTACTGCCATGACTTACCCTTTAATTAATTCAAATTAAATTAAATCAAATCAATCCCACCAATTACACTATAATTAAATGATATACTCAAGGGCCCTTGTTCACCAGCAGTCCCTGCTACACAACAGAGACCTTAGAAACTATAAACCACAAAATTTAAGTTTGGAAAAAAGCAAGTAAGAGAGAAATATTCACCAACCAATCACTTACCTGCTTTCTGATGATGTCACACTTCGATTACTTTTTACTTCTCTCTCTCCTCTCGCAGGTCAGCTAGGAATTAATTCATTAGCTCTGCTCTGGACCTTTTCCAAGGTCACTATCATCCAGCATCTGGGGGGACCAAAACTAGGCACAGTACTCCAGATGTGGTCTGACCAGTATAGTGATAAAATGGTGTCCTTTGATTTATATTGCATGGTTCTATTAACACAACCCAATACCCTGGTAGCTTTAGTTACAGTTTCTCTACATTGTTCCTGAACCTTCAGTGATCTGTGCACAATTAACAGCAAGATCTTTGGGCTCGATTTTCCAAGCCCCGAGGAGACGAGCATGGAGGCGGGACAGCACGTAAAATCATAGAAAGTGGGGGCGGTTAGCAAACCCACCCCCATCCCACCTCCATGCCCTTTTGCCAGGAGGCGGGAGGATGTGCAGCTTCGGGTCCCATCTCCTGGAGGCGGGAAAGGCTTTTAATCCTTTTAACTGCCTGTTAACAGGTAGTTAACAGGCAGAAAAAGGGATTAGTGGCACTTTACCTTCACAGCTGAAGGCTTCCCAACCTCGGAGAACCCCGCTGGGTTGGACGAGTAGTGAAGGAGTTCTGCGGCAGTCGGAGGCACCTGGAAGTAAGGTGTAGAGGTGAGTGATGGGTGCAACTGTGGAGTGGTAAGTATGCAAGGTGAGTGATAAGTTTAAAAAAGTGTTCACTTACCTTTTTTTACTTCTGTAGCTTTTAGCCTTGCTGGATCGGGAGAGCAGACATCCACCTTGTCAATTTCAGGTAATGGCTGATGGACCCACCGATCCATCAGACATCTGAAATTTACTTTTTTACAATGTTTTTTCAGTCCTCACCACAAAAACGAATCAAACTCAAGAGAATGTCAGTGTTTGACAGCTTCACAGAGCTGTCAAACGCTGTCATTCCTTCTTTCAAGAAGTCTTGACAGATAGTACGTCTGACATTGACGTGATCTGTCAGTGACTTCTTCCCTAATTGGCTTGCTGAGCCCGCAGGGCGGACTTAACAAGCTCAATCAGGGGAAAATCCCTCTGAATGGTCAGGTGAGGATGGAGGCGGGATATTTACACGACAAGCAGCAGTCCCGCCTCCAAGTCGCCTCCATTGACAAAATCCAGCCCTTTGTCTCTCTCCACCTATTTTAGTATTGTTCACTGCAAATGATCCATGCATTCTGTGTTGGCCCTACCAACAAGCACGACACTTTACAGGGCGTTGGTGAGGCCACACCTAGAGTACTTTGTACAGTTTTGGTCTCCTTATTTAATGAGGGATATACTTGCATTGGAGGTAGTTCAGAGAAGGTTCACTATGTTGATTCCTGTGATGAAGGGGTTGTCTTATGAGGAAAGGTTGAGCAGGTTGGGCCTATACTCATTGGAGTTTAGAAGAATGAAAGGTGATTTTATTGAAACATATAGTATTCTGAGAGGGCTTGACAGGGTAGATGCTGAGAGGATGTTTCCCCTCATGGTGGAATCTAGAACTAGGGAGCATAGTTTCAGAATAAGGGGTTGCCCATTTAAGATGGAGATGAGAAGGAATTTCTTCTCTCAGAGGTTCATGAATCTTTGCAATTCTCTACCCCAGTGAGCTGTGTAGGTGAGTAATTGAATATATTCAAGGCTGAGATAGACAGATTTTTGAGCTATAGCGGAGTCAAGGGTTATGGGGAACAGGCAGAAAAGTGGAGTTGAGGCCAAGATGAGATCAGCCATGATCTTATTGAATGGCGGAGCAGGCTTGAGGGGCCAAATGGCCTACTCCTCCTCCTATTTCTTATGTTCTTATGACACTACATTTATCTGCATTAAATGCCATTTGCCATTGTGTGGTCCACTTCCCTAGCACATCACAGAAACCCCACAGTGCAGATAGAGGCCATTTCGGCCCATCGAGCCTGCACCGACACATATCCCACCCGATCCCCGTAACCCCTACACCAACACATATCCCACCCTATCCCTGTAACCCCACGTATTTAATCCCCCTAACACTAAGGGTCAATTTATCATAGCCACTCAACCTAACCCGCACATCTTTGGACTGTGGGAGGAAACCGGAGCACCCGGAGGAAACCCACGCAAACACGGGGAGAATGTGCAAACTCCACACAGATAGTCACCTGAGGCCGGATTCGAACCCGGGTCCCTGGCGCTGTGAGGCAACAGCGCTAACCACTATGCCACTATGCCATCTAAACCTTTTTGCATTTGATTGCACACGTCTACTGTCTTAACGCTTGCAGAAATTTTGGTGTCCTCTGCAAACTTACTGACCATACTCCCAACACCATTGCCAAGGACATTGATAAAGACAGTGAACAGTAGCAGGCTCTGGACTGATCCCTGGCTGACAACACTGGTAACGTGCCTCCAGTTTGAACCACATCTGTTAACTACAACTTTCTGGCTGCGGGATTCTGAGCCAATTCCTAATCCATCATTTCAAATCCCTACTGATATCACAAGATTCTATCTCGTGAAGTACCCTAGTGTGAAATACCTTATTAAAGTCCAAGTAGACAATGTCTACTGGATTTCCCTCATCCACTACACTAGTGACTTCCTCAAAAACTCTACCAAATCTCTACGGCACAACTTACAGTCCATGTTGTGAATTTCTAATAGTCCCTTCCCCTTCCCAGTGATCACAAAAGGGTGTCTCTTCCGATCCCTTCTAGTATCGTCCAAATAATGGATGACCGGCTGATAGACCTGTAGTTTCCTGACTTTGAATGTTTCTGCTTTGTGAAAATAGGAACTATATGACCTAGCTTCCAGTCTAAGGGAACTATCCCTGCCTCTATTGAACTATTGAAGATTTGGGCAAGGCATCCAACCTCTTTAATGACTCTTGAATGTATATTAGCCAGACCTGGAACTCTTATCAATTTTGAGCTTGCCTAATCTATCCAAGATGACAATACTATCTATTTTAATAATAATGCCATTCAATACAGAGCACTGCCCCCATCCCCTGTCCCTCTCCCCAATCTGGAACATAAGCATCATCTACAGGAGTATAGGCTGATGCAAAATAGTCATTTAGCATTTCTGGCATAACCTGATAATCAGTTTGAATCTGCCCTACAGTATCCTTTAGAGGCCCTATATGGTCCTTAATGGACTTCTCATTTCTGACATAGCTGAAAAAATCTTTACTATTACTACCATAATTTTCATTTGTTTTTTCCAACCCACCATTGCAAGCAGTTTTTTCCTGTGCATCTACTTTAATTACTTGCAAAAGCAATGATCTTTTTAATTTGTACACCCAGCCCAGGCGACTCTGTCATAACCTGAGAAGCAGATTCTCATAAAAACCCATTGAGTTTTTTGATGATGTAACAGAGCGGGTTGATGAGTGCAATGTGATTGATGTGGTGTATATGGATTTCCAAAAGGCGTTTGATAAAGTACCACATAATAGGCTTGCCAGCAAAGTTGAAGCCCATGGAATAAAAGGAACAGTGGCAGCATGGATACAAAATTGGCTAAGTGACAGGATCAGAGCGTAGTGGTGAACGGTTGTTTTTTGGACTGGTGGAAGAAATACTAGGACCATTGCTTTTCTTGATATATATTAATGACTTGGACTTAATTTCAAAATTAGCAGATGACACAAAAGTCGGAAGTATAGTGAACAGTGAGGAGGATTGTGATAGACTTCAAGAAGACAGACAGGCTGGTGAAATGGGCGGACATGTTGCAGATGAAATTTAACGCAGGAAAGTGCGAAGTGATACATTTTGGTAGGAAGAACGAGGAGAGGCAATATAAACTAAAGGGTACAATCCTAAAGTGGGGGCATGAACAGAGAGACCCGGGGGTATATGTGCTCAAATGGGTGAAGGTGGCAGGGCAGGTCGAGAAAGTTAAAAAAGCATACGGGATTCTGGGCTTCATAAATAGAGGCATAGAGTTCAAAAGCAAGGAAGTTATGATTAACCTTTATAAAATCATGATGGGTCTGGACAGAGTAGATAGAGAGAAACTGTTCCCATTGGCGGAAGGGTCGAGAACCAGAGGACAGAGATTTAAAGTGATTGGCAAAAGAACCAAAGGCGACATGAGGGAATACATTTTTACGCAGCGAGTGGTTAGGATCTGGAATGCACTGCCTGAAAGGGTGGTGGAAGTAGACCCAATCGTGGCTGTCAGAAGTGAATTGGATAAGTACCTGAAGGAAAAAAAATTGCAGGGCTATGGGGAAAGGGCGAGGGAGTGGGACTAGCTGAAGTACTCTTGCAGGGAGCCGGCACGGGCTCAATGGGCTGAATGGCCTCCTTTTGTTTCTGTAACTATGGTTAATTGATGCCCTTTAGGGAAGCAAATCTGCTGTCCTTACCCGGTCTGCCTTCTGAAATAGCCTAGCAAGCAATTCAGTTGTATCAAAAGCGCTACGAAAAACTAGAATGACAATAAAACCAGACGGACCACCCAGCATCGACCTAGGCACCGGATTCGGACGTGACAAAAGCACACCCAGCCCAGTCAACCCTGCAAAGTCCTCCTCACTAACATTTGTGCTGAGGAACATCCTGACATATTCATACTAACAGAATCATACCTCTCAGACAACGCCCCAGACTCCTCCATCACCATCCCTGGGTATGCCTTGCCCCACCGGCAGGACCGACCAACCAGAAGTGGTGGCACAGTGGTATACAGTCAGGAGGGAGTAGCCCTGGGAGTCCTCAACATTAACTCCAAACCCCATGAGGTTTCATGGCATCAGGTCAAACATGGGCAAGGAAACTTCCTACTGATTACCACCTACCACCCTCATTCAGCTGATGAATCAGTACTCCTCCATGTTGAACACCACTTGGAAGAAGCACTGAGGGTAGCAAGGGCACAGAACGTACTCTTGGTTGGGATTCTTCAATGTCCAATCTGGTCTGAAGGACCTAGCTGCCAGAATGGGTCTGCGGTAAGTGGTGATAGAACCAACATGAGGGAAAAATCTACTTGGCCTCATCCTCACCAACCTGCCTGTCACAGATGCAACTGTCCATGACAGTAATGGTAGGAGTGACCACCATACAGTCGAAGACAAAGTCCCCTCTTCACACTGAGGACACCTTCCATTGTATTGTGTGGCATGACTGCCTTGCTGAATGGGTCAGCTTCAGAACAAATCTAGCAGCTCAAAACTGGGCATCCGTGAGGAGCTGTGGGCCATCAGCAGCAGCAGAGTTGTATTCCACCATCTGTAACCTCATGGCCCGGCATATCCCTTACTTTAGCATTACCATCAACCAGGGGGCCAACTCTGGTTCAATTAGAAGTGTAGAAGAGCATGCCGGCAGCAGCACCAGGTGTAGCTAAAAATTAGGTGCCAAACTGGTGAAACCCGACAAAGTGGCAAATTGCCCAGGTACATCCTGTCCACAAAAAGCAGGACAAATCCAATCCGGCCAAATAAGGCCCCATCAGTCTATTCTCAATTATCAGCAACATGATGGAAGGTGTCGTCGACAGTGTGATCAAGCATCACTTACTCACCAATAACCTGATCAGCGATGCTCAGTTTGGGCTCTGCCAAGATCACTCAGCCCCAGACCCCATTACAGCCTTGGTCCAAACATGGACAAAAATGCTGAATTCCAGGAGTCAGGTGAGAGTGACTGATCTTGACATCCAGGCAGCATTTGACTGAGTGTGGCATCAAGGAGCTCTAGTAAAATTGAAGTCAATGGGAATCTTAGAAACTCTCTGTTATAAATCTCATCATCAAGAAACTACATATGAAATAACGCTGGATGGCCAGCTGGTGGCGCCGTCCAAGGAGTATAAATACTCGGGCTTGGGCCCCAGCTTTCCAGGGACATTTTGTAAGACAAGGAGCTAGTGAAATACAACTAGACTTCCATGTTCTGAAACAAGTTGATTAAAGCCTTGCTTTATGCTCAAACCAAGTGTGTAGTCAGTTTTATTACGTCACTCTCCACTGGCTGGAGCCATACTAGCACAAAGGAAAATGGTGGTCGTTGTTGGAGGCCAATCATCTCAGCCCCAGGACATCACTGCAGGAGTTCCTCAGGGCAGTGTCGTAGGCCCAGCCACCTTCAGTGGCTTCATGAATAGCTTTCCCTCCATCATAGGGTCAGAAGTAGAGATGTTCGCTGATGATTGCACAGTGTTCAGTTTCATTCCCAACTCTTCAGATGATGAAGGAGTCTGTGCCTGCATGCAGGGAGACCTGGACAACATTCAAGCTTGGGTTGATAAGTGGCAAGTAGCATTCACATCACAAAAATGCCAGGCAATGACCATCTCCAACAGGAGAGAGTCTAACTACCTCCCCTTGACATTCAATGGCATTACCACCGCCAAATCCCCCACCATCACCATTGATCAGAAACTTAACTGAACCAGTCACCTAAGTACTGTGACTACAAGAGCAGTCAGAGGCTAGGTATTCTGCAGTGAGTGACCCATCTCCTGACTCCCCAAAACCTTTCCACCATCCATAGAAACATAGAAGATAGGAGCAGAAGTAAGCCATTCGGCCCCTCGAGCCTGCTCCGCCATTCAATGCGATATTGGCTGATCATCCAAATTTAGTATCCGGTCCCTGCTTTCTCCCCATACCCCTTGATCCACAAGGCACAAGTGAGGAGTGTGTTGGAATACTTTCCACTTGCCTGGAGGAGTGCATCTCCAACAACACTTACGAACCTCGACTACATACAGGACAAAGCAGCCTGCTTGATTGGCACCCCATCCACCCCCGATCTCTACCACCTAGAAGGACAAGGGCAACAGGTGCATGGGAACACCACCACCTGTCCCACCAAGTCACACACCATCCTGACTTAGAAGTATATCGCCGTTCCTTCATCGTCGCTGGGTCAAAATCCTGGATCTCCCTACCTAACAGCACTGTGGGAGTACCTTTACCTCACATACTGCAGCGGTTCAAGAAATCAGCTCATCACCACCTTCTCGAGGGCAATTAGGGATGCGCAATTAATGCTGGCCTTGTCAGTTACACCCCATCCCGTGAATGAATAAAAACAATACATACTAGACAAAGATTTTTTTTAAAATTATATAAATAGATGCACGGCTTCAGTTATCTTTCAGAACATATCGTGGCACAACAACAAAGATTTCACGGTCCTCCGGGATATGCAATGTGTAATTTTTAAAAAACAAATATTAACCTTATTTTGAAGTGTTTCTGAGAGATGTGGTGAGCTGCTAACAAGTGTAAGAGGTTCTTTGTCAAATACAAATATGTTAAGGAAACCATGATTTCAAGTCATTGCCACCTCACTTACCAAGGTTTAAAGGATTGGGTCTGGTAGCTGTGTAAGCAGAAGGAGCAGGTGCCAGAGCCAGAATACCAGAGGAAGAAAGTATGCCTATGGGAGTAGGAATGAGAATGTCAGAGGACGCAAAAACCAGAATGCCAGCAGGAGATGGAAAGACGGGCATTACTTTACACATTCACAGCAGTCCTAGTTGAGTGATGGCTTCAAGGAATTGTAATCGGTTACGTGACTGAAGGAGATTTATGTTTGGGTAGTTTGTAAATTTAAATTGTGTGATGACTCCTAGGAATTGTAATCGTTTACAGATAACCGGTTATTTGAAGCAATCATGATTGTATTTTTTGTCCCACGGACATATAACATTTTAAAGGTTTGATGCCTCTGAGCCACACTTTCAGGTGTGATGCCCATGAACCAAGAGTTATCACAAAACTAACTAATCAAATTGATCAAAGAATTTTATCAGTTCTTCCCAAGCCATCAAACTATATACAGCTAATAATTCCATTTAGAATGCAATAAATACTTTTTTAAATTACATAATTCTTTTAGGAATGTACTAAACCTGGCTCTATGGATGGATGTTAGACACAGATTTTTTAAATATTATATAAATAAATATATGTTAATTTATTTTTCAGGAATGTTCACAAGACACTATGCTCCTCCAGTACCTGGTGAGTTTTTTTGAATCAAAGCATATCTCATTTTGAGATGTCTCTGAGAGATGTGGTAAGGTGCTAGATAAATGTAAGAGTTTCTTTGTCAAATACAAATTATCCAACAATTGCAAGCAGTTTTTTCCTGTGTATCTATTTTAATTAGTTGCAAAAGCAATGGTCTTTTTAATTGGCACACCTGATAAATATACTTATTGCCATGTAACCCAGAAGATACAGCAGTGATGTTCAGTGATGAAATATCTTCAGCTACTTTAGTTAAACGTGGTTACACATTGATTCTCATATTTGTATCTAAAGATTTACTAACCACTTCCACTTCTGGTGAGACGCAGCTTGATCATTTATTGTTTCATATAGTTGTAGTAATATACCTTTCAACCATGTACATTTACATACGAAGATACAAAAGGAAAAGACCAGCTGGTCCATCAAGCCTGCCCCACACTCATGTTGACCGGACCATCTGTTGTCAAGATGGCGGCCGTGATGGTCCGGTGCTGAGATCGCTCTCCCTGTTTCGGGCGGCCAGCTCTCGCCGCTCGCTCCCGCAACCGGAGCGAGGTGCTCGGCGAGTCGGGCAGAGGCAGCGCAGCGCGGTGAGCAGCAGCAGCAGCCAAGCTGACCCACTGGAGCACATCGGCCGGCAGCTCCTCGGCGGGAAGGAATTCCGACTGGGAGGAGGGGAGCCTGTAATGTATGTAATGTATATATATCTTAAGGGAGAGAACTACTTTTTACAGCTCCTGTATACTGTAGTACTGGCAGTGACCACACCTGTATATAAACCCTGAGTAGTGATCTGTACAGTTAGTTCTAGAGTAACCCTCATTCAGTAAACACCTGTTGAATTGTTCCCTGCAGCCTGTTGTCTGATTATTGAAGGACACAACATTAAGATACATGGATATAACATTGGCGACGAGGCAGATTTGAACCTACCTGCAACTCTGCATCACCTCCCAGGGATTCGCTCCTGGAGAACAGTGGAAGAAGGTCGAGTCCAGAAGCATGGGCGTCGACCACGGGCAACCGCCCAGTCACCCAGCGGAGATTTGAGCATCGCAGGGGAGGCTGTCGAGAGCCAGGCTTGGCTTTCCAGTCACGGTGGTCCAGCGAAACGGGCTGGCAACAGGTACTGCGCAGACCCTTCCCGGACAGCGGCGGGCTAGAGCCCGACCGAGCGGCACAGAAAAAGGCCGAGCAGCGTTGACGGGGGAGAGAGAAAGGGCAGAGCGCACAGGGCGCAGCTGGTGTTCAGGACCGAGCGGCATCAACGGGGGAGAGAGACGAGAGAGAGCAGAGCGCAGCCGGTGTTCAAGGGCTGAGCAGCATCAACGAGGGAGAGAGGCACGCAGGAAAACGCGAGGCGCTGCCATTGCCACGCGGACCGCAGAGAGTGGCGTTGGCAGCAGCGCAGGAGCAGCGCGCAAAACCCACAGGATGTCGCCATTTGCCACGAGGACTGCCGAGAGCGACGTTGGCAGCAGCGCGGGAGATGCCATTTTAAGCCACAGCGGGGAAGAAAGGAAAGCGCGGGAGATGCCATTTTAAGCCAGTCTAACCACACCCAAAAATGCCGAAGAGTGGCAGTATCACAGCGTTCGACAATGAAGTCGAAGATTGGACGACATATGTCGAACGCATAGAAGTATACTGCAAGGCGAATGAAGTGCCAGATGACAAGAAAGCGCTGGTATTGTTGAATTCAATGGATGTAAAAACGTATGGCTTACTACGAAACCTAGTAACCCCAGAGAAGCCAGTAAAAAAGGATTTTGAAAACATAGTGTCAATCCTACAGGACCACTTAAACCCCACACCGCTGCTGATAGCAGAAAGATTTAAGTTTCACAAAAGGAACCAGCATGAAGATGAAAGTAATGCTGAGTATTTAATGGAACTGCGCAAGCTATTGAAACACTGCCAGTTTGGAACGGGACTAGCAGATACTTTAAGGGACAAGTTTGTGTGTGGGCTTCAAAGTGAAGGAACTCAGAAACGGCTTCTATCAGAAAAGGATCTTACGCTGGACAAGGCTTTCAGCATTGCAGTATCACACGAAGCAGCAGCACGGGGCGCTGCAGAGATACAACGGAGACCACAAGAATATGGCACAAATGAAATGTCATACGGAACAGTGAAGCGCTATTGCTGCGGCAGAACAACACACGACCATAATGATTGCTGGTTCAAGGACAAAGTGTGCAGACAGTATGGAAAAGTAGGACACATAGCAAGAGTCTGCAGGTCGGGAAAGAAAACCAGCAGCAAGCAATCTCCACAGGAGAAGTACAAAAAGGTACATAAGGTGACGGAGAGTAGTTCAGACGAACAGAAGAGTGATACAGACTCCGGAAGCAAGGAGCTGGGTTGTCTGAAACTACATAATGTGATCAAAACGGAGGATCACCAAACTATCTGGGTCACGCTCAAGATAGCAGGAATCCAAGTGAAAATGGAATTGGACACAGGATCAGCCCTAACAGTCATAAACCGAAAGGACTACAAGCGGCTATTCTCACATATACCCTTGAGAGATACAAAGATTGTCTTGAAGACGTACACGGGGCAAAAAGTCTACCCCAAAGGAAAAATAAGGGTGAACGTTATATATAACGGCAAGGAAACACCAAAAATGGACCTATATGTATTGCCAGATGGAGGACCATCACTACTAGGACGTGAATGGATCCGGAAGATACAGCTAGATTGGCATTCCATACAAGCACTGACTGTAGATGCCAAAAAGGATGACGACGTCACACCTGGACGACTGTCAAAAATGCTAACTGACGCACAAGAAGTGTTCCAGCAGGGACTCGGAACACTAAAAGGCATAACAGCGACGATCAAAATAGAGGAAAATGCAAGCCCAAAGTTTTTTAAGGCCAGACCGGTACCTTATGCGATCCGCCCAGCCGTTGAAGCAGAGCTGGAAGGTTTGGAACGTTCAGGAGTACTGTCCAAAGTGGACTGGAGCGAGTGGGCTACACCCATCGTTCCTGTAATGAAGAGGTCGTTGAGTAATACACCTGGGGAACCAAAGAAGGTTCGCATCTGTGGGGACTTTAAGGTGACAGTGAACCCAGTCCTTCACATTGTACAATATCCGCTTCCGCGGATTGAAGATATTTTTGCCTCGCTATCTGGAGGGAAACGCTTCACTAAGATTGATCTGGCCCAGGCGTACCTGCAAATGGAGGTAGAAGAAGCCTCAAAACAGTACCTCACGATCAACACTCATAAAGGTCTCTACCAATACAACCGGCTGGTGTTCGGGGTAGCATCAGCTCCGGCTATTTGGCAAAGGGCAATGGAACAAGTCCTGCAAGGGATTCCAGGGACCCAGTGTTATTTGGACGACATCCTGGTCACGGGCGAAAATGACAGTGATCACCTCGCCAACCTGGAGCAGGTGCTCACTAGATTGAAGGAATATGGGCTCCGAGCTAATCGCCACAAATGCGAGTTTTTCCAGAAGCAGATCTCGTATTGTGGCCACGTCATTGGTGAAGAGTGGTTACATAAGTCCCCTGAAAAGATTGAGGCAGTAGTCAAGGCTCCAGCACCGGAAAATGTGTCACAACTGAGGTCGTTCCTCGGGCTGGTGAACTACTACCATAAGTTCTTGCCGAATTTGTCTACCGTACTACACCCACTGAACACCCTACTGCAAACGGGGGTACCATGGAAGTGGAGTGACGAATGTAAACGAGCTTTCCAGAAGAGCAAAGCATTGATCACATCAAAAGAGGTGTTGGCTCATTTCAACCCAGCACTACCAATTCGGTTGGCGTGTGATGCATCACCCTATGGCATTGGAGCGGTGCTGTCGCACAAATTCCCGGACGGCTCGGAGAGGCCAGTAGCCTTTGCGTCTCGGTCGCTAACCTCAGCCGAGCGTAACTACGCCCAGATTGACAGGGAGGCCCTCAGCCTAGTGTGGGGAGTGAAAAAGTTCAATCACTATCTGCACGGGCAGAAGTTCACCTTGCTGACTGACCACCAACCACTTGTCTCCATCTTTAATCCAAAGAAGGGCGTTCCGGTGATGATTGCGCAACGGCTACAAAGATGGTCCCTTTTTCTAGGGGCGCACCAATATGAAAACGAGTATAAGGGCACGAAACAGCATGGAAACGCTGATGGGCTATCACGCCTGCCACTGCCTACTGCGGAGGAAGCACCAGCAGTGGATCCTGTCGAAATATTTCATTCGACTATAATTGAATGCTTGCCAGTAACTAACGCTGGTATAGAGAAGGAGACCCGAAATGACCTGACACTGTCTCGGGTATATGATTTGACGGTGAAGGGATAGCCAGCACATGGCGACTCACTGTTGCCAGCATTCTCATCCAGAAGAGAACAGCTGTCAGTATGCCAGGGGACCTTGATGTGTGGATCCCGAGTGGTAATTCCACCCAAGTTAAGGGAGAGAGTGCTTAATGAGCTTCACGAAGGTCATCTGGGAGGAGTGAAAATGAAAAGCCTTGCTAGGGCTTATGTGTGGTGGCCGGGGATCGATCAGCAAATCGAGGACCTGACAAAGAGCTGCTCAGGATGCCAGAAGGTCCAAAATGCACCACCACATGCCCCTCTACACCCATGGGAGTGGGCCTCATCTCCATGGCAACGGGTGCATATTGATTTTGCTGGTCCATTCATGGACTCAATGTTTTTAATAGCCGTGGATGCGCACTCGAAATGGCCTGAGGTCATCAAAATGTCCTCCACCACCACGGAGAAAACTATTGCAGTCCTACGGACCATTTTTGCCAGGAATGGCTTGCCAGAACAGATTTGCTCCGACAACAGACCACAGTTTGTGTCCGAAAAGTTCCGGAGGTTCTTGAAAAAGAATGGGGTAAGGCATTACACATCCGCCCCGTATCATCCAGCCACAAATGGATTGGCTGAGAGGTGGACAATTTCCTGTTCGCCTACCGGAATGCGACACATGCAGTCATCAACCAGGCACCAGCCATGATGTTCTTTAACCGAAGGTTAAGATCTCGCCTGGTGTTGAGTCTGTGTTTTCAAATGTAGTTATGCTGAATAACAGGACACAGACTACAGAAATAATTAAACAGGTCTTTAGTGATTGAGGGTCAGGGCTGAACTGGGATACACATTACTCCGCAGGGTTTATATACTGGTGTGGTCACCACCGGTACTACAATGTACAGGAGCCATCAAAAAGTAGTCCATCACCTTAAGGTATCCTCTTAAGGTGGTACAGGTTACATACACTACAATTCCTCCCCTTTTAGCTTAACAGTGTACACCCCAATTTAAACATTACATGGATAACATATATACAATTTTCACACAAAACTGTTCAAAGATTCAGTCTCTGAGGAGGCCTCCTGATCCGGCCTGGATAACGCCTTTCAGGGGTCTCTGGTTCTCGTTGCTGGGGTGACTCATCCATTTGATCTCCTATGGATTGAACATCATCATGTACGTTCGAGTCTGAGGTAGATGCTACAGGCTCAATAACTTCTTCAACTGGTGTCTCTGCCGTAGACATGGGGTCGACCCTTGTTCTCGATTCCACAAGTTGGTCAGCATGACGTCGTATTACGTTCTCTCCAACGTCTACCATGTACATCAAGGGTCCTTGTCGGGCACGAATTGTTCCAGATTGCCATTTATCATCCCTATAGTCCCTGGCCAACACTGGTTGTCCTATTTCGAAACCCCGAGTGGCCTTGTTATTTACGTGCTGGCATTGCTTGTTTTCGACTTCCCTTCGCACATTGGGTTTTAACAAATCCAACCGGGACCGCAACCTCCTGTTATAGAACATTATGGCAGGGCTTTGATTTGTCACTGCATGCGTGGCGTTTCGATATGCCATCAGGTAATTGTCCACCTTGTGTTGTAGTGGAATATGGTCTTCGCTCATGGCCTTTATCGCCTTTTTGAACGTTTGTACAAATCTCTCGGCCAACCCATTTGTAGCCGGATGATATGGGGCAGATGTATAGTGTTTCACCCCATTCTTTTTCATGAATTTCTGGAATTCTTCTGACACGAACTGTGGTCCGTTGTCTGAACATATTTGCTCCGGCAACCCATTCCTTGCAAATATGGTTCTTAGAACTGCGATCGTCTTTTCAGAGGTAGTGGTCGACATCTTAATCACTTCTGGCCATTTAGAATGTGCGTCTACTGCTATCAAAAACATGGAATCCATGAATGGACCTGCAAAGTCGATATGCACACGTTGCCATGGGGTTGAAGGCCATTCCCACGGATGCAGCGGTGCAATTGGAGGTGCATTTTGAACTTTTTGGCACCCTGAGCAGCTTTTAGTCAGATCCTCTATTTGTTTGTTGATGCCTGGCCACCACACATAAGCCCTAGCAAGGCTTTTCATCTTGACTCCCCCCAGATGACCTTCATGCAATTCCTTCAGAACTCTCTCCCTTAATTTAGGAGGAATAATCACCCTTGTTCCATACATCAATGTTCCTTGACATACGGACAGCTGTTCTCGTCTGGCTGAGAATGCTGGTAACAGTGGGTCGCCATGTGCTGGCCATCCCTGCACTGTCAAGTCGTAGACCCGAGACAGTGTCGGGTCATTTCGGGTCTCTCTCTCAATACCCGCATTGGTGACTGGTAAGCATTCGATGATGGTCGAGTGAAATATCTCGACAGGGTCAACTGCCGGTGCCTCTTCCGCTGTAGGTAGTGGCAGGCGTGACAGCCCATCAGCATTACCATGTTGCTTTGTACCTTTGAATTCGATATCATATTGATGTGCCCCTAGGAAAAGGGACCATCTCTGAAGCCTCTGCGCCGTCATTACCAGAACACCCTTCTTAGGGTTGAAAATGGAAACCAACGGCTGGTGATCTGTCAGCAGCGTAAACTTTTGGCCTTGCAGGTAATGGTTAAATTTCTTAACTCCCCACACGAGGCTGAGAGCCTCCCTATCTATCTGAGCATAGTTGCGCTCTGCGGAGGTCAATGATCTGGATGCGAACGCGACTGGCCTTTCCGAGCCATTTGGAAACTTACGTGAGAGCACTGCCCCGATACCATATGGAGAAGCATCACAAGCTAAGCGAATAGGCAGCGTTGGGTTAAAGTGAGCCAACACTTCCTTAGAGGTGATCAGTGCCTTGCTCTTTTGAAAAGCCCGCTTACAATCATCGCTCCACTTCCATGGTATTCCCATTTGCAAAAGAGTGTTCAGCGGGTGTAACACCGTGGATAAATTTGGAAGAAACTTGTGGTAATAGTTAACCAACCCAAGGAACGACCTCAACTGGGATACATTTTCCGGAGCAGGAGCTTTCACAACAGCTTCGATCTTGTCAGGTGACTTATGGAGCCCCTCCTGGTCAATGACGTGGCCGCAGTACGAGATTCACTTTTGAAAGAACTCACATTTCTGGCGATTAACTCTGAGCCCATATTCTTTCAATCTGGTGAGCACCTGCTCCAAATTCGCGAGGTGATCCTTATCATCATCTCCTGTAATCAGGATGTCGTCCAGGTAGCATTGTGTGCCTGGAATTCCCTGCAATACCTGCTCCATGGCCCTTTGCCAAATCGCTGGAGCCGATGCCACTGCAAAAACCAGTCTATTATACCGATATAAGCCCTTATGTGTGTTGATCGTGAGATACTGGCGTGACGCTTCATCAACTTCCATCTGTAGGTACGCCTGCGCCAGGTCTATCTTGGTGAAGTGTTTCCCGCCAGACAGCGAAGCGAAGATATCTTCAATCCCCGGAAGCGGATGTTGCACCGTGTGAAGAACCGGATTAACAGTGATCTTGAAATCGCCACAGATGCGAACCTTCCCAGGTTCCCCCGGCTTGTTGCTCAACGAACGCTTCATGACAGGAACAATGGGTGTGGCCCATTCGCTCCAGTCCATCTTGGACAGTACTTCTAAACGTTCCAGCCCTTCCAGCTCTGCTTCCACAGCAGGTCGTATCGTATAAGGTACCGGTCTGGCTTTGAAAAATTTTGGGTTTGCATGTTCTTCAACCTTGATGTTTGCCGTAATTCCTTTCAGTGTTCCCAGTCCCTGTTGGAACACCTCCTTAGCATCGTCCAATATTTTGGACAGTCGTTTAGGTTTGACGTCGTCCTCTTTACAGGCATCTACAGTCAGTGCTTGTATGGAATGCCAGTCCACATTTATTCTCCGGATCCATTCCCGTCCCAGTAGTGGCGGACCTCCATCAGGTAACACATACAAGTCCATTTTCTGACTTTCTTTACCATTGTAGACCACATTTACTTTTATCTTTCCTTTGGGGTATACTATTTGCCCCGTGTATGTTTTCAATACAATCTCCGTATCCCTCAGGGGAATGTGCGAGAATAACCTTTTGTAATCTTGCTTACTCATGACCGTTAATGCCGATCCAGTGTCCAATTACATCTTCACTTGGACTCCTGCTATCCGAAGCATGACCCAGATAGTTTGGTGGTCTGCTGTGTTACCCACATTATGTATTTTTAGACAACCCAGTTCCTTACTGCTGGAGTCTGAATCCATCTTCTGTTCATCCGAACTGTTCTCTATCACCTTGTGTACTTTTTTGTACTTCTCCTGCGGCGACTTTTTGCTGCTGGTCTTCTTTCCTGACCGGCATACTCTCGCTATGTGACCAAGTTTGCCACATTGCCTGCATTCTTTATCTTTGAACCAGCACTGGTTCTGGTCATGCGTTGTCCTTCCGCAACGATAGCACTTTACTGCGCCCAATGCCATTTCATTGGTGCTGAATTCCAATGGCCTTTGCTGTATCTCTGCAGCGCCTCGTGCTGCTGCCTCGTGCGATGCTGCAATGCTGAAAGCTTTGTCCAGCGTAAGATCCTTTTCCTCTAGCAGTCGCTTCTGGGTTCCTTCCCTTAGGAGCCCACACACAAACTTATCTCTCAGTGCGTCTGCTAGTCCTGTACCAAACTGACAGTACTTTGATAACTTGCGCAGTTCGGTTAAGAATTCAGCGTTGCTTTCTTCTTTAAGTTGAATTCTTTTGTAGAATTTAAATCGTTCCGCTATCAGCAGCGGCGTGGGGTTTAAATGCTCTTACAGGATAGTAACAATATCCGCGAAACTCTTTCCTACCGGTTTATCTGGTGTTACAAGGTTCCTTAATAACCCGTACATCTTCGCACCCATCGAGTTTAATAGGGTTAGTGCTTTCTTATCCTCCGGTACCTCATTCGTTGTACAGTAAACTTCGATGCGTTCCACATAAGTGGCCCAATCTTCCACATCGCTATCAAAAGCAGTGATGTTACCCGTTTTTGGCATCCTTGTTGAGTTTCCTTTCCTTCGGATATGATTATTATTTTATTTTATTTTATTTTTTTCAAAATGGCGGCATTTCCCGCGCTTGGCGGCTTTTCCCGCGCTTGTCTTCTTCCCCCGCCGACTCAAAATGGCGATTACCGCGCTGTTGCCATTCTCGCCTCCCAGCAGTCCTTTATTTTCCCCTACGCTGCTGCTCTTGTTCCCCGCCACTCCCGCGGTCCTTGTGGTCATAAACGCTTTTCTGGCTGCTGCGCGTCTCTGCCCCGATTGCAGTCCGGCCCCTGACACCGGCTGCGGTCGTGTTCTCCGCCCTTTTCGTCGTTTCCCCCCCCTTCTCTTACTGACAACTCGGCCAACTTCCCCCCCGTGCCGCTCGATCGGGCTTACCCACCGCTGTCGTCGAAGGGATGTTCACTGATGTTTGACTTCGTGGCCAGAAACCAACCCGGGTTCCCGATGGCCTCCCATGCTATGCAGTGCCCAGCAGGATGTTGAGGGTGGATGTCCTTGTTCGACGCCCGTTTCAGAGGCAAAGCTTCCTTTGATGCAACTGCCGCTAGGTAAGATCAGACTCGTCGCCACTGTTGAGTCTGTGTTTTCAAATGTAGTTATGCTGAATAACAGGACACAGACTACAGAAATAATTAAACAGGTCTTTAGTGATTGAGGGTCAGGGCTGAACTGGGATACACTTTGCTCCGCAGGGTTTATATGCCGGTGTGGTCACCACCGGTACTACAATGTACAGGAGCCATCAAAAAGTAGTCCATCACCTTAAGGTATCCTCTTAAGGTGGTACAGGTTACATACACTACACCTGGATTTGCTCAGACCAAACGTACGAAGAGATGTTGAGAGTAAGCAATTCCAGCACATCCATGAGAAGCCAACAAGGAGCTTCAATGTAGGGCAACCAGTCTTGGCCCGCGACTACCGAACAGAAAAATGGCAGCCAGGAACGATATGCACACGGCAGGGCCCACTAATGTACACAGTGGATGTTGGGGAGAGCATCGTGAGACGCCATGCTGACCAGATCCTAGAGTCACAGGAACGAGTCAACCCCATGTCTCGGCCATACGTACCTGGTGAGGAACCCGACGTACAGGTCGCATCTACCTCAGAAACAATAGCATTGGAAGCTGATGAATCAACTGACGACAGGGTGCTAGAATCGCCTCCGCACCAAGAGCGAGACACTCAGGAAAGGCGTTATCCAGAAAGAATCAGGAAGCTTCCCCAGAGACTGAATATATGAATGGACTATTTTCATATAACATTGTACATTAAAAATGTTAATTGTTAAATGAGTATTATGGTACTGTTAATCTAAAAGGGGAGGAATTGTAATGTATGTAATGTATATGTACCTTAAGGGAGAGAACTACTTTTTACAGTTCCTGTATACTGTAGTACCGGCAGTGACCACACCTGTATATAAACCCTGAGTAGTGATCTGTACGGTTAGTTCTAGAGTAACCCTCATTCAGTAAACACCTGTTGAATCGTTCCCTGCAGTCTGTTGTCTGATTATTGAAGGACACAACATTAAGATACACGGATATAACAGAGCCGAGCATGGCGAACAGAGGCCGACCCGGGAGAGAGAGAAGTAGGCCCCGGGCCGTGGAGCGTGGAGCCGGCGACGGGGAAGAGGAGGCCGCATTGGAGCATTCACATCCCGACGATGTGTTCAGCGAGTCGGGCAGAGGAGCGCAGCGCAACGAGCAGCAGCAGCAGACTCACGACACGCTGCAGCACGTCAGCCGGCAGCTCCATTTCAGGTAACTCGCAGTCCGGATGGGAGGAGGGGAGCCGGGCATGGTGGCCAGAGCGGGAGAAGCAGGCCACCACACGTGGAGCCGGCAACAGTGAGGAGGAGGCCGCGGTGAAGAGGAGGACGGAGCGGCTGAGGGACATCGTGCTCCCACTGCCACGGGAAGCCATTGTATTGACTCTGAACGCGGCGCTGTATGTATAGCTGACGCGTCCCTACGGGGAACAAGCATTCCATTGTACTTGTTACATATGGCAAATAAACCTAATCTGAATCTGAATCTGAATCTGACCATCATGACTAAGCTCTTCCTCCCTTTCTCCACCCTCGTAGCCATGTAATCTCCTGGGAAAGGCAAAAAAATCAGAGAAAAATCCCAGGGCCAATAAGTGAAAAATGCTCTGGAAAATTCCTCTCCAACCCACTCAGGCTATCAAAACCAGTCCAGGAGATCACATGGACCAAGCCTTATCTATAAAGACACTGTTCTTCTATATGATGCAATCTCTGACTCAGACAAGAACTGGTCCAGTTCCCTCTTGAAGGTGTACAGAGAGTGAACAACCTCCACACCAGCGGGCATCCTATTCCAGAGGCTTACTACTCTCTGGGAAAAGATGAACTGCCGTACATCCAGTCTATTCTTACTTTTACATAGTTTAAATTCATCTCCCCAATCTGTTAAACTGGAATAATCTATCAATAGGGACTCTATCCAGTCCTTTCATTATTTTATAGACTTCTATCAGGTAAGTCTACGTTACTCTAAAGTAAATAGCCCAATGTTCTTGAGACTGTTTGAACAACAGAGGTATATTAAGCTAAGAATTAATTCATTAGCTCGCCACTGGAGCTTTTCCAAGGTCACTATCATCCATCATGTGGGGGGACCAAAACTAGGCACAGTACTCCAGGTCTGGTCTGACCATTTAGTGATAAAATGGTGTCCTTTGATTTATACTGCAAGTTTTTTTTAACACAACCCAATACCCTGGTAGCTTTAGTTCCAGTTTCTCTACGTTGTTCCTGAACCTTCAGTGATCTGTGCACAATAACAGCAAGATCGTTGTCTCTCTCTCGCTCTCTCCACCTATTTCAGTATTGTTCCCTGCAAATGATCCATGCATTCTGTGTTGGCCCTACCAACAAGCACGACACTTTACAGGGCGTTGGTGAGGCCACACCTGGAGTACTTTGTACAGTTTTGGTCTCCTTATTTAATGAGGGATATACTTGCATTGGAGGCAGTTCAGCGAAGGTTCACGAGGTTGATTCCTGTGATGAAGGGGTTATCTTATGAGGAAAGGTTGAGCAGGTTGGGCCTATACTCATTGGAGTTTAGAAGAATGGGAGGTGATCTTATTGAAGCATATAATATTCTGAGAGGGCTTGACAGGGTAGATGCTGAGAGGATGTTTCAGAATAAGGGGTCGCCCATTTAAGATGGAGATGAGAAGGAATTTCTTCTCTCAGAGGTTTGTGAATCTTTGAAATTCTCTACCCCAGAGAGCTGTGGAGGCTGAGTCATTGAATATATTCAAGGCTGAGATAGACAGATTTTTGAGCTATAGCGGAGTCAAGGGTTATGGGGAACAGGCAGAAAAGTGGAGTTGAGGCCAAGATGAGCTCAGCCATGATCTTATTGAATGGCGGAGCAGGCTTGAGGGGCCAAATGGCCTACTCCTCCTCCTATTTCTTATGCTCTTATGACACTACATTTATCTACATTAAATGCCATTTGCCATTGTGTGGTCCGCTTCCCTAGCACATCTAAACCTTTTTGCATTTGATTGCACATGTCTACTGTCTTAACGCTTGCACAAATTTTGGTGTCATCTGCAAACTTACTGACCAGTTTTGGTCCCCCCACATGGTGGATGATAGTGAGCTTGGAAAAGCTCCAGCAGTGACCTTGGAAAAGCTCCAGTGGCGAGCTAATGAATTACCTCCCAGCACCACTGCCAAGGACATTTATAAAGACAGTGAAGAATAGCAGGCTCAGGACCGATCCCTGGCGGACAACACTAGTAATGTGCCTCCAGTTTGAACCACATCTGTTAACTATAACTTTTTGGCTACGGGATTCTGAGCCAATTCCTAATCCATCATTTCAAATCTCTACTGATATCATAAGATTCTATCTCGTGAAGTACCCTAGTGTGAAATACAAGACAGATTCAGAACAAATCTAGCAGCTCAAAACTGGGCATCCATGAGGAGCTGTGGGCCATCAGCAGAATTGTATTCCACCATCTGTAACCTCATGGCCCAGCATAACCCTCTAGCATCTACCATCTAGCCAGGGGGCCAACTCTGGTTCAATTAGACGTATAGAAGAGCCTGCCAGCAGCAGCACCAGACGTAGCTAAAAATTATGTGCCAACCTGGTGAAACCCGACAAAGTGGCAAATTGCCCAGGTACATCCTGTCCACAAAAAGCAGGACAAATCCAATCCGACCATTTACCGCCCCATCAGTCTACTCTCAATCATCAGCAAAATGATGGCAGGTGTCGTCGACAGTGTGATCAAGCATCACTTACTCACCAATAACCTGATCAGCGATGCTCGGTTTGGGTTCCACCAGGATCACTCAGCTCCAGAGCTCATTACAGCCTTGGCCCAAACATGGATAAAAGAGCTGAATTCCAGAAGTCAGGTGAGAGTGACTGATCTTGAAATCAAGGCAGCATTTGGCTCTAGTAAAATTGAAGTTAATGGGAATCTTGGAAACTCTCCACTGGCTGGAGCCATGCCTAATACAAAGGAAGATGGCGGTGGTTGTTGCAGGCCAATCATCTCAACCCCAGGACATCACTGCAGGAGTTCCTCAGGGCAGTGTCGTAGGCCCAACCACCTTCAGTGGCTTCATCAATAGCTTTCCCTCCATCATAGGGTCAGAAGCAGGGATGCTCGCTGATGATTGCACAGTGTTCAGTTCCATTCGCAACTCTTCAGATAATGAAGGAGTCCATGCCTGCATGCAGCAAGACCTGGACAACATTCAAGCTTGGGTTGATAAGTGGCAAGTAGCATTCACATCACAAAAATGCCAGGCAATGACCATCTCCAACAGGAGAGAGTCTAACCACCTCCCCTTGAAATAAAATGGCATTACCATCGTCAAATCCCCCACCATCACCATTGACCAGAAACTTAACTGAACCAGCCACCTAAGTACTGTGACTACAAGAGCAGTCAGAGGCTAGCTTTTCTGTGGTGAGTGACCCATCTCTGACTCCCCAAAACCTTTCCGCCATCTACAAGGCACAAGTGAAGAGTGTGTTGGAATACTCTCCACTTTCCTGGATGAGTGCAGCGCCAACAACACTTACGAACCTCGAATACATATAGGACAAAGCAGCCCGTTTGATTGGCACCCCATCCACCCCCAATCTCTACCACCTAGAAGGACAAGGGCAACAGGTGTATGGGAACACCACCACCTGTCCCACCAAGTCACACACCATCCTGACTTAGAAGTATATCGCTGTTCCTTCATCGTCGCTGGGTTAAAATCCTGGAACTGTCTACCTAACAGCACTGTGGGAATACCTTTACCTCACATACTGCAGCGGTTCAAGAAATCAGCTCACCGTCACCTTCTCGAGGGCAATTAGGGATGGGCAATTAATGCTGGCTTTGGCAGTTACATCCCCACCCTGTGAATGAATAAAAAAAATACATACTAGGCACAGATTTTTTTTTAATGATATAAATAGATGCACGTCTTCATTTATTTTTCAGAAAATACCGTGGCACAGCAACAAAGATTTCACGGTTCTGAGCCACACTTTCAGGTGTGATGCCCATGAACCAAGAGTTATCACAAAACTAACCAATCAAATTGATCAAACAATTTTATCAGTTCTTCCCAAACCATCAAACTATATGCAGCTAATAATTACATTTAGAATGCAATAAATACTTTAAAAAATTACATAATTCTTTTAGGAATGTACTAAACCTGGCTCTATGGATGAACGCCAGACACAGATGTTTTAAAAATTATATAAATATGTTAATTTATTTTTCAGGATTTTCCACAAGAAACTACGCTCTTCCAGTACCTGGTGAGTTTTTTTGAATGAAAGCTTATCTCATTTTGAGATGTCTCTTGAGAGATGTGGTAAGGTGCTATATAAATGTAAGGGTTTGTTTCTCCAATACAAATCACCCGACAATTGCAAGCAGATTTTTCCTGTGTATCTACTTTAATTACTTGCAAAAGCAATGATCTTTTCAATTGGCACACCTGATAAATATACTTATTGCCACGTAACCCAGAAGATCCAGCAGTGATGTTCAGTGATGAAATACCTTCAGCTACTTTAGTTAAACTTGATTACACATTGATTCTCATATTTGTACCTAAAGGTTTCCTAACCACTTCCACATCTGGTGAGACGCAGTTTGATTATTTATTGTTTCATATGTTTGTAGTAATATACCTTTCAACCATGTACATTTACATATGAAGATACAAAAGGAAAAGACCAGCTGGTCCATGAAGCCTGCCCCACGCTCATGTTGACCGGACCATCATGACTAAGCTCTTCCTCCTGTCCTCCACCCTCGCAGCCATGTAATCTCCCGGGAAAGGCAAAAAAATCAGAGGAAAAACCCAGGGCCAGTAACTGAAAAATGCTCTGGAAAATTCCTCTCCGACCCACTGAGGTTATCAAAGCCAGTCCAGGAGATCACATGGGCTAAGTCCTATCTATAAAGACACTTATCTTCTGTATGATGTGATCTCTGACCCAGACAAGAACTGGTCCAGTTCCCCCTTGAAGGCGTACATTGAGTCAACAACCTCCACACCAGACGGCAACGTATTCCAGAGGCTCACTACTCTCTGGGAAAAGATGAATTGCCTTACTATTGAACTATGAAAGATTTGGGCAAGGCGTCTAATCTCTTTAATGACTTTTGAATGTATATTAGCCAGACCTGGTACTCGATCAATTTTGAGCTTGCCTAATCTATCCAAGATGACAATACTATCTATTTTAATAATAATGCCATTCAGTATAGAGCACTGCCCCCATCCCCCGCCGCTCACCCCAATCTGGAACATAAGCATCATCAGGAGTAGAGACTGATGCAAAATAGTCATTTAGCATTTCTGGCATAACCTGAGAATCAGTTTGAATCTGCCCTACAGTATCCTTTAGTGGCCCTATATGGTCCTTAATGGACTTCTGATTTCTGACATAGCTGAAAAAATCTTTATTACTACCGTAATTTTCATTTGTTTTTTCCAACCCACCATTGCAAGCAGTTTTTTCCTGTGTATCTACTTCCATTACTTGTAAAAGCAATGATCTTTTTAATTGGCACACCTGATAAATATACTTATTGCCATGTAACCCAGAAGATCCAGCAGTGATGTTCAGTGATGAAATACCTTAAGCTACTTTAGTTACTTGATTACACACTGATTCTCATATTATTCTCTACTGATTTCATATACCGTGTTGACCATTTATTGTTTCATATAATTGTATTAATATAACTTTGAATCACGTACATTTACATACAAAATTGACGGGCAGGGAAAGATCAGCTGGTAACTCAAGCCTGCCCCATGCTCATGTTGACCGGAGCATCATGACTAAACATTTCCTCCCTTCCTCCATCCCTGCAGCTCCCTCTTGAAGGCATACAGATAGTCATCACCCACTGCACCAGCTGGTAACATATTCCAGAGGCTAACTATTCTTAGGGAAAAGAAGAACTGTCTAATATCCAGTCTATTCCTACTCTTACATAGTTAAATTATCTCCCCAATCTGCTAAACTTAAATAACCTATCCATAGGGATGCTATCCTATCCTTTCGTTTTTTTATATACCTCTATCAGGTCCCCTTTAAGTCTATGCTGCTTTAAGGTATTTGATCCTATCTGAGTAGCACAGGTTCTTTAAGCTAGGGGTCATTTTTGCAGCTCTCCTCTGGACCTTTTCCACATGGGGGGTCCAAAACTGGGCACAGTACTCCAGATGCGGTCTGACCAGCGATCTATATAGTGACAGATTGATCCCCTTGGATTTATACTGCATGGTTCCATTAATATAATCTAATTCGCTGTTAGCTTTAGCTACAATTTCTCTATTTGGACCAAATCTTATCTATAAAGTCACTTACCTTTGAAATGATGCGATCTCAGCCCCAGTTGAGAACTGGCCAAACTCCCTCTTGAAGGCATACAGATAGTCATCAACCTCTGCACAGATCATTTTATCGACACTGCATTTATCCAGAGTAAATGCCATTTGCCATTGTGTGGTCCGTTCCCCTAGCACATCTGCCATAACCTGAGAACTGGATTGTCATAAAAACCCATCGAGTTTTTTGATGAGGTAACAGAGAAAGTTGATGAGGGCAATGTGGTTGGCGTGGTGCACATGGAGTTCCAAAATGCGTTTGATAAAGTACCACATAATAGGCTTGCCAGCAAAGTTAGAGCCCATAGAATAAAATGACAGTGGCAGCATGGATACGAAATTGGCTAAGTGCCAGAGTAGTGGTGAATGGCTGTTTTTCGGACTGGAGGAAGGTACACAGTGGTGTTCCCCAGGAGTCAGTACTAGGACCACTGCTTAGATATTTATGGTTTGGACTTGGGAGTAAAGGGCACAATTTCAAAATTTGCAGATGACACAAAACTTGGAAGTATAGTGAACAGTGAAGAGGGTAGTGATAGACTTCAAGAAGACAAAGACAGGCTGGTGAAATTGGCAGACATGTGGCAGATGAAATTTAACGCAGAAAAGTGCGAAGTGATACATTTTTTCATGAAGAACGAGGAGAGAACTTAAAAACGAAATGGTACATTCCAAACGGGGGTGCCTGAAGAGCGAGAGCTGGGGGTATATGTGCACAAATCATTGAAGGTGGCAGGGCTGGTTGAGAAAGCGGTTAAAAATGCATACAGGACACTGGGCTTCATAAATAGAGACGTGGAGTACAAAAGCAAAGATGGCCTTAGAGAGGGTGCAGAAAAGATTTACAGGAATGATTCCAGGGATGAGGAACTTCAGTTAGGATTCTTACAGGACTAGACAGGGTAGTTGCAGGGAGGATATTTCCCCTGGCTGGGGAATCTAGAACCAAGGATCACATTCTCAGAATAAGGGGTCGGCCATTTAGGACTGAGATGAGGAGAAATGTCTTCACTCAGAGGGTGGTGAATCTTTGGAATTCTCTACCCCAGAGGGCTGCGGAGTCTCAGTCATTGAGTATATTCAAGACAGAGATCGATAGATTTTTGAATATTAAAAGAATCAAGGGATATGGGGATGGTGCAGGAAAGTGGAGATGTGGTAGAAGATCAGCCATGATCTTACTGAATGGCGGAGCAGGCTCGAAGGGCCAAATGGCTTACTCCTCCTATTTCTTATGTTAAGTTCTTATGTAGTTACGTGGATAGACTAGAGAAGCTGGGGTTCTCCTTAGAGCAGAGACGGTTCAAAAAAGGTGGTAGAGAGAAAACGGGGAATTACAGACCGGTAAGCCTGACATCGGTAGTGGGGAAAATGCTAGAGTCCATTATAAAAGATGTAATAGTAGAGCACTTGGCAAACAGTGACAGGATCGGACAAAGTCAACATAGATTTACAAAAGGTAAATCATGCTTGACTAATCTACTGGATTTTTTTGAGGATGTAACTGGTAAAATAGATAAGGGAGAAGCATTGGATGTGGTGTATTTGGACTTTCAGAAGGCTTTCGATAAGGTCCTGCATAAGAGATTAGCGTGTAAAGTTAAGGCACATGGGATTGGGGGCAAGGTATTGACTTGGATAGAGAACTGGTTGGCAGACAGAAAGCAAAGAGTTGGAATAAACAGGTCTTTTTCCAAGTGGCAGGCAGTGACTAGTGGGGTACCGCAGGGATCGGTCCTTGGACCCCAGCTATTCACAATATATATTAATGATCTAGACAAGGGAACTAGATGTAATGGGCCAGAAATTCGTGAACGGGGCTTGCCGCGCGTGCAAGCCCCGTATATGCACTTACCCTACGCTCCTGCCGATCACCTCCAGGGACGCCTGGAATTGGTGTTTCAAAAAGAAGAATCCCGGGCAGCGTGTGACATCACGCCGCCCAGGAGTGCAGCCAGCGCGAAGCCTGGAGCGTGCAGTGCAAGTGAGACACGCCCCTTAAGGTCTCATTGTAGCAGGACACGCCCCCAATCTCTCCAAGCAGCTGCAGAGGACTTTGTAGTTACACAGCTGCAGGGAAAGTAAGTTATCTGCTATTTTATGAATGTTTTGTGAACTTTTATAAAATTTTAAAAACGTTTACATTATTTTGAAGAATCTGAAGTAGTTTTAAACAGAATTAAAGCAATTTAAAGACTTTTAAAAGCCCTAAAAGAATTTTTTTAATTCCATGTATTTATTTAGCAATGTCGTCGTCATACGTGTCTTCACACTGTTCCCTTTGGGGAACTGTATGAAGTGGTGGAAGGATTTATGGCCATGATTAACGCTCATTCCGTGACCGTAACCATCTTTGAACCAGCCATTAGGGCGGTTAGTCCTATGGCGGGAGGGTTTTACGGGCTCCCACAAGCTATACAAGGACGGGGGGCCACCCACACCCACGGACGCAAATATCCCACTGGATGTCAACCCAGAATTTAGAGCCCGAGCTCCGACTCCACTTGCCGGGACTGTCTGGAGCGGGGTTCGAAACCCTACCCTGATCTGGCCGAGCGGCGGGGATCCTACCGCTATGCCAAAGGCCCAATCCGATTAGCAACGTGAAATGGCTGGAATGAGCACAATTCACGGCATTAAAGTAACTCACAATTGAACTGATGATGACCTCAGCAATCTCCTCAAGGAGGTGGAGGCGCAGCGCCTGCTCATCATTGGTAATGAGAAATCAAAGGCGCCGCAAAAAGGGCAGATGATAGCTTGGCCTTTCAAGTGGCAGCATAGGGCTCCAGTCACGGGGAGGGAAAAGGCGCAGGAAACGTATGGGTGTCACCTTTTGTGCGGAGTGGGCCTTTTGCGTAGCAGTAAGCATCCCCGCTGCTGGGCCAGAAGGAGTAGGGTTTCGAACCCCACTCCAGACAGTCCCGGCAAGTGGAGTCGGAGCTCCAACTATAAATTCTGGGTGGACATCCAGCGGGATACTTGCGTCCGTGGGTGTGGGTGGCCCCCCCCCCCTCAGATGGGTTGTGGGAGCCCGTAAAACCCTCACGCCATAGGACTAACCACCCTAATGGCTGGTTCAAAGATGGTTACGGTCACGGAATGAGCGTTAATCACGGCCATAAATCCTTCCACCACTTCATACAGTTCCCGAAAGGGAACAGTGTGAGGATACGTATGACGATTACCTCTTGCGCAATGCACCTCCTTGGACCCTCAGTCGCAGATGCGAGGGGGCAAATCGTGCAATTGTTAAATTTTTCATTTTATTGACATGTAAAATGTTGGCCCAGTAATTCCCTTCCAAATGCGCGAGTACGGTCGGGGTACTTACGCGTCTGGCCGGAGGAAATGCCGGTTTTCAGCACGCGCAGTGCATGTGGGGAAAACCGGCATTTCCTGTCCTCTGAACGAAAGGGTTCAGAGGCAGAACGCGTGCGACTGCACAGGCAGCGCGTGCGCAGTAAAATTCGCCGCTTTCATTCATGCTTTCAGTGAGGTCAAGTCATTACAACTTACACATGAAAAAAGCATGGGTACAGTTGCTCCAGAGGCTGCGGAGGAAGATATTTCTTATCGTGGAGCTTCTGAAAGTATGTATGTCTGTATATATTCCTTTGCGTGTTATGTATCTATTCCTTTACTTATGTGTATGAATGTATTATTTAATTATGACTTTCAGGGAAAGTAACTTATTGGAAAATCATAATTAAAAACATACATTCATACACATTAGTAAAGGAATATAAAACATACATACATATACGTAAAGGAATATATGTGGACAAACATACATAACTCATTTTCACATTCCATTCACACAGCCACAATTGCTCCTTCTACCTACCGTTCTGAAAACCCGTTTAAAAAAAAAAATTTAAACTTTAAAACTTACTTAAAATTTCTTAAAATAACTTCCCTCCCTTTCCCAAACAAAAATATTGAATTTCAGAAGCTCCACGATAAAATATATCTTCCTCCGCAGCCTTGGAACAACTTTACACCTGCTTTTTTCAAGTGTAACTTGTAAGGACTTACCCTCACTGAATCCATGAATGAAATCTACGAAGTTCACTGCGCAAGCGCTGCCTGTGCAGTCGCACGCGCTGTGCCTATGAACCCCTTCGTTCCGAGGTCTGGAAATGCCGGCGTTCCCCGCATGCGCTGTGCATGCTGAACGCTGGCATTTCCAACAGCCAGATGCGTGAGTACCCCGACCGTACTCACGCCTTTGGTCACGAATTTCTGGCCCAATATCTCCAAATTTGCAGATGACACTAAACTGGGTGGGCATGTGTGCTGTGAGGAGGATGCCGAGAAACTCCAGGATGATTTGGACAGGTTGGGTGATTGGGTAGAAGCATGGCAGATGCAATATAACGTGGATAAATGTGAGGTTATCCACTTTGGTGGCAAAAAGAGGAAGGCAGATTATTATCTGAATGGCAATAGATTGGGAGAAGGGGAAGTGCAACGAGACCTGTGCACTAGTCGCTGAAGGTAAGCATGCAGGTGCAGCAGGCGGTTAAGAAGGCAAATGGTATGTTGGCCTTCGTAGCGAGAGGGTTTGAGTACAGGAACAAGGATGTCTTGCTACAGTTGTACAGGGCCTTGGTGAGACCACATCTTGAGTATTGTGTGCAGTTTTGGTCGCCTTATCTGAGGAAGGATGTTCTTGCCGTGGAAAGAGTTCAGCGAAGATTCACCAGGCTGATACCTGGGATGGCAGGATTGACATATGAGGAGAGATTGGGTCGATTGGGCTTATACTCGCTGGAGTTTAGAAGAATGAGAGGGGATCTCATTGAAACTTATAAAATTCTGACAGGACTGGACAGACTAGATGCAGGAAGGATGTTCCCGATGGTCGGGGAGTCCAGAACCAGGGGTCACAGTCTAAGGATAAGGGGTAAGCCAGTTAGGACAGAAATGAGGAGGAATTTCTTCACCCAGAGAGTGGTGAACCTGTGGAATTCTCTACCTCAGAAGGCAGTAGAGGCCAATTCATTAAATATATTCAAGAAGGAGTTGGATATATTTCTTAAGGCTAAAGGGATCAAGGGATATGGGGAGAAAGCAGGGACCGGGTACTGAATTTGAATGATCAGCCACGATCGCATTGAATGGCGGAGCAGGCTCGAGGAGCCGAATGGCCTACTCCTGCTCCTATCTTCTATGTTTCTATGTTTGAGAGGAGATTTGATAGATTTATTCAAAATCATGAGGGATCTCGATAGAGTAGATAGAGAGAAACTGTTCCCATTGGTGGAAGGATCGAGAACCAGACAACACAGATTTAAACTGATTGGTAAACGAACCAAAGACGACATGAGGAAAAACTTTTTTAGGCAGCGAATGGTTAGGATCCGGAATGCACTGCCTGAAAGGGTGGTGGAGGCAGCCCCAATCATGGCTTTCAAAAGGGAATTGGATAAATACCTGAAGGAAATAAATTTGCAGGGCTACGGGGAAAGGGCGGGGGAGTGGGACTAGCTGAAGTGCTCTTGCAGAGAAACAGCACGGGCTGTAACCATTCTATGATTCACTAATGCCCTTTAGGGAAGGAAATCTGCCATCCTTACCTGGTCTGGCCTAAATGTGACCCACAGAAAACTGCCCTCTGAAATAGCCTAGCAAGCAACTCAGTTGTATCAAAAGCGCGACGAAAAACTAGAGTGAGAATAAAACTGTAGTGTATGTACCTTTAAGAGAGAACTACTTTTACAGCTCCTGTATACTGTAGTACCGGCAGTGACCACACCTGTATATAAGCCTTGAGCATGCCTCTGTACTGTCAGTCTTGAGACTACCCTACTCCAGTAAACACCTGTTGATTGTTAAGTTACAGCCTCCATGTAGTTATTGGAAAACATCATACTTTAAGAATCACGGATTCAACAGTGGCGACGAGGTCGATTCGAATCTGCCTGCAACTCTGCATTTCCCTTCAAGGATTCGCTCCGGGAGGGTGGTGGAAGAAAGTCGAGGCCAGAAGCACGGGCGTTGACCACGAGCAACCGCCCAGTCATCCGGCGGAGAGTGAACATCGCAGGGGAGGCTATTGAGAGCTGGGCTTGGTTCCCCAGCCACGACGATCCAGCAACAGACTGGCAACAGGTACAGCGCAGACCCTTCCCGGACAGCGGCGGCTGGAGCCGACCGACGGCATAGAAAAAGCCGAGCAGCGTCGACGGGGTAAGAGAGAGGGTGAAGCACACAGGGCGCGGCCGGGGGTTGAAAACCGAGCGGTGTCGAGGAAAAACAAACAGAGAGAGAGAGAGAGGGTAAAGTAGCAGCCGGGTTCAGGACCGAGCGACGGCAACGGGAAAGGCGCACAGAAGAACGCGCAGAGCACAGCCAGGGCTCAAGGGCTGAACTGCGTCCGTGGGGAGAAGAAGGGAGAGCGCGGGAGACGCCATTGAGCCGCGGAGAAGAAGGGAGAGTGCGGGAGATGCCATTTTTAGAAGCCGCAGCGGAGAAGAAGGGCGAGCGCGGGAAGAAAGGAAAGCGCGGGAGACGCCATTTTGTGCCAGTGGAGAAGAAGGGAGAACGCAGGAGACGCCATTTTAGACAGTTAAATCACACCCAGGGATGCCGAAGAGTGGCAGTATCACTGCGTTCGACAATGAAGTCGAAGATTGGGCGACATATGTGGAACGCATTGAGGTGTACTGCAGGGCGAATGAAGTGCCAGATGCTAGGAAAGCACTGGTTTTGTTAAATTCCATGGGTGCAAAAAATTATGGCTTACTGCGAATCCTAATAACCCCAGAGAAGCCCGTGGATAAGAATTTCGAAAGCATAGTAGAAATCCTACAGGACCACTTAAACTCCACACCGCTGCTGATAGCAGAAAGATTTAAGTTCCACAAAAGGAACCAGCATAAAGACGAAAGTAATGCTGAGTACTTAACGGAACTGCGCAAGCTATCGAAACACTGCCAGTTTGGAGTGGGACTAGCAGATACGTTAAGGGACAAGTTTGTGTGTGGGCTTCAAAGTGAATGAACCCAGAAACGGCTTCTATCAGAAAAGGATCTTACGCTGGACAAGGCTTTCAGCATGGCAGTACCACACGAAGCAGCCGCACGGGGCGCGGCAGAGATACAACAGAGACCGCAAGAATATGGCACCAATGAAATGTCATATGGAGCAGGGAAGTGTTATCGCTGCGGCGGAACAACACACAACCAGAAGGATTGTTGGTTCAAGGACCAAATGTGCAGACAGTGTGGAAAAGCAGGACACATAGCAAGAGTCTGCAGGTCAGGGAAGAAAACCAGCAGCAAGAAATCTCCACAGGAGAAGTACAAAAAGGTACATAAGGTGATGAACAGTAGTTCATACGAACAGAAAAGTGATACAGACTCCGGAAGCAAGGAGCTGGGTTGTCTGAAACTACATAAGGCAATCAAAATGAAGGATCACCAGACTATCTGGGTCACACTCAAGATAGACAGAGTCCAAGTGAAAATGGAATTGGACACTGGATCAGCCCTAACAGTCATAAACCAAAGGGACTACAAGCGGCTATTTTCACATATACCCTTGAAAGCTACAGAGATTGTCTTGAAGACGTACACGGGGCAAAAAGTCTACCCCAAAGGAAAAATAAGGGTGAAAGTGATATACAAAGGCCAGGAAATACCTAAAATGGACCTATATGTATTGCCAGATGGAGGACCACCACTACTAGGACGTGAATGAATCCGGAAGATACAATTAGATTGGCATTCCATACAGGCACTGAAGGTTGAGGCCAAAAAGGATGACGACGTCACACCTGGACGACTGTCAAAAATGCTAACTGACGCACAAGAAGTGTTCCAGGAGGGACTCGGAACACTAAAAGGCATAACAGCAACGATTAAAATGGAGGAAAATGTAAGCCCAAAGTTTTTTAAGGCCAGACCGGTGCCTTATGCGATCCGACCAGCCGTCGAAGCAGAGCTGGAAGGGTTGGAACGTTCAGGAGTACTGTCCAAAGTAGACAGGAGCGAGTGGGCTACACCCATCGTTCCTGTAATGAAGAGGTCGTTGAGTAATACGCCTGGGGAACCAAAGAAGGTCCGCATCTGTGGGGATTTTAAGGTGACAGTGAACCCAGTCCTTCACACGGTACAATATCCGCTTCCACGGATTGAGGATATTTTCGCCTCGCTATCTGTAGTTAAACGCTTCACCAAAATTGATCTGGCCCAGGCATACTTGCAAATGGAGGTAGAAGAAGCCTCGAAACAATACCTCACGATCAACACTCATAAAGGTCTCTACCAATACAACCGGCTGGTGTTCGGGGCAGCATCGGCTCTGGCTATTTGGCAAAGGGCAATGGATCAAGTCCTGCAAGGGATTCCAGGGACCCAGTGTTATTTGGACGACATCCTGGCCACGGGCGAAAATGACAGTGATCACCTCGCCAACCTGGAGAAGGTGCTCACTAGATTAAAGGAATATGGGCTACGAGCTAATCGCCACAAGTGCGAGTTTTTCCAGAAGCAGATCTCGTATTGTGGCCACGTTATTGATGAAGAGGGGTTACATAAGTCCCCTGAAAAGATTGAGGCAGTAGTCAAGGCTTCAGCACCGGGAAATGTGTCACATCTGAGGTCGTTCCTCGGGCTGGTGAACTACTACCATAAGTTCTTACCAAATTTGTCTACAGTATTACACCCACTGAACACCCTACTGCAAACGGGGGTACCATGGAAGTGGAATGATGAATGTAAACGAGCTTTCCAGAAGTGCAAAGAATTGATCACATCAAAAGAGGTGTTGGCCCATTTCAACCCAGCACTATCAATTCGGTTGGCATGTGATGCATCACCCTATGGTATTGGAGCGGTGCTGTCGCACAAATTCCCAGATGGGTTGGAGAGGCCAGTAGCCTTTGCGTCTCGGTCACTAACCTCTTCCGAGCGCAACTACGCCCAGATCGACAGGGAGGCTCTCAGCCTAGTATGGGGAGTAAAAAATTCAACCACTATCGGCATGGGCAGAAGTTCACCTTGCTGACTGACCACCAACCACTTGTCTCCATCTTTAATCCAAAGAAGGGCGTTCTGGTGATGACTGCACAACGGTTACAAAGATGGTCCCTTTTTCTAGGGGCGAACCAATATGAAATAGAATATAAAGGCACGAAACAGCATGGAAACGCTGATGGGCTATCACGCTTGCCACTGCCTACTGTGGAGGAAGCACCAGCAGTGGACCCTATCGAGATATTTTATTCGTCAATAATTGAACGATTGCCAGTAACTAACGCGGATATAGAGAAGGAGACCCGCAATGATCCGACACTGTCTCGGGTATATGATTTGACAGTGAGGGGATGGCCAACACATGGCGACTCACTGTTGCCAGCATTCTCATCCAGAAGAGAACAGCTGTCAGTATACCAGGGGACAGTGATGTGTGGATCCCGAGTGGTAAATCCACCCAAGTTAAGGGAGAGATTGCTCAATGAGCTTCTCGAAGGTCATCTGGGAGGGGTGAAAATGAAAAGCCTTGCTAGGGCTTATGTGTGGTGGCCGGGGGTTGATCAACAAATCGAGGACCTAACCAAGAGCTGCTCAGGATGCCAGAAGGTCCAAAATGCACCACCACATGCCCCTCTACACCCATGGGAGTGGCCCTCCGCTCCATGGCAACGGGTGCATATTGATTTTGCTGGTCTATTCATGGACTCAATGTTCTTAATAGCAGTGGATGCGCACTCGAAATGGCCTGAGGTGATAAAAATGTCCTCAACCACTACAGAGAAAACGATTGCAGTCCTACGGACCATATTTGCCAGGAACGGCTTGCCAGAGCAGATTTGCTCTGATAATGGACCACAGTTTGTGTCCGAAGAGTTTCGGAAATTTATGAGAAGGAATGGGGTAAGGCATTACACATCCGCCCCGTATCATCCAGCCACAAATGGATTGGCTGAGAGGTTCGTACAAACCTTTAAAAAGGCGATAAAGGCCATGTGCGATGATGAAATTCCACTACAGCATAAGGTGGACAATTTCCTGTTAGCCTACAGAAATGCGACACATGCAGTTACCAACCAGACCCCGGCCATGATGTTCTTTAACCGAAGGTTGAGATCTCGTCTGGATTTGCTCAGACCAAATGTGCGAAGAAATGTTGAGGATAAACAATTCCAGCACATCAATGAGAAGCCGACAAGGAGCTTCAATGTAGGACAACCAGTCTTGGCCCGTGACTACCGAACAGAGAAATGGCAAACCGGAATGATATGCACACGGCAGGGGCCATTAATGTACACAGTGGATGTCGGGGAGAACATTGTGAGACGCCACGTCGACCAGATCTTAGCGTCACAGGGCCGAGTCAACCCCATGTCTCGCGTACCTGGGGATGAACCCGACATACCGGTAGCATCTACCTCAGAAACAGTAGCAGTGGAAACTGATGAACTAACCAACGAAAGGGGGCCAGAATCGCCTCCGCACCAAAAACAAGAACCTCAGGAAAGGCGCTATCCAGAAAGGATCAGGAAGCCGCCCCAAAAACTGAATCTACAATGGACTATTTCTGTTTAATGTGCATGTTAAAGTGTTAATTGTTATTTGAATATTATGGGTACTGCTAATCTAAAAGGGGAGGAATTGTAGTGTATGTACCTTTAAGAGAGAACTACTTTGACAGCTCCTGTATACTGTAGTACCGGCAGTGACCACACCTGTATATAAGCCTTGAGCATGCCTCTGTACTGTCAGTCTTGAGACTACCCTACTCCAGTAAACACCTGTTGATTGTTAAGTTACAGCCTCCGTGTAGTTATTGGAAAACATCATACTTTAAGAATCACGGATTCAACATAAACCAGAGGGACCACCCGGCAATGACCTAGGCACCGGATTCGGACGTGACAAAGGCACACCCAGCCCAGTCAACTCTGTCATAACCTGAGAACCGGATTCTTATAAAAACCCATTGAGTTTTTTGATGAGGTAACAGAGGGGGTTGATGAGTGCAATGCGATTGATGTGGTGTATATGGAGTCCAAAAGGCGTTTGATAAAGTACCACATAATAGGTTTGCCAGCAAAGTTGAAGCCCACAAAACAAAGGGAACAGTGGCAGCATGGATACGAAATTGGCTAAGTGACAGGAAACAGAGAGTAGTGGTGAACAGTTGTTTTTCTGACTGGTGTAAGAAATACAGTGGTGTTCCCCAGGGGCCGATACCAGGACCACTGTTTTTCTTGATATATATTGACCCAGAAATTCGGGTCTCCACAGGTGAGTACGCACGGGGTACTCACCCGTAAGCCCAATGGAAGTGCCGGTTTCGTGCATGCACTGCGCATGCGCGGGAAACCGGCACTTCCGTTCCCCTGAAAGAAAGGGTTCAGTGGTCGAACACGTGCGCAGGAGAGGCAGCGCGTGCGCATTGAACTTACGTTTTTTTTACAGGTTTTCCCGGGAGGGTAAGTCTCTAGGAGTTACACTTTTAAAAAGCAGGCGTAAGGCCTGCTTTTTACAAGGTAAGTGGTGAATTAATTAAAATTAAAACATTTTTTCCACAGGTTTATTATTTTTAAATACATTAAAGAAAGGTAAGTTTATTTTTCGCCCCGTTAGAAAATGTAATTAATTTTTTCAAAAATTTAAATTATTGTTTAAAATAGTTATTTCATGTAATTTATAGTTTATTTTAAAAATGTGATAGTTTTTTAAAATTTATTTGAAGATTTAGTGATGTTTTGGGGCTTATAGTATTCATAAGTTTGACAGGTCTTCCTGTCAAACTTATGAATGAAGCATTCCCTGCTACCATTGGCTCTCCATGGCCCACGTGATCCCAGGGGACGCATCGAACTAACTGCGCCCCTGGGATACGCAAGCACTGCGCGCCGGCAGTTGGAGGAGGCCCAGGATCGGAATCCCACGCGGGCCCACAGCTCAACGGCCGGCGCGATAGGTAAGTGCAGGTCGGGGGCTTGCACCCGCGGGAAGCCCCCGACCCAAATTTCTGGGCCATTAATGACTTGGACTTCATTTCAAAATTTGCAGATGACACAAAAGTTGGAAGTATAGTGAGGAGGATTGTAACAGAATTCGAGAAGACATAGATAGGCTGGTGAAATGGGCGGACATGTTGCAGATGAAATTTAACGCAGAAAAGTGCGAAGTGATACATTTTGGTAGGAAGAACAAGGAGAGGCAATATAAACTAAAGGGTACAATCCTAAAGTGGGTACATGAACAGAGAGACTTGGAGGTATATGTGCTCAAATGGGTGAAGGTGGCAGGGCAGGTTGAGAAAGCAGTTAAAAAAGCATACGGGATTCTGGGCTTCATAAATATAGGCATAGAGTACAAAAGCAAGGAAGTTATGATGAACCTTTATAAAACACTGGTTTGGCCTCAAATGGAGTATTGTGTCCAATTCTGGGCACCGCACTTTAGGAAGGATGTGAAGGCCTTAGAGAGGGTGCAGAAAAGATTTACAGGAATTATTCCAGGGATGATGGACTTCAGTTATACGGATAGACTAAAGAACCTGGGGTTATTCTCCTTCGAGCAGAGAAGGTTGAAAGGAGATTTGATAGAGGTTTTCAAAATCATGATGGGTCTGGACAGAGTAGATAGAGAGAAACTGTTCCCATTGGTGTAAAGGTCGAGAACCAGAGGACACAGATTTAAAGTTATTGGCAAAAGAACCAAAGGCGACATGAGGGAATACATTTTTACGCACCGAGTGGTTAGGATCTGCAATGCACTACCTGACAGGGTGGAGGAGGCAGACCCAATCGTGGTTGTCAAAAGTGAATTGGACAAGTACCTGAAGGAAAAAAAATTGCAGGGCTACGGGGAAAGTGCAGGGGAGTGGGACTAGCTGAAGTACTCTTGCAGGGAGCCGGCACGGGCTCGACGGGCTGAATGGCCTCCTTCTGTTTCTGTAACTATGGTTAACTAATGCCCTTTAGGAAAGGAAATCTGCCGTCCTTATCTGGGCTGGCCTAAATGTGACCCACGGAAAACTGCCCTCTGAAATAGCCTAGCAAGCAATTCAGTTGTATCAAAAGCGCTACGAAAAACTAGAATGACAATAAAACCAGACAAACCACCCAGCATCGACCTAAGTATCGGATTCGGACGTGACAAAAGCATACCCAGCCCAGTCGACCCTGCAAAGCCCTCCTCACCAACATTTGTGCTGAGCAACATCCTGACACAGTCATACTAACAGAATCATACCTCTCAGACAACGTCCCAGACTCCTCCATCACCATCCCTGGGTATGCCTTGCCCCACCGGCAGGACAGACCAACCAGAAGTGGTGGCACAGTGGTATACAGTCAGGAGGGAGTGGGCCTGGGAGTCCTCAACATTAACTCCAAACCCCATGAGGTTTCATGGCATCAGGTCAAACATGGGCAAGGAAACTTCCTATTGATTACCACCTACCGCCCTCATTCAGCTGATGAATCAGTACTCCTCCATGTTGAACACCACTTGGAAGAAGCACTGAGGGTAGCAAGGACACAGAACGTACTCTAGGTGGGGGACTTCAATGTCCAATCTGGTCTGAAGGACCTAGCTGCCAGAATGGGCCTGCGGCAAGTAGTGAGAGAACCAACATGAGGGAAAAATCTACTTGGACTCGTCCTCACCAATCTGCCTGTCGCAGATGCAACTGTCCATGGCAGTAATGGTAGGAGTAACTACAAGAGAAAGTCTAACCACCTCCCCTTGACATTACCATCGTCAAATCCCCCACCATCACCATTGACCAGAAACTTAACTGAACCAGCCACCTATGTACTGTGACTACAAGAGCAGTCAGAGGCTAGGTATTCTGTGGCGAGTGACCCCTCTCCTGACTCCCCAAAAACCTTTCCAAAAACTACAAGGCACAAGTGAGGAATGTGTTGGAATACTCTTCACTTGCCTGGATGAGTGCAGCTCCAACAACACTTACGAACCTCGACTACATACAGGACAAAGCGGCCTGCTTGATTGGCACCCCATTCACCCCTGATCTCTACCACCTAGAAGGACAAGGGCAACAGGGGCATGGGAACACCAGCACCTGTCCCACCAAGTCACACACCATCCTGACTTAGAAATATATCACCGTTACTTCATCGTCGCTGGGTCAAAATCCTGGAACTCCCTACCTAACAGCACTATGGGAGTACCTTTACTTCACATACTGCAGCAGTTCAAGAAATCAGCTCATCACCACCTTTTCGAGGGCAATTAGGGATGGGCAATTAATGCTGGCCTTGGCAGTTACACCCCCATCCCGTGAATGAAAAAAAAAATTACATACTAGACACATTTAAAATTTTTTTTATATAAATAGATACACATGTTCAGTTATTTTTCAGAAAATATCGTGGCACAGCAACAAAGATTTCACGGTTCTCCGGGATATGCAATGTGTAATTTTTAAAAAACAAATATTAACCTTATTTTGAAGTGTTTCTGAGAGATGTGGTGAGCTGCTAACAAGTGTAAGAGATTCTTTGTCAAATACAAATATGTTAAGGAAACCATGATTTCAAGTCATTGCCACCTCACTTACCAAGGTTTAAAGGATTGGGTCTGGTAGCTGTGTAAGCAGAAGGAGCAGGTGCCAGAGCCAGAATACCAGAGGAAGAAAGTATGCCCATGGGAGTAGGAATGAGAATGTCAGAGGAAGCAAAAACCAGAATGCCAGCAGGAGATGGAAAGACGTGCATTACTTTATACATTCACAGCAGTCCTAGTTGAGCGATGGCTCCAAGGAATTGTAATCGGTTGCGTGACTGAAGGAGATTTATGTTTGGGTAGTTTGTAACTTTAAATTGTTGTGTGACGACTCCTGGGAATTGTAATTGTTTACAGATAACTGGTTATTTGAAGCAATCATGATTGTATGTTTTGTCCCATGGAGATATAACATTTTAAAGGTCATGTGGCGGAGCCACTAAAGGACTCAGCTCGTTTGTATATAATTCCCTTTAACAACATGTTAGCTACAGCCTGAGTCTTTATCTTTATTTATACTGTTTACTTGTGCAGAGCGTGATTACTTTAACAGCACGGGTAAACGCGATGACGTCACACCGTTCATCACGTGATCCCCCACTGGCGGGAAGAACGGACGTCAACCACGGGACTGCCCGAGCAGTCCTCGCGGAGCCTCCGAACTGAGCAGACCTACACTCGATGTTCTCCTGTAGTTACTTGTTTAAACCTGTTAGTTTCCATTAAACTTCGTTTTGTTTGATCGCCTGAGTGGACCTCAGTCTTTGGATAGGAACTAAACATTCCTACATTGGTGACCCCGACTTTTGCGAACGGTTTTCGCAGAAGATACTCAACATGGAAACGAACGCCGTTACCTTGAAGCTACCGCAGTTCTGGGAGCAACAGCCAGCCGCGTGGTTCATCCAGGCTGAAGCCCAGTTCGCCATCAGGGACATCGTTGCGGATCAGACCCGTTATTATTCGTGGTCTCCGCCCTCGACAGCGCCACAGGCTCGCGGATCGTCAGCCTACTTGGTAGTCTGCCTACTGATCGCAAGTATGACACGTTAAAGGTGCGGTTGCTACAGGTCTTCAGGCTCACGAAGTCGGAGCGCGCCCGGCGGCTGCTCGCTATGCCCGGCCTCGGGGACTCCAAGCCGCCCGAGCTCATGAGCCAAATGCTCACACTCGTCGGTTCCGAACCGGAATGCTTCCTCTTCAGGGAGCTATCCCTCAGCCAACTACCGGAGCAAGTTCAGGCTGCCCTAGCCAGGTCCGAAGTCACAGACTGCGCGGAGCTTGTTCCCGAAGCGGACAAGATTTTTGCGGTGACACTGCAGTACTGCGCTACCACGAGGCGCCCATCCCCCACAGACGCTGCTCCAGCTCCTCAATCAGCGGGGTTGTGCTTCTACCCCCCCTTTTTTGCGCGAAAGCAAGATGCTGCCGCCCTCCCTGCAGCTTTTCGCTGAAAAAAAAACATCTACAGCAACCCTGGCGAAAGAGGACCGGGTCTAACGAGCGCCCCGCGGCTGCGATGGCCATCGGAAATTCGGGAAAGCTTCTCTTCATCACCGATTCCCTATCTGGTCAATGTTTCCTTTGCGACACCGGGGCGCAGTGTAGCATCCTACCAGCGTCAAATCTCGATATACAAGCTGGGGGCCACGGCCCCTCCCTCGTGCCGGCTAATGGCGCGGACATTTGGACCTTCGGAAGGCGGCGGGTTCAGGTGTGTTTCGGCGGCCAGCGCTTCCACTGGGAATTCATCACGGCCAAAGTCTCGCAGGCCATCCTCGGGGCGGATTTTTTGTGCGCCAACGGCCTCCTGGTCGATGTCAGGCACCGCCGGTTGATCAATGCGGCCACGTTCCACTCCATTCCGTGCCACCGCTGTAACGCAATGCCGCGCACTGTCTCCTGTGCGTTCCCACCTCCAGATGACTTCACTCACCTCCTCGGAGAGTTCCCAGATCTGACCAGGCCCAATTTCTCCTCCGCGGCCACGAAACATGGTGTAGAACATCACATCACCACTACTGGCCCCCCAGTTTATGCAAGGGCCTGACGACTCGAACCCGGCAAGCTCGCGGCTGTGAAAGCAGAGTTCAACACGATGGAGCAGCTGGGGATTATTCGCCGGTCGAATAGTCCCTGGTCTTCGCCTCTCCACATTGTTCTGAAACCCGGCGGCGGATGGCGGCCATGCGGCGACTACCGACGCCTGAATGACGCCACTACTCCTGATCGGTACCCGATCCCGCATATTCAAGATTTCTCGGCCCATTTGGCGGGAAATACTTTTTTTTCAAAAGTCGACCTCGTCCGTGGTTACCACCAGGTCCCCGTGCACCCGCAAGACGTCCCGAAGACCGCAGTTATCACCCCATTCGGCCTGTTTGAATTTCTGCAGATGCCGTTTGGCTTGAAGAATGCTGCACTGGCTTTCCAGCGCTTGATGGACTCCGTGCTTTGGGACCTAAAATCCCTCTTCGTCTACCTCGACGACATCCTCATCACCAGCCCTAGCAAAGAGGAGCACTTCTGCCATTTGCGCACCCTCTTTACACGCCTCAGTCAACACGGTTTGATTATCAACCCGGCCAAGTGCCAGTTCGGCCTGCAGCGGATTGATTTCTTGGGCCACCGCATTACATCAGATGGCGCAATTCCCTTACAGACGAAGGTCGAGGCAGTTACATCTTTCCCGCGCCCGCAGACCGTCAAGACCCTACAAGAGTTCCTCGGGATGGTCAATTTTTATCACCGGTTCGTCCCTAAGGCGGCCCTGCTTATGCAGCCCTTGTACGAGGCCCTCAAGGCCAAGTCCGGTAAGGATCCGATCAGCTGGACGGCCAAGATGGACCGAGCGTTCGCCGACACCAAAGGCGCCTTGGCCAACGCAACCATGCTGGCGTACCCGCTTCCAGGTGCCACCATCGCCCTTACCACCGACGCGTCGGACTACACAATCGGCACAGTGCAGGAACAGTGGGTGAATGGGACGTGGCAACCGCTGGCGCTTTTCAGCCACCAACTACGGCGAAACGAAAGAAAGTACAGCACTTTCGACCGGGAGTTGCTGGCCTTTTTTCTAGCCATCCGCCATTTCCAGTTCTTACTAGCGGGACGTCCGTTCACGGCTTTTGTAGTCCACAAGCCACTAACGTTCACTATGGCCAAGACCGCCGCACCGTGGTCAGATCGGCAACAACGTCACCTGACGTTCATTTCAGAATTCACCACGGACATTCAGCATTTTTCCGGTAAGGACAACCTGGTGGCGGATTGCCTCTTCCGCGCGACTGTTCACGCAGTCCAACTCGGAATCGACTATGCCCTAATGGCTGCGGATCAAGCCTCGGACCCAGAGGTCCAATCATACAGAACCAGCCCCTCTAGCTTCCAAGCGGCCGACGTCAAATTCCATGCCGCAGGCACCACGCTACTTTGCGACGTCTCCATGGGAGCTCCCCGCCCTATCGTACCAGTCGCCTGGCGCCAAAAAGTGTTCGACGCCATACACGGGTTGTCGCACCCTGGCATGAAGGCCTCGCAAAGGCTGATGTCGTCAAAATTCGTCTGGAGGGGTATGCACATGGATGTCCGCGACTGGGCCAACACCTGCGTGGTCTGCCAAAAGGCCAAGGTACAGCGTCATGTAAAGGCTCCATTGGCCACTTTCGTTGTTCCGGAGCGTCGGTTCGACCACGTGAATGTGGACCTCGTGGGGCCGCTTCCACCTTCTCAAGGTTTTACACACATCTTCACAATGGTAGACCACACCACTAGATGGCCAGAGGCAGTTCCTTTGATTTCCACCACTTCGGCAGACGTGGCCAGAGCTTTCATCTCCTCTTGGGTTGCTCGTTTCAGGGTACCGGCGGACATCTCTTCCGATCGTGGACCGCAGTTTTCCTCTGAGCTCTGGAACGCTGTGGCTCAGGGACTCGGCACCAAGCTACATCGCACCACCGCCTATCATCCACAGGCGAACGGCCTGTGCGAACGATTCCACAGGTCCCTCAAAGCCCCTCTGCGGGCCAGTCTTCAAGGCGCGGGGTGGGTGGACAGACTTCCATGGGCCCTTTTAGGTCTTCGTACGGCGCCCAAAGAAGATTTGCAATCATCCTCGGCGGAACTCGTATATGGCCAGCCACTACGAGTACCAAGGGATTTCCTCCCGTCTCCAACAGAGCCATGGTCCGCATCCCAGCAACTCGTCAGTCACCAGGAGGCAGCCAGATGTTTTGCTCCAGTGCCTACGTCGCATCACGGCTTACAGAGCTCCCATGTTCCAGCTGAGCTGAAGAGTGCCGAGTACGTGTTTATCCGCCACAACGCTCACCGGGATCCGCTCAAGCCCCCTTACACTGGTCCCTTCCGCGTCATAGAGCTGGGAGACAAAACCTTTTCGGTTGATATCGGAGGTAAACAGGACCACATTTTGGTTGACCAGTTGAAGCCGGCACACTTAGACCTGGACCGCCCAGTCGAGATCGCTCAACCGCCAAAACGTGGCCAACCGCCCACAGTCGCCGTGCCAGATCCACCACAACTGCCCGCCAGCTCGACCACCATCCATCAGCTTCCACTTCAGGGTTACAGAAGTCGCTCGGACAGGCTTGTCAGGCCTCCTCGCCGTCTCACTTTTTCTGTTAAAGACAATTCTGGGGGGGCGCATGTGGCGGAGCCCTAAAGGACACAGATCGTTTGTATATAATTCCCTTTAACAACATGTTAGCTACAGCCTGAGTCTGTATCTTTATTTATACTGTTTACTTGTACAGAGCGTGATTACTTTAACAGCACGGGTAAACGCGATGACGTCACGCCGTTCATCACGTGATCCCCCACTGGCAGGAAGAACGTGATGACGTCATGATGTCAACCACGGGACCGCCCGAGCAGTCCTCGCGGAGCCTCCGAACTGAGCAGACCTACACTCGATGTTCTCCTGTAGTTACTTGTTTAAACCTGTTAGTTTCCATTAAACTTCGTTTTGTTTGATCGCCTGAGTGGACCTCAGTCTTTGGATAGGAACTAGACATTCCTACAGTGTAAGACTTTTGAGGTTTGATGCTTCTGAGCCACACTTTCAGGTGTGATGCCCATGAACCAAGAGTTATCACAAAACTAACCAATCAAATTGATCAAACAATTTTATCAGTTCTTCCCAAGCCATCAAACTATATACAGCTAATAATTCCATTTAGAATGCAATAAGTACTTTTAAAAATTACATAATTTTTTTAGGGATGTACTAAACCTGGCTCTATGGATGGATGCCAGACACAGATTTTTTTTTAATTAGAAAAATAAATATATGTTAATTTATTTTTCAGGAATGTTCCCAGGACACTCTGGTCCTCCAGGACCTGGTGAGTTTTTTTGAATGAAAGCTTATCTCATTTTAAGATGTCTCTGAGAGATGTGGTAAGGTGCTAGATAAATGTAAGAGTTTCTTTGTCAAATACAAATTACCCGACAATTGCAAGCAGTTTTTTCCTTTGTATCTACTTTAATTACTTGCAAAAGCAATGGTCTTTTCAATTGGCACACCTGATAAGTATACTTATTGCCACGTAACCCAGAAGATACAGCAGTGATGTTCAGTGATGAAATACTTTCAGCTACTTTAGTTAAACTTGATTACACATTGATTCTCATATTTGTACCTAAAGGTTTCCTAACCACTTCCACTTCTGGTGAGACCCAGCTTGATCATTTATTGTTTCATATATTTGTAGTAATATACCTTTCAACCATGTACATTTACATATGAAGATACAAAAGGAAAAGACCAGCTGGTCCATCAAGCCTGCCCCACGCTCATGTTGACCGGACCATCATGACTAAGCTCTTCCTCCTGTCCTCCACCCTCGCAGCCATGTAATCTCCCGGGAAAGGCAAAAAAATCAGAGAAAAAACCCAGGGCCAATAACTGAAAAATGCTCTGGAAAATTCCTCTCCGACCCACTGAGGTTGTCAAAGCCAGTCCAGGAGATCACATGGGCTAAGTCCTATCTATAAAGACACTTATCTTCTGTATGATGTGATCTCCGACCCAGACAAGAACTGGTCCAGTTCCCCCTTGAAGGCGTACATTGAGTCAACAACCTCCACACCAGACGGCAACGTATTCCAGAGGCTCACTACTCTCTGGGAAAAGATGAATCGCCTTACTATTGAACTATGGAAGATTTGGGCAAGGCGTCTAATCTCTTTAATGACCTTTGAATGTATATTAGCCAGACCTGGTACTCTATCAATTTTGAGCTTGCCTAATCTATCCAAGATGACAATACTATCTATTTTAATAATAATGCCATTCAATACAGAGCACTGCCCCCATCCCCCACCGCTCACCCCAATCTGGAACATAAGCATCATCAGGAGTAGAGACTGATGCAAAATAGTCATTTAGCATTTCTGGCATAACCTGAGAATCAGTTTGAATCTGCCCTACAGTACCCTTTAGTGGCCCTATATGGTCCTTAATGGACTTCTGATTTCTGACATAGCTGAAAAAATCTTTACTATTACTACCATAATTTTCATTTGTTTTTTCCAACCCACCATTGCAAGCAGTTTTTTCCTGTGTATCTACTTCCATTACTTGCAAAAGCATTGATCTTTTTAATTGGCACACCTGATAAATATACTTATTGCCATGTAACCCAGAAGATCCAGCAGTGATGTTCAGTGATGAAATAACTTAAGCTACTTTAGTTACTTGATTACACACCGATTCTCATATTATTCTCTACTGATTTCATATACCGTGTTGACCATTTATTGTTTCATATAATTGTATTAATATAACTTTGAATCACGTACATTTACATACAAAATTGACGGGCAGGAAAAGATCAGCTGGTAACTCAAGCCTGCCCCATGCTCATGTTGACCGGAGCATCATTACTAAACACTTCCTCCCTTCCTGCATCCCTGCAGCTCCCTCTTGAAGGCATACAGATAGTCATCACCCACTGCACCAGCTGGTAACATATTCCAGAGGCTAACTATTCTTTGGGAAAAGAAGAACTGCCTAATATCCAGTCTATTCCTACTCTTACATAGTTAAATTATCTCCCCAATCTGCTAAACTTAAATAACCTATCCATAGGGATGCTATCCTATCCTTTCGTTTTTTTATATACCTCTATCAGGTCCCCTTTAAGTCTATGCTGCTTTAAGGTATTTGATCCTATCTGAGTAGCACAGGTTCTTTAAGCTAGGGGTCATTTTTGCAGCTCTCCTCTGGACCTTTTCCACATGGGGGGTCCAAAACTGGGCACAGTACTCCAGATGCGGTCTGACCAGCGATCTATATAGTGACAGATTGATCCCCTTGGATTTATACTGCATGGTTCCATTAATACAATCTAATTCGCTGTTAGCTTTAGCTACAATTTCTCTATTTGGACCAAATCTTATCTATAAAGACACTTACCTTTGAAATGATGTGATGTCAGCCACAGCCATTAACTGGCCAAACTCCCTCTTGAAGGCATACAGATAGTCATCAACCTCCGCACAGCTCATTTTATCGACACTGCATTTATCCAGAGTAAATGCCATTTGCCATTGTGTGGTCCATTCCCCTAGCACATCTGCCATAACCTGAGAACTGGATTGTCATAAAAACCCATCGAGTTTTTTGATGAGGTAACAGAGAAAGTTGATGAGGGCAATGCGGTTGGCGTGGTGCACATGGAGTTCCAAAAGGCGTTTGATAAAGTACCACATAATAGGCTTGCCAGCAAAGTTAGAGCCCACAGAATAAAAGGGACAGTGGCAGCATGGATACGAAATTGGCTAAGTGACAGAGTAGTGGTGAATGGCTGTTTTTCGGACTGGAGGAAGGTACACAGTGGTGTTCCCCAGGAGTCAGTACTAGGACCACTCCTTTTCTTGATAGATATTTATGGTTTGGACTTGGGTGTACAGGGCACAATTTCAAAATTTGCAGATGACAGAAAACTTGGAAGTATAGTGAACAGTGAAGAGGATAGTGATAGACTTCAAGAAGACAAAGACAGGCTGGTGAAATTGGCAGACATGTGGCAGATTAAATTTAACGCAGAAAAGTGCGAAGTGATACATTTTGGTATGAAGAACGAGGAGAGGACTTAAAAACTAAAGGGTACATTCCAAACGGGGGTGCCTGAAGAGAGAGAGCTGGGGGTATATGTGCACAAATCTTTGAAGGTGGCAGGGCTGGTTGAGAAAGCGGTTAAAAAAGCATACGGGACACTGGGCTTCATAAATAGAGACGTGGAGTACAAAAGCAAAGATGGCCTTAGAGAGGGTGCAGAAAAGATTTACAGGAATGATTCCAGGGATGAGGAACTTCAGTTAGGATTCTTACAGGACTAGACAGGGTAGATATTTCCCCTCGCTGGGGAATCTAGAACCAAGGATCACAGTCTCAGAATAAGGGGTCGGCCATTTAGGACTGAGATGAGGAGAAATGTCTTCACTCAGAGGGTGGTGAATCTTTGGAATTCTCTACCCCAGAGGGCTGTGGAGTCTCAGTCATTGAGTATATTCAAGACAGAGATCGATAGATTTTTGAATATTAAAAGAATCAAGGGATATGGGGATGGTGCAGGAAAGTGGAGATGTGGTAGAAGATCAGCCATGATCTTACTGAATGGCGGAGTAGGCTCGAAGGGCCAAATGGCTTACTCCTCCTATTTCTTATGTTAAGTTCTTATGTAGTTACGTGGATAGACTGGAGAAGCTGGGGTTCTCCTTAGAGCAGAGACGGTTCAAAAAAGGTGGTAGAGAGAAAACGGGGAATTATAGACCGGTAAGCCTGACATCGGTAGTGGGGAAAATGCTAGAGTCCATTATAAAAGATGTAATAGTAGAGCACTTGGAAAACAGTGACAGGATCGGACAAAGTCAACATAGATTTACAAAAGGTAAATCATGCTTGACTAATCTACTGGATTTTTTTGAGGATGTAACTGGTAAAATAGATAAGGGAGAAGCATTGGATGTGGTGTATTTGGACTTTCAGAAGGCTTTCGATAAGGTCCTGCATAAGAGATTAGCGTGTAAAGTTAAGGCACATGGGATTGGGGGCAAGGTATTGACTTGGTTAGAGAACTGGTTGGCAGACAGAAAGCAAAGGGTTGGAATAAACAGGTCTTTTTCCGAGTGGCAGGCAGTGACTAGTGGGGTACCGCAGGGATCGGTCCTTGGACCCCAGCTATTCACAATATATATTAATGATCTGGACAAGGGAACTAGATGTAATATCTCCAAATTTGCAGACGACACTAAACTGGGTGGGCATGTGTGCTGTGAGGAGGATGCCGAGAAACTCCAGGATGATTTGGACAGGTTGGGTGATTGGGCAGAAGCATGGCAGATGCAATATAACGTGGATAAATGTGAGGTTATCCACTTTGGTGGCAAAAAGAGGAAGGCAGATTATTATCTGAATGGCAATAGATTGGGAGAAGGGGAAGTGCAACGAGACCTGTGCACTAGTCGCTGAAGGTAAGCATGCAGGTGCAGCAGGCGGTTAAGAAGGCAAATGGTATGTTGGCCTTCGTAGCGAGAGGGTTTGAATACAGGAACAAGGACGTCTTGCTACAGTTGTACAGGGCCTTGGTGAGACCACATCTTGAGTATTGTGTGCAGTTTTGGTCGCCTTATCTGAGGAAGGATGTTCTTGCCATGGAAGGAGTTCATCGAAGATTCACCAGGCTGATACCTGGGATGGCAGGAATGACGTATGAGGAGAGATTGGGTCGATTGGGCTTATACTCGCTGGAATTTAGAAGAATGAGAGGGGATCTCATTGAAACTTATAAAATTCTGACAGGACTGGACAGACTAGATGCAGGAAGGATGTTCCCGATGGTCGGGGAGTCCAGAACCAGGGGTCACAGTCTAAGGATAAGGGGTAAGCCAGTTAGGACAGAAATGAGGAGGAATTTCTTCACCCAGAGAGTGGTGAACCTGTGGAATTCTCTACCTCAGAAGGCAGTAGAGGCCAATTCATTAAATATATTCAAGAAGGAGTTGGATATACTTCTTAAGTCTAAAGGGATCAAGGGGTATGGGGAGAAACCAGGGACCGGGTACTGAATTTGAATGATCAGCCACGACTGCATTGAATGGCGGAGTAGGCTCGAGGGGCCGAATGGCCTACACCTGCTCCTATCTTCTATGTTTCTATGTTTGAGAGGAGATTTGATAGATTTATTCAAAATCATGAGGGATCTCGATAGAGTAGATAGAGAGAAACTGTTCCCATTGGTGGAAGGATCGAGAACCAGACAACACAGATTTAAACTGATTGGTAAACGAACCAAAGACGACATGAGGAAAAACATTTTTAGGCAGCGAATGGTGAGGATCCGGAATGCACTACCTGAAAGGGTGGTGGAGGCAGCCCCAATCATGGCTTTCAAAAGGGAATTGGATCAATACCTGAAGGAAATAAATTTGCAGGGCTACGGGGAAAGGGCGGGGGAGTGGGACTAGCTGAAGTGCTCTTGCAGAGAAACAGCACGGGCTGTAACCATTCTATGATTCTATGGTTAACTAATGCCATTTAGGGAAGGAAATCTGCCATCCTTACCTGGTCTGGCCTAAATGTGACCCACAGAAAACTGCCCTCTGAAATAGCCTAGCAAGCAACTCAGTTGTATCAAAAGCGCGACGAAAAACTAGAGTGAGAATAAAACTGTAGTGTATGTACCTTTAAGAGAGAACTACTTTGACAGCTCCTGTATACTGTAGTACCGGCAGTGACCACACCTGTATATAAGCCTTGAGCATGCCTCTGTACTGTCAGTCTTGAGACTACCCTACTCCAGTAAACACCTGTTGATTGTTAAGTTACAGCCTCCGTGTAGTTATTGGAAAACATCATACTTTAAGAATCACGAATTCAACAGTGGCGACGAGGTCGATTCGAATCTGCCTGCAACTCTGCATTTCCCTTCAAGGATTCGCTCCGGGAGGGCGGTGGAAGAAAGTCGAGGCCAGAAGCATGGGCGTCGACCACGAGCAACCGCCCAGTCATCCGGCAGAGAGTGAACATCGCAGGGGAGGCTGTTGAGAGCCGGGCTTGGTTCCCCAGCCACGACGATCCAGCAACAGACTGGCAACAGGTACAGCGCAGACCCTTCCCGGACAGCGGCGGCTGGAGCCGACCGACGGCATAGAAAAAGCCGAGCAGCATCGACGGGGTAAGAGAGAGGGTGAAGCGCACAGGGCGCGGCCAAGGGTTGAAAACCGAGCGGCGTCGAGGAAAAACAAACAGAGAGAGAGAGAGAGGGTAAAGCAGCAGCCGGGTTCAGGACCGAGCGATGGCAACGGGAAAGGCGCACAGAAGAACGCGCAGAGCACAGCCAGGGCTCAAGGGCTGAACCGCGTCCGCGGGGAGAAGAAGGGAGAGCGCGGGAGACGCCATTGAGCCGCGGAGAAGAAGGGAGAGCGCGGGAGACGCCATTTTTAAAGCCGCAGCGGAGAAGAAGGGCGAGCGCGGGAAGAAAGGAAAGCGCGGGAGACGCCATTTTGTGCCAGCGGAGAAGAAGGGAGAGCGCAGGAGACGCCATTTTAGACAGTTAAATCACACCCAGGGATGCCGAAGAGTGGCAGTATCACTGCGTTCGACAATGAAGTCGAAGATTGGGCGACATATGTGGAACGCATTGAGGTGTACTGCAGGGCGAATGAAGTGCCAGATGCTAGGAAAGCACTGGTTTTGTTAAATTCCATGGGTGCAAAAACTTATGGCTTACTGCGAATCCTAATAACCCCAGAGAAGCCCGTGGATAAGAATTTCGAAAGCATAGTGGAAATCCTACAGGACCACTTAAACTCCACACCGCTGCTGCTAGCAGAAAGATTTAAGTTCCACAAAAGGAACCAGCATAAAGACGAAAGTAATGCTGAGTACTTAACGGAACTGCGCAAGCTATCGAAACACTGCCAGTTTGGAGTGGGACTAGCAGATACGTTAAGGGACAAGTTTGTGTGTGGGCTTCAAAGTGAAGGAACCCAGAAACGGCTTCTATCAGAAAAGGATCTTACGCTGGACAAGGCTTTCAGCATGGCAGTATCACACGAAGCAGCCGCATGGGGCGCGGCAGAGATACAACGGAGACCGCAAGAATATGGCACCAATGAAATGTCATATGGAGCAGGGAAGTGTTATCGCTGCGGCAGAACAACACACGACCAGAAGGATTGTTGGTTCAAGGACCAAGTGTGCAGACAGTGTGGAAAAGCAGGACACATAGCAAGAGTCTGCAGGTCAGGGAAGAAAACCAGCAGCAAGAAATCTCCACAGGAGAAGTACAAAAAGGTACATAAGGTGATGAACAGTAGTTCATACGAACAGAAAAGTGATACAGACTCCGGAAGCAAGGAGCTGGGTTGTCTGAAACTACATAAGGTAATCAAAATGGAGGATCACCAGACTATCTGGGTCACACTCAAGATAGACGGAGTCCAAGTGAAAATGGAATTGGACACTGGATCAGCCCTAACAGTCATAAACCAAAGGGACTACAAGCGGCTATTTTCACATATACCCTTGAAAGCTACAGAGATTGTCTTGAAGACGTACACGGGGCAAAAAGTCTACCCCAAAGGAAAAATAAGGGTGAAAGTGATATACAAAGGCCAGGAAATACCTAAAATGGACCTATATGTATTGCCAGATGGAGGACCACCACTACTAGGACGTGAATGAATCTGGAAGATACAATTAGATTGGCATTCCATACAGGCACTGAAGGTTGAGGCCAAAAAGGATGACGACGTCACACCTGGACGACTGTCAAAAATGCTAACTGACGCACAAGAAGTGTTCCAGGAGGGACTCGGAACACTAAAAGGCATAACAACAACGATTAAAATGGAGGAAAATGCAAGCCCAAAGTTTTTTAAGGCCAGACCGGTGCCTTATGCGATCCGACCAGCCGTCGAAGCAGAGCTGGAAGGGTTGGAACGTTCAGGAGTACTGTCCAAAGTAGACGGGAGCGAGTGGGCTACACCCATCGTTCCTGTAATGAAGAGGTCGTTGAGAGGCCTGGGGAACCAAAGAAGGTCCGCATCTGTGGGGATTTTAAGGTGACAGTGAACCCAGTCCTTCACACGGTACAATATCCGCTTCCACGGATTGAGGATATTTTCGCCTCGCTATCTGTAGTTAAACGCTTCACCAAAATTGATCTGGCCCAGGCGTACGTGCAAATGGAGGTAGAAGAAGCCTCAAAACAATACCTCACGATCAACACTCATAAAGGTCTCTACCAATACAACCGGCTGGTGTTCAGTGTAGCATCGGCTCTGGCTATTTGGCAAAGGGCAATGGATCAAGTCCTGCAAGGGATTCCAGGGACCCAGTGTTATTTGGACGACATCCTGGTCACGGGCGAAAATGACAGTGATCACCTCGCCAACCTGGAGAAGGTGCTCACTAGATTAAAGGAATATGGGCTACGAGCTAATCGCCACAAGTGCAAGTTTTTCCAGAAGCAGATCTCGTATTGTGGCCACGTTATTGATGAAGAGGGGTTACATAAGACCCCTGAAAAGATTGAGACAGTAGTCAAGGCTCCAGCACCGGGAAATGTGTCACAACTGAGGTCGTTCCTCGGGCTGGTGAACTACTACCATAAGTTCTTACCAAATTTGTCTACAGTATTACACCCACTGAACACCCTACTGCAAACGGGGGTACCATGGAAGTGGAATGACGAATGAAAACGAGCTTTCCAGAAGTGCAAAGAATTGATCACATCAAAAGAGGTGTTGGCCCATTTCAACCCAGCACTACCAATTCGGTTGGCATGTGATGCATCACCCTATGGTATTGGAGCGGTGCTGTCGCACAAATTCCCAGATGGGTTGGAGAGGCCAGTAGCCTTTGCGTCTCGGTCACTAACCTCTTCCGAGCGCAACTACGCCCAGATCGACAGGGAGGCTCTCAGCCTAGTATGGGGAGAAAAATAATTCAACCACTATCTGCATGGACAGATGTTCACCTTGCTGACTGACCACCAACCACTTTTCTCCATCTTTAATCCAAAGAAGGGCGTTCCGGTGATGACTGCACAACGGTTACAAAGATGGTCCCTTTTTCTAGGGGCGAACCAATATGAAATAGAATATAAAGGCACGAAACAGCATGGAAATGCTGATGGGCTATCACGCTTGCCACTGCCTACTGTGGAGGAAGCACTAGCAGTGGGCCCTATCGAGATATTTTATTCATCAATAATTGAACGATTGCCAGTAACTAACGCGGATATAGAGAAGGAGACCCGCAATGATCCGACACTGTCTCGGGTATATGATTTGACGGTGAGGGGATGGCCAACACGTGGCGACTCACTGTTGCCAGCATTCTCATCCAGAAGAGAACAGCTGTCAGTATGCCAGGGGACAGTGATGTGTGGATCCCGAGTGGTAAATCCACCCAAGTTAAGGGAGAGAGTGCTCAATGAGCTTCACGAAGGTCATCTGGGAGGGGTGAAAATGAAAAGCCTTGCTAGGGCTTATGTGTGGTGGCCGGGGATTGATCAACAAATCGAGGACCTAACCAAGAGCTGCTCAGGATGCCAGAAGGTCCAAAATGCACCACCACATGCCCCTCTACACCCATGGGAGTGGCCCTCCTCTCCATGGCAACGGGTGCATACTGATTTTGCTGGTCCATTCATGGACTCAATGTTCTTAATAGCAGTGGATGCGCACTCGAAATGGCCTGAGGTGATAAAAATGTCCTCAACCACTACAGAGAAAACGATTGCAGTCCTACGGACCATATTTGCCAGGAACGGCTTGCCAGAGCAGATTTGCTCTGATAATGGACCACAGTTTGTGTCCGAAGAGTTTCGGAAATTTATGAGAAGGAATGGGGTAAGGCATTACACATCCGCCCCGTATCATCCAGCCACAAATGGATTGGCTGAGAGGTTCGTACAAACCTTTAAAAAGGCGATAAAGGCCATGTGCGATGATGAAATTCCACTACAGCATAAGGTGGACAATTTCCTGTTAGCCTACAGAAATGCGACACATGCAGTTACCAACCAGACCCCAGCCATGATGTTCTTTAACCGAAGGTTGAGATCTCATCTGGATTTGCTCAGACCAAATGTGCGAAGAAATGTTGAGGATAAACAATTCCAGCACATCAATGAGAAGCCGACAAGGAGCTTCAATTTAGGACAACCAGTCTTGGCCTGTGACTACCGAACAGAGAAATGGCAACCCGGAACGATATGCACACGGCAGGGGCCATTAATGTACACAGTGGATGTCGGGGAGAACATTGTGAGACGCCACGTCGACCAGATCTTAGCGTCACAGAACCGAGTCAACCCCATGTCTCGCGTACCTGGGGATGAACCTGACATACCGGTAGCATCTACCTCAAACAGTAGCAGTGGAAACTGATGAACTAACCAACGAAAGGGGGCCAGAATCACCTCCGCACCAAGAACAAGAACCTCAGGAAAGGCGCTATGCAGAAAGGATCAGGAAGCCGCCCCAAAGACTGAATCTACAATGGACTATTTCTGTTTAATGTGCATGTTAAAGTGTTAATTGTTATTTGAATATTATGGGTACTGCTAATCTAAAAGGGGAGGAATTGTAGTGTATGTACCTTTAAGAGAGAACTACTTTCACAGCTCCTGTATACTGTAGTACCGGCAGTGACCACACCTGTATATAAGCCTTGAGCATGCCTCTGTACTGTCAGTCTTGAGACTACCCTACTCCAGTAAACACCTGTTGATTGTTAAGTTACAGCCTCCGTGTAGTTATTGGAAAACATCATACTTTAAGAATCACGGATTCAACATAAACCAGAGGGACCACCCGGCAATGACCTAGGCACCGGATTCGGACGTGACAAAGGCACACCCAGCCCAGTCAACTCTGTCATAACCTGAGAACCGGATTCTTATAAAAACCCATTGAGTTTTTTGATGAGGTAACAGAGGGGGTTGATGAGTGCAATGCGATTGATGTGGTGTATATGGAGTCCAAAAGGCGTTTGATAAAGTACCACATAATAGGTTTGCCAGCAAAGTTGAAGCCCACAAAACAAAGGGAACAGTGGCAGCATGGATACGAAATTGGCTAAGTGACAGGAAACAGAGAGTAGTGGTGAACAGTTGTTTTTCTGACTGGTGTAAGAAATACAGTGGTGTTCCCCAGGGGCCGATACCAGGACCACTGTTTTTCTTGATATATATTGACCCAGAAATTCGGGTCTCCACAGGTGAGTACGCACAGGGTACTCACCCGTAAGCCCAATGGAAGTGCCGGTTTCGTGCATGCACTGCGCATGCGCGGGAAACCGGCACTTCCGTTCCCCTGAAAGAAAGGGTTCAGTGGTCGAACACGTGCGCAGGAGAGGCAGCGCGTGCGCATTGAACTTACGTTTTTTTTACAGGTTTTCCCGGGAGGGTAAGTCTCTAGGAGTTACACTTTTAAAAAGCAGGCGTAAGGCCTGCTTTTTACAAGGTAAGTGGAGAATTAATTAAAATTAAAACATTTTTTCCACAGCTTTATTATTTTTAAATACTTGAAAGAAAGGTAAGTTTATTTTTCGCCCCGTTAGAAAATGTAATTAATTTTTTCAAAAATTAAAATTATTGTTTAAAATAGTTATTTCATGTAATTTATAGTTTATTTTAAAAATGTGATAGTTTTTTAAAATTTATTTGAAGATTTAGTGATGTTTTGGGGCTTATAGTATTTATAAGTTTGACAGGTCTTCCTGTCAAACTTATGAATGAAGCATTCCCTGCTACCATTGGCTCTCCATGGCCCACGTGATCCCAGGGGACGCATCGAACTAACTGCGCCCCTGGGATACGCAAGCACTGCGCGCCGGCAGTTGGAGGAGGCCCAGGATCGGAATCCCACGCGGGCCCACAGCTCAATGGCCGGCGCGATAGGTAAGTGCAGGTCGGGGGCTTGCACCCGCGGGAAGCCCCCGACCCAAATTTCTGGGCCATTAATGACTTGGACTTCATTTCAAAATTTGCAGATGACACAAAAGTTGGAAGTATAGTGAGGAGGATTGTGACAGAATTCAAGAAGACATAGATAGGCTGGTGAAATGGGCGGACATGTTGCAGATGAAATTTAACGCAGAAAAGTGCGAAGTGATACATTTTGGTAGGAAGAACAAGGAGAGGCAATATAAACTAAAGGGTACAATCCTAAAGTGGGTGCATGAACAGAGAGACTTGGAGGTATATGTGCTCAAATGGGTGAAGGTGGCAGGGCAGGTTGAGAAAGCAGTTAAAAAAGCATACGGGATTCTGGGCTTCATAAATATAGGCATAGAGTACAAAAGCAAGGAAGTTATGATGAACCTTTATAAAACACTGGTTTGGCCTCAAATGGAGTATTGTGTCCAATTCTGGGCACCGTACTTTAGGAAGGATGTGAAGGCCTTAGAGAGGGTGCAGAAAAGATTTACAGGAATTATTCCAGGGATGATGGACTTCAGTTATACGGATAGACTAAAGAACCTGGGGTTATTCTCCTTCGAGCAGAGAAGGTTGAAAGGAGATTTGATAGAGGTTTTCAAAATCATGATGGGTCTGGACAGAGTAGATAGAGAGAAACTGTTCCCATTGGTGTAAAGGTCGAGAACCAGAGGACACAGATTTAAAGTGATTGGCAAAAGAGCCAAAGACGACATGAGGGAATACATTTTTACGCACCGAGTGGTTAGGATCTGCAATGCACTACCTGACAGGGTGGAGGAGGCAGACCCAATCGTGGTTGTCAAAAGTGAATTGGACAAGTACCTGAAGGAAAAAAAATTGCAGGGCTACGGGGAAAGTGCAGGGGAGTGGGACTAGCTGAAGTACTCTTGCAGGGAGCCGGCACGGGCTCGACGGGCTGAATGGCCTCCTTCTGTTTCTGTAACTATGGTTAACTAATGCCCTTTAGGAAAGGAAATCTGCCGTCCTTATCTGGGCTGGCCTAAATGTGACCCACGGAAAACTGCCCTCTGAAATAGCCTAGCAAGCAATTCAGTTGTATCAAAAGCGCTACGAAAAACTAGAATGACAATAAAACCAGACAAACCACCCAGCATCGACCTAAGTATCGGATTCGGACGTGACAAAAGCATACCCAGCCCAGTCGACCCTGCAAAGCCCTCCTCACCAACATTTGTGCTGAGCAACATCCTGACACAGTCATACTAACAGAATCATACCTCTCAGACAACGTCCCAGACTCCTCCATCACCATCCCTGGGTATGCCTTGCCCCACCGACAGGACAGACCAACCAGAAGTGGTGGCACAGTGGTATACAGTCAGGAGGGAGTGGGCCTGGGAGTCCTCAACATTAACTCCAAACCCCATGAGGTTTCATGGCATCAGGTCAAACATGGGCAAGGAAACTTCCTATTGATTACCACCTACCGCCCTCATTCAGCTGATGAATCAGTACTCCTCCATGTTGAACACCACTTGGAAGAAGCACTGAGGGTAGCAAGGACACAGAACGTACTCTAGGTGGGGGACTTCAATGTCCAATCTGGTCTGAAGGACCTAGCTGCCAGAATGGGCCTGCGGCAAGTAGTGAGAGAACCAACATGAGGGAAAAATCTACTTGGACTCGTCCTCACCAATCTGCCTGTCGCAGATGCAACTGTCCATGGCAGTAATGGTAGGAGTAACTACAAGAGAAAGTCTAACCACCTCCCCTTGACATTACCATCGTCAAATCCCCCACCATCACCATTGACCAGAAACTTAACTGAACCAGCCACCTATGTACTGTGACTACAAGAGCAGTCAGAGGCTAGGTATTCTGTGGCGAGTGACCCCTCTCCTGACTCCCCAAAAACCTTTCCAAAAACTACAAGGCACAAGTGAGGAATGTGTTGGAATACTCTTCACTTGCCTGGATGAGTGCAGCTCCAACAACACTTACGAACCTCGACTACATACAGGACAAAGCGGCCCGCTTGATTGGCACCCCATTCACCCCTGATCTCTACCACCTAGAAGGACAAGGGCAACAGGGGCATGGGAACACCAGCACCTGTCCCACCAAGTCACACACCATCCTGACTTAGAAATATATCACCGTTACTTCATCGTCGCTGGGTCAAAATCCTGGAACTCCCTACCTAACAGCACTATGGGAGTACCTTTACTTCACATACTGCAGCGGTTCAAGAAATCAGCTCATCACCACCTTCTCGAGGGCAATTAGGGATGGGCAATTAATGCTGGCCTTGGCAATTACACCCCCATCCCGTGAATGAAAAAAAAAATTACATACTAGACACATTTTCTTTTCAAATTATATAAATAGATACACATGTTCAGTTATTTTTCAGAAAATATCGTGGCACAGCAACAAAGATTTCATGGTTCTCCGGGATATGCAATGTGTAATTTTTAAAAAACAAATATTAACCTTATTTTGAAGTGTTTCTGAGAGATGTGGTGAGCTGCTAACAAGTGTAAGAAATTCTTTGTCAAATACAAATATGTTAAAGAAACCATGATTTCAAGTCATTGCCACCTCACTTACCAAGGTTTAAAGGATTGGGTCTGGTAGCTGTGTAAGCAGAAGGAGCAGGTGCCAGAGCTAGAATACCAGAGGAAGAAAGTATGCCTATGGGAGTAGGAATGAGAATGTCAGAGGAAGCAAAAACCAAAATGCCAGCAGGAGATGGAAAGACGTGCATTACTTTATACATTCACAGCAGTCCTAGTTGAGTGATGGCTCCAAGGAATTGTAATCGGTTACATGACTGAAGGAGATTTATGTTTGGGTAGTTTGTAACTTTAAATTGTTGTGTGACGACTCCTGGGAATTGTAATTGTTTACAGATAACTGGTTATTTGAAGCAATCATGATTGTATGTTTTGTCCCACGGAGATATAACATTTTAAAGGTCATGTGGCGGAGCCACTAAAGGACTCAGATCGTTTGTATATAATTCCCTTTAACAACATGTTAGCTACAGCCTGAGTCTGTATCTTTATTTATACTGTTTACTTGTACAGAGCGTGATTACTTTAACAGCGCGGGTAAACACGATGATGTCACGCCGTTCATCACGTGATCCCCCACTGGCGGGAAGAACGTGATGACGTCATGACCTCAACCACGGGACCGCCCAAGCAGTCCTCGCGGAGCCTCCGAACTGAGCAGACCTACACTCGATGTTCTCCTGTAGTTACTTGTTTAAACCTGTTAGTTTCCATTAAACTTCGTTTTGTTTGATCGCCTGAGTGGACCTCGGTCTTTGGATAGGAACTAAACATTCCTACATTGGTGACCCCGGCTTTTGCGAACGGTTTTCGCAGAAGATACTCAACATGGAAACGAACGCCGTTACCTTGAAGCTACTGCAGTTCTGGGAGCAACAACCAGCCGCGTGGTTCATCCAGGCTGAAGCCCAGTTCGCCATCAGGGACATCGTTGCGGATCAGACCAGTTATTATTACGTGGTCTCCGCCCTTGACAGCGCCACAACCTCGCGGATCGTCAGCCTACTTGGTAGTCCGCCTACTGATCGCAAGTATGACACGTTAAAGGCACGGTTGCTACAGGTCTTCGGGCTCACGAAGTCAGAGCGCGCCCGGCTGCTGCTCGCTATGCCCGGCCTCGGGGACTCCAAGCCGCCCGAGCTCATGAGCCAAATGCTCACACTCCTCGGTTCCGGACCGGAATGCTTCCTCTTCAGGGAGCTATTCCTCAGCCAACTACCGAAGCAAATTCAGGCTGCCCTAGCCAGGTCCGAAGTCACAGACTGCGTGGAGCTTGCTGCCCAGTGGACAAGATTTTCGCGGTGATACAGCAGTACTGCGCTACCACGAGGCGCCCATCCCCCACAGACGCTGCTCCAGCTCCTCAATCAGCGGGGCTGTGCTTTTACCACACCCGTTTTTGCACGAAAGCAAGATGCTGCCGCCCTCCCTGCAGCTTTTCGCTCAAAAAAAAAACATCTACAGCAACCCTGGCGAAAGAGGACCGGGTCTAACGAGCGCCCCGCGGCTGCGATGGCCATCGGAAATTCGGGAAAGCTTCTCTTCATCACCAACTCCCTATCTGGTCGACGTTTCCTTTGCGACACCGGGGCGCAGTGTAGCATCCTACCAGCGTCAAATCTCAATATACAAGCTGGGGGCCACGGCCCCTCCCTCGTGGCGGCTAATGGCGCGGACTTTTGGACCTTCGGAAGGCGGCGGGTCCAGGTGTGTTTTGGCAGCCAGTGCTTCCACTGGGAATTCATCACGGCCAAAGTCTCGCAGGCCATCCTCGGGGTGGATTTTTTGTGCGCCAACGGCCTCCTGGTCGATGTCAGGCACCGCCGGTTGATCAATGAGGCCACGTTCCACTCCATCCCGTGCCACCGCGGTAACGCCATGCCGCGCACTGTCTCCTGTGTGTTCCCACCTCCAGATGACTTCACTCGCCTCCTCGGAGAGTTCCCAGATCTGACCAGGCCCAATTTCTCCTCCTCGGCCACGAAACATGGTGTAGAACATCACATCACCACTACTGGCCCCCCAGTTTATGCAAGAGCCCGACGACTCGAACCCGGCAAGCTCGCAGCTGCGAAAGCGGAGTTCGACACGATGGAGCGGCTGGGGATTATTCGCCGGTCGAATAGTCCCTGGTCTTCACCTCTCCACATTGTTCTGAAACCCGGCGGCGGATGGCGGCCATGCGGTGACTACCGACGCCTGAACGACGTCACTACTCCTGATCGGTACCCGATCCCGCATATTCAAGATTTCTCGGCCCATTTGGCGGGAAATACTTTTTTTTCAAAAGTCAACCTTGTCCGTGGTTACCACCAGGACCCGTGCACCCGCAAGACGTCCCGAAGACCGCAGCCATCACCCCATTCGGCCTGTTTGAATTTCTGCAGATGCCGTTTGGCTTGAAGAACGCTGCACAGGCTTTCCAGCGCTTGATGGACTCCGTGCTTTGGGACCTAAAATTCCTCTTCGTCTACCTCGACGACATCCTCATCGCCAGCCCTAGCAAAGAGGAGCACTTCTGCCATTTGCACACCCTCTTTACATGCCTCAGTCAACACGGTTTGATTATCAACCCGGCCAAGTGCCAGTTCGGCCTGCAGCGGATTGATTTCTTGGGCCACCGCATCACATCAGATGGCGCAATTCCCTTACAGACGAAGGTCGAGGCAGTTACATCTTTCCCGCGCCCGCAGACCATCAAGGCCCTACAAGAGTTCCTCGGGATGGTCAATTTTTATCACCGGTTCGTCCCTAAGGCGGCCCTGCTTATGCAGCCCTTGTACGAGGCTCTCAAGGCCAAGTCCAGTAAGGATCCGATCAGCTGGACGGCCGAGATGGACCGGGCGTTCGTCGACACCAAAGGCGCCTTGGCCAACGCAACCATGGTGGCACACCCGCTTCCAGGTGCCACCATCGCCCTTACCACCGACGCGTCGGACTACGCAATCAGCGCAGTGCAGGAATAGTGGGTGAATGGGACGTGGCAACCGCTGGCGTTTTTCAGCCATCAACTACGGTGAAACGAAAGAAAGTACAGCACTTTCGACCGGGAGTTGCTGGCCTTTTTTCTAGCCATCCGCCATTTCCAGTTCTTACGAGAGGGACATCCGTTCACGGCTTTTGTAGACCACAGGCCACTAACGTTCGCTATGGCCAAGACCGCCGAACCGTGGTAAGCTCGGCAACAACGTCACTTGACGTTCATTTCAGAATTCACCACGGACATTCAGCATTTGTCCGGTAAGGACAACCTGGTGGCGGATTGCCTCTCCCGCGCGACTGTTCACGCAGTCCAACTCGGAATCGACTATACCCTAATGGCTGCGGATCAAGCCTTGGACCCAGAGGTCCAATCATACAGAACCAGCCCCTCTAGCTTCCAAGCGGCCGACATCAAATTCCATGCCGCAGGCACAACGCTACTTTGCAACGCCTCCATGGGAGCTCCCCGCCCTATCGTACCAGTCGCCTGGTGCCAAAAAGTGTTCAACGCCATACACGAGTTGTCACACCCTGGCATGAAGGCCTCGCAAAGGCTGATGTCGTCAAAATTCGTCTGGAGGGGTATGCACATGGATGTCCGCGACTGGGCCAACACCTGCGTGGTCTGCCAAAAGGCCAAGGTACAGCGTCATGTAAAGGCTCCATTGGCCACTTTCGTTGTTCCGGAGCGTCGGTTCGACCACGTGAATGTGGACCTCGTGGGGCCGCTTCCACCTTCTCAAGGTTTTACACACATCTTCACAATGGTAGACCACACCACTAGATGGCCAGAGGCAGTTCCTTTGATTTCCACCACTTCGGCAGACGTAGCCAGAGCTTTCATCTCCTCTTGGGTTGCTCGTTTCGGGGTACCGGCGGACATCTCTTCCGATCGTGGACCGCAGTTTTCCTCTGAGCTCTGCAACGCTGTGGCTCAGGGACTCGGCACCAAGTTACATCGCACCACCGCCTATCATCCACAGGCGAACGGCCTGTGCGAACGATTCCACAGGTCGCTCAAAGCCGCTCTGTGGGCCAGTCTTCAAGGCGCGGGATGGGTGGACAGACTTCCATGGGTCCTTTTAGGTCTTCGTACGGCGCCCAAAGAAGATTTGCAATCGTCCTCGGCGGAACTCGTATATGGCCAGCCACTACGAGTACCAAGGGATTTCCTCCCGTCTCCAACAGAGCCATGGTCCGCATCCCAGCATCTCGTCAGCCACCAGGAGACAGCCAGATGTTTTGCTCCAGTGCCTACGTCGCATCACGGCTTACAGAGCTCCCATGTCCCAGCTGAGCTGAAGAGCGCCGAGTACGTGTTTATCCGCCACGACGCTCACCGGGATCCGCTCAAGCCCCCTTACACTGGTCCCTTACGCGTCATAGAGCCGGGAGACAAAACCTTTTCGGTTGATATCGGAGGTAAACCGGTCCACATTTCGGTTGACCAGTTGAAGCCGGCACACTTAGACCTGGACCGCCCAGTCGAGATCGCTCAACCGCCAAAACGTGGCCGACCGCCCACAGTCGCTGTGCCAGATCCACCACAACCGCCCGCCAGCTCGACCACCGTCCATCAGCTTCCACTTCAGGGTTACAGAAGTCGCTCGGACAGGCTTGTCAGGCCTCCTCGCCGTCTCACTTTTGCTGTTAAAGACAATTCTCGGGGGGCGCATGTGGCGGAGCCACTAAAGGGCTCAGATCGTTTGTATATAATTCCCTTTAACAACATGTTAGCTACAGCCTGAGTCTGTATCTTTATTTATACTGTTTACTTGTACAGAGCGTGATTACTGTAACAGCGCGGATAAACGCGATGACGTCACGCCGTTAATCACGTGATCCCCCACTGGCGGGAAGAACGTGATGACGTCATGATGTCAACCACGGGACCGCCCGAGCAGTCCTCGCGGAGCCTCTGAACTGAGCAGACCTACACTCGATGTTCTCCTGTAGTTACTTGTTTAAACCTGTTAGTTTCCATTAAACTTCGTTTTGTTTGATCGCCTGAGTGGACCTCAGTCTTTGGATAGGAACTAGACATTCCTACAGTGTAAGACTTTTGAGGTTTGATGCTTCTGAGCCACACTTTCAGGTGTGATGCCCATGAACCAAGAGTTATCACAAAACTAACCAATCAAATTGATCAAACAATTTTATCAGTTCTTCCCAAGCCATCAAACTATATACAGCTAATAATTCCATTTAGAATGCAATAAATACTTTTAAAAATTACATAATTCTTTTAGGAATGTACTAAACCTACCTCTATGGATGGATGCCAGACACAGATTTTTTTTAAATTATATAAATAAATATATGTTAATTTATTTTTCAGGAATGTTCCCAGTACACTCTGGTCCTCCAGTACCTGGTGAGTTTTTTTGAATGAAAGCTTATCTCATTTTAAGATGTCTCTGAGAGATGTGGTAAGGTGCTAGATAAATGTAAGAGTTTCTTTGTCAAATACAAATTACCCGACAATTGCAAGCAGTTTTTCCCTGTGTATCTACTTTAATTACTTGCAAAAGCAATGATCTTTTCAATTGGCACACCTGATAAATATACTTATTGCCACGTAACCCAGAAGATCCAGCAGTGATGTTCAGTGATGAAATACCTTCAGCTACTTTAGTTAAACTTGATTACACATTGATTCTCATATTTGTACCTAAAGGTTTCCTAACCACTTCCACATCTGGTGAGACCCAGCTTGATCATTTATTGTTTCATGTTTGTAGTAATATACCTTTCAACCATGTACATTTACATACGAAGATACAAAAGGAAAAGACCAGCTGGTCCATCAAGCCTGCCCCACACTCATGTTGACCGGACCATCATGACTAAGCTCTTCCTCCTGTCCTCCACCCTCGCAGCCATGTAATCTCCTGGGAAAGGCAAAAAAATCAGTGAAAAAACCCAGGGCCAATAACTGAAAAATGCTCTGGAAAATTCCTCTCCGACCCACTGAGGTTATCAAAGCCAGTCCAGGAGATCACATGGGCTAAGTCCTATCTATAAAGACACTTATCTTCTGTATGATGCGATCTCTGACCCAGACAAGAACTGGTCCAGTTCCCCCTTGAAGGTGTACAGAAAGTCAACAACCTCCACACCAGACGGCAACGTATTCCAGAGGCTCACTACTCTCTGGGGAAAGATGAACTGCCTTACTATTGAACTATTGAAGATTTGGGCAAGGCGTCTAACCTCTTTAATGACTTTTCAATGTACATTAACCAGACCTGGAACTCGATCAATTTTGAGCTTGCCTAATCTATCCAAGATGACAATACTATCTATTTTAATAATAATGCCATTTAATACAGAGCACTGCCCCCATCCCCCGCCGCTCACCCCAATCTGGAGCATAAGCATCATCAGGAGTAGAGACTGGTGCAAAATAGTCATTTAGCATTTCTGGCATAACCTGAGAATCAGTTTGAATCTGCCCTACAGTATCCTTTAGTGGCCCTATATGGTCCTTAATGGACTTCTGATTTCTGACATAGCTGAAAAAACATTTACTATTATTACCACGCTTTTCATTTGTTTTTATAACCCATCATTGCAAGCAATTTTTTCCTGTGTATCTACTTTAATTACTTGCAAAAGCAATGATCTTTTTAATTGGCACACCTGATAAATATACTTATTGCCATGTAACCCAGAAGATCCAGCAGTGATGTTCAGTGATGAAATACCTTAAGCTACTTTAGTTACTTGATTAAACATTGATTCTCATATTATTCTCTACAGATATCGCTTACAAGATTGGTAAGATACAGCTTGACCATTTATTGTTTCATGTAGTTATATTAATATAACTTTGATTCACGTACATTTAAATACAAAATTGATGGGCAGGAAAAGATCAGCTGGTAACTCAAGCCTGCCCCACACTCATGATGACCGGAGCATCATTACTAAACACTTCCTCCCTTCCTCCATCCCTGCAGCTCCCTCTTGAAGGCATACAGATAGTCATCACCCACTGCACCAGCTGGTAACATATTCCAGAGGCTAACTATTCTTTGGGAAAAGAAGAACTGCCTAATATCCAGTCTATTCCTACTCTTACATAGTTAAACTTATCTCCCCAATCTGTTAAACTGGAATAATCTATCAACAGGGATGTTATCCAGCCCTTTCGTTATTTTATATACCTCTATCAGGTCACCTTTAAGTCTACGCTGCTTCAAGGTATTTGATCCTATCTGAGTAGCACAGGTTCTTTAAGCTAGGGATCATTTTTGTAGCTCTCCTCTGGACCTTTTCCAAGGCCACTATATCACCCACCACGTGGGGGGTCCAAAACTGGGCACAGTACTCCAGATGCGGTCTGACCAGCGATCTGTATAGTGACAGATTGGTGCCCTTGGATTTATACTGCATGGTTCCATTAAGACAACCCATTTCGCTGTTAGCTACAATTTCTCTACATTGGACCAAATCTTATCTATAAAGTCACTTACCTTTGAAATGATGCGATCTCAGCTCCAGTCATTAACTGGCCAAACTCCCTCTTGAAGGCATACAGATAGTCATCAACCTCCGCACAGCTCGTTTTGTCTACACTGCCTTTATCCAGATTAAATGCCATTTGCCATTGTGTGGTCCGTTCCCCTAGCATATCTGCCATAACCTGAGAATTGGTTTTTTGATGAGGTAACAGAGAAGGTTGATGAGGGCAATGCGGTTAGCGTGGTGTACATGGAGTTTCAAAATGCGTTTCATAAAGTACCACATAATAGGCTTGCCAGCAAAGTTGAAGCCCACAGAAGAAAAGAGACAATGGCAGTCCTAGTGCGAGCATGCACTGAGTGCGAGTCATCAAAGAGTGTTGTGAGTTTGAGTAAGTGTGCGAGTTCTTTAATTGTTATTTCTCTTTAAATCATTCTTGATAAGATTACTTAAGCAGTTTAAGTAAAGGGGAAAAGTTAAATATTTGGGATTCTGTTGGTTTAAGAAGAGTAAAACAAGGTTACACTGCAGTAGGAGTAAATTGGCACAGCAGGCAGTGGAAACCAGTTTTCTAACCAATCAGCAGGGGTGACTCATTTGGCTGTAAACAAACAAACAGTATAAAAAGACCAGTCCTAGTGCGAGCAAGCATTGAGTGCGAGTCATCAAAGAGTGCTGTGAGTTTGGGTAAGTGTGAGTTAGGGTAAGTGGGGTGTTAGGTGCTCTTTTCAAACTTTAACTCTGTGGGTTGTAGTTAATAAGGCCTTTCTGGTGCAGAGTGACTGTTGGTAAACCATTTAACTGGTGTAACTAGAGGGATTAATTTAATCTAAATCCAATTAATTAAAGGGGATACTAGCATCTAAAATCGGGCAGAGGGTGTCCATAACTAACAATAAAATTTTTAATTAATTACATAGAATGGAGCAGGTGATCTGTTACTGTTGCGAGATGCGGGAGCCGGTGAACCCCATTGAGGCTCACGGTGATTACGTCTGTGACAAGCGTCTGCTGCTACAGGAACTCCAGCTCCGTGTTGATGAGCTGGAGTCTGAGCTTCAGACACTGCGACACATCAGGGAGGGGGAGAACTACCTGGACTCTGTGTATCAGGAGGTGGTCACACCTATGAAGTTAATTAATTCAGATGTAGCCCATGGTCAGGGACAGGACGGTGTGATTACGAGTGAGGCATTCAAGAGGGGGGAGTAAATAGAAATGTTGTAGTGGTAGGGTTAGTATTATTAGGGGGATAGATAGAGTTCTCTGCAGCCGAGAGCAAGAGTCCCGAAGGCTGTGTTGCCCACCTGCCAGGGTTAAGGACATCTCCTCTGGGCTGGAAAGAAACTTGCAGTGGGAGGGGGTGGATCCAGTTGTCATGGTCCATGTTGGTACAAACGATGTAGATAGGACTAGGAAGCCGGTTCTGTTAAAGCAGTATGAGCAGCTAGGGGTCAAATTAAAAAACAGAACCTCAAGGGTAATAATTATTACCTGAGCCACGAGCGAATTTGGCTAGGACAAATAAAATTAGAGAGTTAAATGCGTGACTCAAAGACTGGTGTGGGAGAAATGGGTTTTGCTTCCTGGGACACTGGCACCAGTACTGGGGCAGGAGGGAGCTGTTCCATTGGGACGGGCTTCACTTGGCCAGTGCTGGGACTAGAGTCCTGGCGGATCATATAACTAGGGCTGTAGAGAGGGCTTTAAACTAACTAGTGGGGGGGGAGGTTCCTAGCGAGCAAATAATAAAAATGACAACAGAGAAGGTCATAGACTTAGGTAGCAGTGGGGAAATTAAAAACCAGAGCATGTCAGGAAGGGGCAGAAGGTATGGAGTAAAAGGTAAAGTAATAAAAAGGGCAAAAGCAGGAACCAAGTGTCACAAAACATATTTGAAAGTTCTCTATCTGAATGCACGTAGCATTCGTAACAAAATAGACGAGTTAATGGCACAAATAACTACATATGGGTATGATCTTGTGGACATTACAGAAACATGGCTGCAGGGTGACAATGCCTGGGAATTAAACATACCAGGTTATTTAATGATCAGGAAGGACAGGCAGGAAGGAAGGGGAGGTGGGGTGGCTATGTTAATAAAGGAAGGAATCACTGTAATACAGAGAAATGATATTGGGTCAAAAGATCAGGATAATGAAACAGTTTGGGTGGAGGTAAGGAATAATAAGGGGGAAAAAACACTAGTGGGCGTAGTCTATAGGCCTCCGAACAGTTGCAACTCTGTTGGACGGAGTATCAATCAGGAAATAGTTGAGGCTTGTAATAAGGGGACATCTATAATTATAGGGGATTTTAGCTATCATATTAATTGGACAAATCAAATTGGGCAGGGCTGCCTTGAGGATGAGTTCATTGAGTGTATTAGGGATGGGTTTCTTGAGCAGTATGTAACTGAACTGACCAGGGGGTAATCAACCTTAGATCTGGTCCTGTGTAACGCGACAGGATTAATTAAAAATGTCCTAGTAAAGGATCCCCTTGGAATGAGTGACCATAACATGGTTGAATTCCATATTCAATTAGAGGGTGAGAAGGTTGGATCTCAAACAAGCGTGCTAAGCTTGAATAAAGGAGACTATGAAGGTATGAGAGTGGAATTGAGTAGAGTGGATTGGGAAAATAGATTAAAGGGTAAGACGATACATGATCAGTGGTGTACATTTAAGGAGTTATTTTACAACTTCCAAAAAATATATATTCCACTGAGAAGAAAAGGGTGTAAAAGAAAAGACAGCCATCCGTGGCTAAGTAAAGAAATTAAGGATAGTATTCGACTAAAAACAAGGGCATATACGGTAGCCAAATCTAGTGGGAGGATAGAGGATTGGGAAAACTTTAAAAGACAGCAAAAAATAACAAAAAGATTGATTAAGAAAGGGAAGATAGATTATGAAAGTAAATTAGCAAAAAATATAAAAACAGATAGTAAGAGTTTTTATAGTTATATAAAAAGAAAAAGGGTGGCTAAAGTAAATGTTGGTCCCTTAGAGGATGAGACCGGGAAATTAATGGTGGGAAATGTGGAGATGGCAAAAACACTGAATGAATATTTTGTATCAGTCTTTACAGTAGAGGACACTAAGAATATCCCAACACTGGAAAAACAGGGGGCTATGGGGGGGAGGAGCGAAACACGATCAAAATCACTAAGGAAGTGGTACTCGGTAAAATAATGGGACTCAAGGCGGATAAATCACCTGGACCTGATGGCTTACATCCTAGGGTCTTGAGGGAAGTGGCGGTAGGGATTGTGGATGCATTGGTAATAATTTTCCAAAACTCCCTGGACTCAGCAAAGGTCCCGGCAGACTGGAAAACTGCTAATGTAACACCCTTATTTAAAAAGGGCAGTAGACAGAAGGCTGGAAACTATAGACCGGTTAGCCTAACATCTGTGGTAGGTAAAATTTTGGAGTCCATTATTAAGGAGACAGTAACAGGACATTTGGATAATCATAATTTAATAGGACAAAGTCAGCATGGTTTTATGAAGGGGAAGTCATGTTTGACAAATTTGCTGGAGTTCTTTGAGGAAGTAACATATAGGGTGGATAAAGGGGAACCAGTGGACGTAGTGTATTTAGACTTCCAAAAGGCATTTGACAAGGTGCCACACAAAAGATTATTGCTTAAGATAAAAAATCACGGGATTGGGAGTAATATTCTGGCATGGATAGAGGATTGGCTATCTAACAGAAGGCAGAGAGTTGGGATAAATGGTTCATTCTCAGACTGGCAATCAGTAACTAGTGATGTTCCGCAGGGGTCGGTGCTGGGTCCCCAACTCTTTACAATCTATATTAACGATTTGGAGGAGGGGACCGAGTGTAACATATCAAAGTTTGCAGATGATACTAAGATGGGAGGGAAAGTAGTGAGTGAGGAGGACATAAAAAACCTGCAAGGGGACATAGACAGGCTAAGTAAGTGGGCAGAGATTTGGCAGATGGAATACAATACTGGAAAGTGTGAGGTTATGCACTTTGGCAGGAAAAATCGTAGAGCAAATTATTATCTTAATGGCAAGAAACTGGAAAGTACTGAAGTACAAAGGGATCTGGGGGTCCTGGTGCATGAAACTCAAAAGGTTAGTATGCAGGTGCAGCAAGTGATTAAGAAGGCCAATGGAATGTTGGCTTTCATTGCTAGGGGGATAGAATATAAAAATAGGGAGGTATTGCTTCAGTTGTACAAGGTATTGGTGAGACCGCACCTGGAATACTGCATACAGTTTTGGTGTCCATACTTAAGAAAAGACATACTTGCTCTCGAGTCAGTACAAAGAAGGTTCACTCGGTTAATCCCGGGGATGAGGGGATGGACATATGAGGAGAGGTTGAGTAGATTGGGACTCTACTCATTGGAGTTCAGAAGAATGAGAGGCGATCTTATTGAAACATATAAGATTGTGAAGGGGTTGGATCGGGTGGATGCGGGGAGGATGTTCCCGATGATGGGTGAAACTAGAACTAGGGGGCATAGTCTTAGAATAAGGGGCTGCTCTTTCAAAACTGAGATGAGGAGGAACTACTTCACTCAGAGGGTGGTAGGTCCATGGAATATGCTGCCCCAAAAAGCTGTAGAAGCTACATCATTACATAAATTTAAAACAGAAATAGACAGTTTCCTAGAAGTAAAGGGAATTAAGGGTTACGGGGAGCGGGCAGGAATTTGGACATGAGTCTAGGTTCGGATCAGACATGGCCCTGTGGGTAGCCTGATCCTGCTCCTATTTCATGTGTCTAATTCTGTTAGATTCAGGAGATGGTTCTGTGATAGTAGATTGGCGGTTAGGATCAGATCAGCCATGATCTTATTGAATGGCGGAGCAGGCTCGATGGGCCGATTTGCCTACTCCTGCTCCTATTTCTTATGTTCTTATGTTCTTATGGATATGAAATTGGCTAAGTGACAGAGTAGTGGTGAATGGTTGTTTTTCAGACTGGTGTAAGAAATACGGTGGTGTTCCCCAGGGGCCGGTACTAGGACCACTGCTTTTCTTGATAGATATTAATGATTTGGACTTGGGAGTATAGGGTACAATTTCAAAATTTGCAGATGGCACAAAACTTGGAAGTATAGTGAACAGTGAAGAGGATAGTGATAGACTTCAAGAAGACAAAGACAGGCTGGTGAAATTGGCAGACACGTGGCAAATGAAATTTAACGCAGAAAAGTGCGAAGTGATACATTTTGGTATGAAGAACGAGGAGAGGACATAAAAACTAAAGGGTACATTCCTAAAGGGGGTGCATGAAGAGAGAGAACTGCGGGTATACTTGCACAAATCGTTGAAGGTGGCAGGGCTGGTTGAGAAAGCGGTTAAAAAAGCTACTGGGCTTCATAAATAGAGGCATAGTGTACAAAAGCAAGGAAGGCCTTGGAGAGGGTGCAGAAAAGATTTACCGGAATGATTCCAGAGATGAGGGACTTCTGTTAGGATTCTTACAGGACTTGACAGGGTAGATGCATGGAGAATATTTCCCCTGGCTGGGGAGTCTAGAACCAGGGGTCACAGTCTCAGAATAAGGGGTCAGCCATTTAGGACAGAGATGAGGAGACATTTCTTCACTCAGAGGGTGGTGAATCTTTGGAATTCTCTACCCCAGAGGGCTGTGGAGTCTCAAGTCGTTGAGTATATTCAAGACAGAGATCAATAAATGTTTGAATATTAAAAGAATCAAGGGATATGGGGATAGTGCAGGAAAGTGGAGATGTGGTAGAAGATCAGCCATGATCTTATTGAATGGTGGAGCAGGCTCGAAGGGCCAAATGGCCGACTCCTCCTATTTCTTATGTTAAGTTCTTATGTAGTTACATGGATAAACTAGAGAAGCTGGAGTTCTCCTTAGAGCAGAGAAGTTTGAGAGGAGATTTGATAGATTTATTCAAAATCATGAGGGGTTTCGACAGAGTAGATAGAGAGAAACTGTTTCCATTGGTGGAAGGGTCGAGAACCAGACAACACAGATTCAAAATGATTGGTAAAAGAACCAAAGGCGACATGAGGGAAAACTTTTTTACGCAGCGAGTGGTTAGGATCTGGAATGCACTGCCTGAATGGGTGCTGAAGGCAGACCCAATCGTGGCTTTCAAAAGGGAATTGGGTAAGTACCTGAAGGAAATAAATTTGCAGGGCTACGGGGAATGGGCGCGGGAGTGGGACGAGCTGAAGTACTCTTGCAGGGAGCCGGCACCAGCTCGACGGGCCAAATGGCCTCCTCTGTGCTGTAACCATTCTATGATTCTATGGTTAACTAATGCCCTTTAGGGAAGGAAATCTGCCGTCCTTACCTGGTCTGGCCTAAATGTGACCTACAGAAAACTGCCCGCTGAAATAGCCTAGCAAGCAACTCAGTTGTATCAAAAGCGCGACGAAAAACTAGAATGAGAATAAAACCACAGGGACCATCGGCATCGACCTAGGTACCGGATTCGGACGTGACAAATGCACACCCAGCCCAGTCGACCCTGCAACGTCCTCCTCACTAATATTTGTGCCAAGCAACATCCTGACATAGTCATACTAAGAGTATCATACCTCTCAGACAACATCCCAGAATCCTCGATCACCATCCCTGTGTATGCCTTGCCCCACGTGCAGGACAGAGCAACCAGAGGTGGTAGCACAGTGGTATACAGTCAGGAGGGAGTGGTCCCAGGAGTCCTCAACATTAACTGCAGACCCATGAGGTTTCAGTGGCATCAGGTCAAACATGGGCAAGGAAACCTCCTGCTTATTCCCACCTAGCGCCCTCATTCAGCTGATGAATCAGTACTTCTCCATGTTGAACACCACTTGGAAGAAGCACTGAGAATAGCAAGGGCACAGAATGTACTCTGGGTGGAGGACTTCAATGTCCGAGCTGGTCTGAAGGACCTAGCTGCCAGAATGGGCCTGCGGCAAGTGATGAGAGAACCAACACAAGGGAAAAATCTACTTTGCCTCGTCCTCACTAATATTTGTGCCAAGCAACATCTTGACAGTAATGGTAGGAGTGGCTGCCATGCAGTCGAAGACAAAGTCACATCTTCACACTGAGCACACCCTCCATCGTGTTGTGTGGCACGACCGCCTTGCTGATTGGGACAGATTCAGAAGAAATCTAGCAGCTCAAAACTGGGCATCCATGAGGAGCTGTGGGCCATCAGCAGCAGCAGATTTGTATTCCACCATCTGTAACCTGGCATATCCCTCACTCTAGCATTACCATCAAGCCAGAGGGCCAACTGCGGTTCAATTAGAAGTGTAGAAGAGCATGCCAACCTGGTGAAACTACAACACAGAACTGCATGCATGCTAAACAGCGGAAACAACATGCTATAGACAGAGCTAAGTGATCCCAGAACCAACGGATCAGATCAAAGCTCTGCAGTCCTGGAACATCCAGTCGTGAATGGTGGTGGACAATTAAACAACTGAACATCCCCATCCTCAATGATGGTGGAGGCCAGCACATGAGTGCAAAAGAGAAGGCTGAAGCATTTGCAACCATCTTCAGCCAGAAGTGCTGAGTGGATGATCCATCTCAGCCCACAATCACAGGAGGCAGTCTTCAGCCAATTCAATTTGTCAAGAAACGGTTGAGTGCACTGGATGCAGCAAAGGCATTGGACCCTGACAACATTCCGGCTGTAGTGCTGAAGATGTACACTAGAACTAGCCGTGCCTCTAGCCAAGCTGTTCCAGTACAGCTACAACACTGGCATTTACCCGACAAAGTGGCAAATTGCCCAGGTACATCCTGTCCACAAAAAGCAGGACAAATCCAATCCGGCCAATTACCGTCCCATCAGTCTACTCTCAATCAGCAAAGTGATGGAAGGTGGCGTCAACAGTGTGATCGAGCAGCACTTACTCACCAATAACCTGATCACCGATGCTCAGTTTGGGTTCTGCCAGGACCACTCAGCTGCAGAGCTCATTACAGCCTTGGTCCAAACATGGACAAAAGAGCTGAATTCCAGAGGTCAGGTAAGAGTGACTGATCTTAACATCAAGGTAGCATTTGACAGAGTGTGGCATCAAGGAGCTCTAGTAAAATTGAAGTCAGTGGAAATCTGGGATAACTCTCCACTGGCTGGAGCCATACCTAGTACAAAGGAAGATGGCGGTGGTTGTTGGAGGCCAATCATCTCAGCCCCAGGACATCACTGCAGGAGTTCCTCAGGGCAGTGTCATAGACCCAACCATCTTCAGTGGCTTCATCAATAGCTTTCCCTCCATCATAGAGTCAGAAGTAGGGATGTTCGCTGATGATTGCACAGTGTTCAGTTCCATTCGCAACTCCTCAGATAATGAAGGAGTTTGTGCCTGCATGCAGGGAGGCCTGGACAACATTCAAGCTTGAGTTGATAAGTGACAAGTAACATTTACACTACAAAAATGCCAGGCAATGACCATCTCCAACAGGAGAAAGCCTAACTACCTCCCCTTGACATTCAATGGCATTACCATCGTCAAATCTCCCGTCATCACCATTGACCAAAAACTTAACTGAACCAGCCACCTAAGTACTGTGACTACAAGAGGCTGGGTATTCTGCGGCGAGTGACTTATCTCCTGACTCCCCAAAACCTTTCCACCATCTACAAGGCACAGGTCAGGAGTGTGATGGATTACTCTACACTTGCCTGGATGAGTGCAGTTCCAACAACACTTAAGAACCTCGACAACATACAACATCAACATCAAGCAGGCTGCTTGATTGGCACCCCATCCACCCCCGATCTCTATCACCTAGAAGGACAAGGGCAACAGGGGCATGGGAACACCACCACCTGTCCCACCAAGTCACACACCATCCTAACTTAGAAATATATCGCCATTCCTTCATCGTCGCTGGGTCAAAATCCTGGAACTGTCTACCTAACAGCACTGTAGGAATACCTTTACCACACATACTGCAGCGGTTCAATAAATCAGCTCACCGCCACCTTCTCGAGGGCAATTAGGGATGGGCAATTAATGCTGGCCTTGGCAGTTACACCCCGATCCCATGAAAGAATAAAAAAAATACATACTGGACACTTTAAAAAAAAATATATATAAATAGATGCACGTCTTCAGTTATTTTTCAGAAAATATCGTGGCACAACAACAAAGATTTCACGGTTCTCCGGGATATGCAATGTGTAGTTTTTTGAAACAAATCTTAATCTTATTTTGAGGTGTTTCTGAGAGATGTGGTGAGCTGCTAACAAGTGTAAGAGATTCTTTGTCGAATACAAATATGTTAAGGAAACCATGATTTCAAGTCATTGCCACCTCACTTACCAAGGTTTAAAGGACTGGGTCTGGTAGCTGTGTAAGCAGAAGGAGCAGGTGCCAGAGCCAGAATACCAGAGGAAGAAAGTATGCCTATGGGAGTAGGAATGAGAATGTCAGAGGACGCAAAAACCAGAATGCCAGCAGGAGATGGAAAGACGTGCATTACTTTATACATTCGCAGCAGTCTTAGTTGTGTGATGGCTCCTAGGAATTGTAATCGGTTATATGACTGAAGGAGTTTTATGTATGGTAAGTTGGTCGGGTGGAAATGAAGAAGTATTGGGAATGAGCTTGTCCTTGGAGACTAGTGCAGTGCACCATAGTGTTGGTGGAAGAGGGGAAGAAACTATTTGGAGAGACGTTTGTGAGTTTAGTAATTTTTCCAAAGAATGATGTAGTTTTAACGTACCTATTCTGTTATAAATTGAATTGTTAGCTGTACTTGTTGCAGTGAGGTCAGAAAAAAATTGGACTAACAAAATTGTTTGAGCAATTTGAGATATTATGGGCTTGATTTTTATAGCACTGAGGAGGCAGGTTTGGAGGCGGGCCACCTGCAAAAATGGGAAAAAATGGTTTCAGACACTCAACCCGCCTCCATCCCGCCCCCACGCGATTTTCGTGAGTGTCGGGTCAGCCGCTCCCAAACTGACCCGACTCCAACCGGTGGGACAGGTAGTTAAGGCAGTTAAGAGCCTGTTAACTGTCTTGCTAATTCTATTTTAATAGTGGTTTCCCATTTTTGTGCCTCTGGCACCTGTTTCCCATCTTGTCAGAAACAGTCCAGTTGGTGGAGGACATGATAAGTAGTCATTATTGGTGCAGAACTTTAAAAGCGCACCTGTATCATAGCTGTCATTCATATGCAACAACTTTGTTGTTGGAGGTTTGGGATAAGATTTTGCAAATCTACTGACCTTGTGACTGGTCAAGCTGACACACATCTGCTGTTTGAACTGATTGGAATAATTTCAGGCCACATTGCGTGTGCGCTTGCAAGTTTCTTGCCTCAACTGAAATCTATAACAACGCGATGGAAACCATTTACATCCTTTCATCCTGGTCGTCAGATCTGGAGGAAGAGCAGCGCGGCTTAGTGCTGCCGGATGAACAAGTGGCTCAGCACACAGCCTCCTTGGAGGAAGATGAAGAGGACGAGGAGGAGGATGAGTAGGAGGACGGGGAGTGACACCTTGCGGGGCCGGATGTGGCCAATCCAGCAGCAGGCGAGCACATTGATGGCCATCAGGCAAGGAATGCATCCTTGCCAGATTCGCATAAGCTAATGCTTCAACCACAGGTGGCTGGCACATGGAGATGAATATAAGCCCAACAGTCTCAAACCCCAGGCTTCATCTGTCCAATAAACAGTGGTTTGCGCTCAGTGTCACCACCATCATTCTACATGGAAATCGCCCTGAGCCCTCACTCTTGAACTTCCATTTCCCAGAACACAGAGGCCACACTTTAGGTGATCTCTAGCAGATCATTAAACCTGTTTCAACACTAAACCCATGTGCGTCTGCACACAGATCTCGAGCTCACTGCCTCAGCAATTTGCAGCCAAGCTGCCTTGGTTTGCTGAGGAGGCCTCCTCCTTCCTTTTCCAGGGAAGAGGAGCTCCTGACGTCCTCTAACTCCCTCAACAAGAGCATGGAGGGAGCCCTCATTGAACCTGGGTGCAGCCTTAGTTTTGGGGGCTGCCATTCCTGCAGCTCCCAGCACCTTTAAGAGAAAAAAGTATTAATATTACTAAGCAAATATTTGGAACACAGCTGGCATCTTTTTCATTTCATAGTCAGATAATAAAGTCATATGTCAAAAAATCATGAATCTCTTTCTGGAATAATATGACCAGCAATATCATTCGTTAAATTTTGCTCAGAACAGATGCTGTTTCAAGATAATAAAGCACCAAGCCATCCCAATGACATTTGTATGCAAAGGGGACGTGGCCTCTTTAAATTTTCAAACAAACAGCACATCATTAGACGTGAGAAACTGACATCCTCCAAGCAATTGCCTGGAGGGACCCGCATGTCGGCCGTAACGAGGCCAATGAAGCCAAAATCGGAAGTGCTGGGAGGCGGCAGCCGGGTGCGAGTGCGAAAGCTGCCGAGCAGCGGGCCCGCCCTCAACCCACCTCCGGTATTAAACTCGAGCCCTATGCCTCTGAGCCACACTTTCAGGTGTGATGCCCATGAGCCAAGAATATCACAAAACTAACTAATCAAACAATTTTATCAGTTCTTCTCAAGCCATTAAACTATATACAGCTAACAATTAGATTTAGAATGCAATAAATACTATTTAAAATTACATTGTTCGTTTAGGAATGTACTAAACTTCCCTCAATGGATATATGCTAGAAACAGATTAAAAAAATTTTTTAGAAATAGATAAAAGTTTTAATTTGTTTTTCAGCAATACATGATATATCACTCGGCATTTATGGTCAGAAAAGAGGTGAGTTTTTTTTAAACACATCTTATCTCATTTAGAGATGTTTCTGAGAGATGTGGTAAGGTGCTATATAAATTATTTCTCAAATACAAATCACCCGACAATTGCAAGCAGTTTTTCTTCCTGTGTAACTAATTATTAGCAAAAGCAATTATCTTTTTAATTGGCGCACCTGATAAATATACTTATTCCCATGTAACCCAGAAGATACAGTAGTGATGTTCAGTGAAGAAATACATTAAGCTACTTTAGTTACTTGATTACTCATTGATTCTCCTATTGGTATCTACAGGTATCGGACACACTTCCACTTCTGGTAAGACGCAGCTTGACCATTTATTGTTTTATATAGTTGCTTGAAAGAAATATTGCTACATGTACATTTACATACAAATATACGAAAGGAAAAGACCAGCTGGCCCATTAAGCCTGCCCCATGCTCATGTTGACCGGAGCATCATGACTAAACACTTCCTCCCTTCCTCCACTCTCGCCGCCATGTAATCTCCTGGGAGAGGCCATTATTCTGCTGCAAAAATGAACTGTGTCCCTTTAAGGCCACGCGGTCTAATTGCTGTAAATACCCAAGGACAATGAGAGCCCAATTCCTTTTAAGCACATCAAGAGTTTCATTACAGGGTAATGGTTTGTTAAACTCTGGCTCCCTGCTAAATTCAGAAACCATAGCAGCAAATGGCTGTCTTTCTTTCAGGATTGTTTTGCATCTGTAACAATGTGTGAAGTTGAAGTGTCATGGACTCAAAACTTGTTTTATATAAAGGTGGCAATGACGTAAATAGTGTGGCAGTGACTTAAATGTTATAAAACTTTGACATCTTTTTCAAGTTGACAGCGATCCTCATTTTATCATTTCAATGAACAATCACAATGATGCCATTTGTTTCAACATTGATGGGAAACCAGGTGCAATTCTAAATCTGGTCACGGATCCATATACAGGTAGGCGCATACTATGTCTCAAGCTATCACAAGGAAGGAAAAATAACTGTGCATTGCTACCAAACAGAAACGTACCTTGAGTTAACAGATCATACAGTGACATTAAAGCTGCCCATTCTGGAATTTTACTGTTTGACCTACCCACATTCCTGGCTGCTAAAGGACGATCTGATAGAAAAACATTTAGAAATTTAAAAGGAGAAAAGACAAGGAAATAACAGGAAAGGTTCCATTAGATTGGAAAATAATGAATGTAACTCCTTTATTCAAAAAGGGAGGGAGACAGAAAGCAGGAAACCACAGGCCAGTTAGCTTAACATCTGTCATAGGGAAGATGTTAGAAGCTATTATTAAAGATGTTATAGTAGGGCACTTAGAAAAGTTCAAAGTAATCAGGCAGAGTCAACATGGTTTTGTGCAAGGGAAATCATGTTTAACCAATTTATTGGAGTTCTTTGAGGAAGCAACATGTGCTGTGGATAAAGGAGAACCGATGGATGTACTGTAGTTAGATTTCCAGAAGGCATTTGATAAGGTGTTACATCAAAGGTTATTGCGGAAAATAAAAGCTCATGGAGTAGGGGGTAACATATTGGCATGGATAGACGATTGGCTAGCTAACAGGAAACAGAGAGTAGGCATAAATGGGTCATCTTCTGATTGGCAAGATGTAACGAGTGGTGTGCCACAGGGATCATTGCTAGGGCCTCAACTTTTTACAATTTATATAAATTACTTGGATGAAGGGACCGAAGGCATGGTTGCTAAATTTGCTGATGACACAAAGATAGGTAGGAAAGTAAATTGTGAAGAGGACATAAGGAGGCTACAAAGGGATATAAATAGGTTAAGTGAGTGGACAAAGAGCTGGCAAATGGAGTATAATGTGGGAAAATGTGAAGTTGTCCATTTTGGCAGGAAGAATAAAAAAGAAGCATATTATCTAAATGGTGAGAGATTGCAGAGCTCTGAGATGCAGAGGGATCTGGGTGTCCTAGTGCATGAATCACAAAAGGTTAGTATCCAGGTACAGCAAGTAATTAGGAAAGCAATAGAATGTTAATGGGCCAGAAATTCCAGAACGGGGCTTGCAGCGCGTGCAAGCCCCGTATTTGCACTTACCCCGCGCTCCTGCCGATCAGCTCCAGGGACGCCTGCACTTCCAGAAACTGAAGCAAGAATCCCAGGCAGCGTATGACGTCACGCCGCCCAGGAGCGCAGCCAGCGCGGACCCAGGAGCGTGCAGTGTAAGTGAGACACGCCCCTTGAGGTCTCAGTTTCACTGGACACGCCCCCAATGTTTCTGTCAAGCTGCTTTGCTTTTTTACATGCAAAGCAGCAGTTTAAATAGGTTTTTGGAAGTTTTTTGAAGATTTTGGTAACTTTTATAAACTTTTTAAAATGTTTACATTATTTTGAGTAATCTGAAGTAGTTTTAAAGAGAATTAAAGCAATTTAAAGACTTTTAAAAGCCCTAAAAGAATTTTTTTAATTCCATTTATTTATTTAGCAATGTCGTCGTCATACGTGTCTTCACACTGTTCCCTTTGGGGAACTGTATGAAGTGGTGGAAGGATTTATGGCCGTGATTAACGCTCATTCCGTGACCGTAACCATCTTTGAACCAGCCATTAGGGCGGTTAGTCCTATGGCGGGAGGGTTTTACGGGCTCCCACAAGCTATACAAGGAGGGGGGGCCACCCACACCCACGGACGCAAATATCCCACTGGATGTCAACCCAGAATTTAGAGCCGGAGCTCCGACTCCACTTGCCGGGACTGTCTGGAGCGGGGTTCGAAACCCTACCCTGATCTGGCCCAGCGGCAGGGATCCTACCGCTATGACAAAGGCCCAATCCGATTAGCAACGTGAAATGGCAGCATAGGGCTCCAGTCACGGGGAGGGAAAAGGCGCAGGAAACGTATGGGTGTCACCTTTTGTGCGGAGTGGGCCTTTTGCGTAGCAGTAAGCATCCCCGCCGCTGGGCCAGAAGGAGTAGGGTTTTGAACCCCACTCCAGACAGTCCCGGCAAGTGGAGTCGGAGCTCCAACTTTAAATTCTGGGTGGACATCCAGCGGGATACTTGCGTCCGTGGGTGTTGGTGGCCGCCCCCCCCCCCTCAGATGGGTTGTGGGAGCCCGTAAAACCCTCCCGCCGTAGGACTAACCACCCTAATGGCTGGTTCAAAGATGGTTACGGTCACGGAATGAGCGTTAATCACGGCCATAAATCCTTCCACCACTTCATACAGTTCCCCAAAGGGAACAGTGTGAGGATACGTCCGATGATGACCTCTTGCGCAATGCACCTCCTTGGACCCTCAGTCGCAGGTGCGAGGGGGCAAGTGGTGCAAGTGTTAAATTTTTTATTTTATTGACATGTAAAATGTTGGCCCAATAATTCCCTTCCAAATGCGCTAGTACGGTTGGGGTACTTACGCATCTGGCCGGATGAAATGCCGGTTTTCAGCATGCACAGTGCATGTGGGGAAAACCGGCATTTCCTGTCCTCTGAACGAAGGGGTTCAGAGGCAGAACGCGTGCGACTGCACATGCAGCGCGTGCGCAGTATAATTCGCCGCTTTCATTAATGCTTTCAGTGAGGTCCAGTCATTACAACTTACACATGAAAAAAGCATGGGTACAGTTGCTACAGAGGCTGCGGAGGAAGATATTTCTTATCGTGGAGCTTCTGAAAGTATGTATGTCTGTATATATTCCTTTGCGTGTTATGTATAGATTCCTTTACTTATGTGTATGAATGTATTATTTAATTATGACTTTCAGAGAAAGTAACTTATTGGAAAATCATAATTAAAAACATACATTCATAGTAAAGGAATATAAAACATACATACATATACGTAAAGGAATATATGTGGACATACATACATAACTCATTCTCACATTCCATTCACACAGCCACAATTGCTCCTTCTACCTACCGTTCTGAAAACCCTTTAAAAAAAAAAAAAATTTTAACTTTAAAACTTACTTAAAATTTCTTAAAATAACTTCCCTCCCTTTCCCAAACAAAAATATTGCATTTCAAAAGCTCCACGATAAAATATATCTTCCTCCGCAGCCAATGAACCACTTTACACTTGCTTTTTTTCAGTGTAAGCTCTGAGGACTTACCCTCACGGATTTCATGAATGAAATCCACGAAGTTCACTGCGCAAGCGCTGCCTGTGCAGTCGCACGCGCTCGAGGTCTGGAAATGCCAGCGTTCCCCGCATGCGCTGTTCCTGCTGAACGCCGGCATTTCCAACGGCCAGAAGCGTGAGTACCCCGAGCGCACTCACGCTTCTGGCCTGGAATTTCTGGCCCATTGTTTATTGCGAGGGGAATTGAATACATAAGTAGGGAGGTTATGCTTCAGTTATATAGGGCATTGGTGAGACCACATCTGGAGTACTGTGTACAGTATTGGTCTCCTTATTTAAGGAAGGATGTAAATGCGTTGGAAGCAGTTCAGAGAAGGTTTGCTAGACTAATACCTGGAATGGGCGGGTTGTCTTATGAGGAAAGGTTAGACAGGCTAGGCTTGTATCCGCTGGAGTTTAGAAGAAATAGGAGGTGACTTGATTGAAACATATAGGGCTCGATTTTAACTCAGCCGTAAGGTGGGCTTTGAGGCGTGTGGGGGTGTTCAAATCACAAAACCTGGAGGTCGGGACCCCCCCCCGCCTGGTTCCCGACACCTACCCATTTTAACCCAGGTGTGTCTGATGGTCCCGAATCAGTCCCGCCTGCAACAGGCGGGACTGGTTTTTAGGGCCCTTAAACAGCACTCATTGGCCTTTATAATCCCATTTTAACAGGCCCTTGCCTGCTTAACCCTTTTCCCACTTAAAACACACCTGGTGGGGATCAAGCCTGTGAAACCTGACGTGAACACTATTGGCTTGCTGACTATCAGCTGCAGGTCAACCATTAAAGAGGAGATTTGATCAGCCATCATTTGCAGGTGGCAGGACTTTGTTGTTTCAGGCTTGGGGCAACTTTTACCAGGCTTAACCACACCTGTGGAAGGTTGGAGCCTCACACACTTCTCCAGTGTGACCTCCTGCGAAACCCCTCTCGCCAGCCTCACTCAGTGCATCCTCAACTGAGGCATCTACCAGAAGCATGGGAGGCCTTTTTTTCCTTCCCTTCTTGGCATTAGAGGACCTCCAGCCCCATTCGCAAAATGACACACGCCACAACTGCAGAAGTTGCCATCAGAATTTTTATGCAAAACAAACAACTGATGGCACTTTTACAGAATACACAACATTTCACCCAAGTGACTACCCTTGTGACTATTTGTGCTTTATTTTCCTCTTACGTGTGCTCCTACGTAGTGGTTTCCCTGTGGCTTCAGCAGATGTGGAGGCCCCTTGCTCACTTTCCTGCTGCTCCTGTCTCGACACCTTTGGCGGGCGTCCTCTGGGGTGGCGAGCCTGTGAGGGCTCGTCAGCAGTCTGCTGCTCCTGCGGCTGTGCAGGAGTTGAGACGTCTATCTCAGTTGGGTATGGACTCCAGCGGGGCTCTGACCGAGGGCTTGGCAGTGGCATGGAAGTGTGAGCGCTTGGAGAGGAGCCCCCACTTCCTTGAGGTCTGCCACCAACCTCCCTCTCATGGGTCAGGTCCCCCTCAGTGCCTGCAAGTGGCTTGAGAGCACCTTGCTGCACATCAGGGGGGCCATGGGGACCCGTATCTGCACTGGCAGTCCTACTCAGAAGGACTTCCATGAAGGTCTGGTTTCTCTGTTCAATGGATGCCCATCGCTCCTCAAGAGATGTCATTCTATTCTGAACACTCACCATGTTTTCCATACCCTGGTGACTAACCTCCTCCATGGCCGTAGCCCGACTCTCCTCTACCGTAGCCAGCCTTACCACGGAGGCAGCAATCATTTGCACGTAGGTAGCCATCCTTTCCGTGTTGATGCGTTCATGTGCCAATGACTCCACAAAGGCTCTGCTCATGTTTGCTATGGACTCCTCCATTCGCTCCACACTCGCAGCGACCCTGGAGACAAAACCTGCCAGAGACTCCTGCATCTGTGCCTGGAGTTCCATCACCTCTGATCTTACGGATGGACCCAGAGGCAGAGGGTCGACATGCAGCTGAGCCGAGCTGGCAGAGTCCTGTGCCCTCCGAAGAGGACTCTCCACTGCTGTCCCTGTCTCCACAATCTGCTGATGCTCACTTGTGAGCTGTGATACACCAGGTGACAACTCTACTCTACGTCCCGAAGGTCTCACCAAGGTGTGAGTGTCTGCGCTGGTGCTGGGTGCGCTTATTTCTGCTGACGCTGCGCCCCCAGAGGTTGCAGATTCCTCTGAGGAGTCTGGCTGCTCAGGCTCTTCCTCCTGCACAGTGGGGACGGGGGCTCTCGATGGTCCTGTGGGGGAGTCAAGGAAAAAGTTAGAGATGTGATGCCAAGGTTACATGCACATTGCATTGTGCAGATGATCATAAGTCCATATGATGTAGCTTCAGGATCATTATCAGCGACTCATGCAATGCCAATGAGAGAGATGGCAAACTATTCTGTGACCAGCTTGCGGGGATGCACCTGTCTCTCCTTCCCCAACTCCCGCATCTATGTCAGCCCCGACAATCTCCAGGACGCCTTCCTCCCAGGGGGTGAGCTGGGCTAATGAGGGCGGCCCTCCTCCTGTCCTGGCTCGCTCTCTCCTGTTGTGAGCTCTCTTTTCCTGCAATGAGGGAGACAAGTGGAGGTTGAGTGAGAATGAAGGAGTGAGTGCAGAGATTGCATAGCATAGATACTTAGAAGGAGACAAAGAGGAAGTGAGGTTGCAAGACCAAGGGCCCTCCCTGTGTGTTGTCAGTTGTGTTCAAAGCATCAGAGTGAGAGGGAGTGTGAGGGCTGCATGGTGGAATAGCTATGTGAATGTGAGCATAGAGAGAGAGGGAATGGGTAAGGGTGCATGGATGTGAGTGTCAAGTGGGATGTGGAGGAAGAGATTGCTAAAGCTGAGTGCTGGTGAGGAAAGGCAATGGGGATCAGGTTGAAGGTGATGGAAACTTCATCCGGTACTTACTTTTCCAGTGCGATGAAGGTCATGGAATCTTTTTCTGCACTGCATCCAGGTGCGCCGTGTGAGCCCCAAGGAGTTGACTTCTCCTGCCACCTGTAGCCACACAGCCTTGGTCTGACTGGGAGGCCTCTTCCTCCCTGAAGAAGGGAACAGGACCTCCCTGTGGGCCCTAGCACCATCCAGCAATGCCTGGAGTGAAGCCTCATCAAATTTGGGGGCAGCTCTTGCCCTCCCGCTGGCCGTTGCTCCTGCAGGCTCCTGTGCCATCTCAATGGTGAAGTTTGGAAGCCTGCAGAAGAAGCAAGGCTTGCTGTGGTCCCTAAAAGCAGCAGCAATGATGACGTTATATTCTGCGACTTTCTGACTGGAAATACTCAATTGCCAAGGCTTCCCACACATTGGAAATCAATTGGCCAATTGAGTGAAAATTGCATCAATCTCACAGACCCATTTAGATTCGTGTGGGAAACACCAAATTCGGGGAACCCAACAATTCCCCGCACCTGAGTTAAAATCGAGCCCATAAGATCCTGAGGGGTCTGGACAAGGTGGATGTGGAGAGGATGTTTCCTCTTGTGGGAGAATCTAGAACTAGGGGTTACTGTTTAAAAATAAGGGGTCACCCATTTAAGACAGAGATGAGGAAAATTTTTTTCTCACTCAGGGTCATGAGTCTTTGGAACTCTCTTCCTCAGAGGGCAGTGGAAGCAGAGTCTTTGAATATTTTTAAGCAGAGGTAGATAGATTCTTGGTAAGCAAGGGGGTGAAAAGTTATTGGGGGTAGGCGGGAATGTGGAGTAATCAGATCAGCCATGATCTTATTGAATGGCGGAGCAGGCTCGAAGGGCTGAGTGGCCTACTCCTGCTCCAAATTCGTATTTTTGTAAATTTCCACAGTACTTTGTTCCTTTCAGAGAAAATATTGTCTATTTTTCAGACAAAAACGGAAAACACTAGCAATGCACAGCAGATTGATCAGCATCTAAAAAGAGACAAGTCAGGTGGCGATGTTTTGGGTTTGTAACCCTTCGTTAGCACTGACTGATCCGCGTGTTTCAGTGTTTTAGGTTTTGGTTTCAAGTTTTCAGTGTTTGCTATTGTTTTCTTTTTATTTTATAGCCTGATTTTTGTCAACTTAGTTAATGTTCCTTAATGTAAATTGCATATAATTAAAATAAAAAGGAGCTTTTTCTAGAAACGTCATAGCTGGTGTGGTGAGGGATTCCCATAACAACAGAACCAAAATGTTACATCCCATTCCAAGCATTTCCTTCTTTTTCTCAGCTATCAACAATTCAGCTGTTCCATAAGATCGCCAGTTTGCGGGAGCCTCCCTATAGCCGGCTCTTTACAGTCATCATTTCTTTTTATGAAAAAGCGATTCCGCTGATTTTAATTTAACTGTCACAATTGATTAACATTAATGAATGTGTTTTTAAATTTACGCGCAGGCTTTGTGGTAAATGGACAGTTGATTGGAGAGAAGAAAATAGAAAATAACAAGAAAATAAGCACATACTTTGGAAAGTTTGGAATTGTGAACAACAAAATGGATGTAAAAGTGGAAGTATCGACTCAAGCGATTACAGTCTTTCATGGAGAAGACAAGATTATTTTCCCCTGGTCAGCAACAGCATCTTTAACAAAAGAGAGGTACGGTTTGTACAGTCACACAGCAGCATTGCATTTGTGTTTCAGAAAACAGTTGGTGGCAACACAAATACAAATATAGCCAAGAAGCAAAAGGTTCAAATCTCTCAAAATGCCCTGCAATGTCAAACCTAATTTGTACAACTGATGCCCTTGGGTAGAGATCTATTTTGGTTTATCTTTGGAATTTTTGAATGATATTAGTTACAATATGTGAAGAATAAATCCAAGGCAAAAATGCAAATAAGAACCAAGAAGTCAACATGACACACAAGGCAGAATAGCAATATTTCAACAATAACAAGTGGCGATTCATAACTGAAGCAAAGTTAATCTGATTGACATTAATTTCAAAAAATCATAGAACTTAAGATGATCAATATTATAAAAGAAAGACATTCATAGTGCCTTATCATACCTCTTAGAAATGTCCCAAAGCACTTTGCATACAACAAATTATTTTATCAAATCCCATTGTAGGGTCTTCTCTAAGGCAAAGAGAACCATAAGAAGTCTATTCAGCCCAATATTAGCAGGGCTGGTTGAGATTGAAACATTATATCATGGAACCTGTACTAGCAAAGATTTCTGACATAACTTTCAGAGATTAGTCCAAGTAGAGTGATCAAATACTTGGACCACGGAAATGAGTACCATGCGGGTGAGATGATACAAATTAGAGGAAAATGAGAAAATATCATACAGGGAGTGAAACGGACAAGTGCAACCAGCGCAGTGCTTGGGGCGTGGACAATAAGATGAGGTATAACAGAGAGAGGGCCGATGAGGGCAATATGGTTGATGTGGTGTACATGGACTTCCAAAAGTCGTATGATAAAGTGCCACATAATAGGCTTGCCAGCACAGTTGACGCCCATGGAAGAGCGAAGAGAGAACATAAGAACATAAGAAATAGGAGCCAGAATAGGCCACTTGGCCCCTCGAGCCTGCTCCGCCATTCAATAAGATCATGGATGATCTTGGGTTCAAAGCCACTTTCCTGCCCGCTCCCCATAACCCGTCACTCCCTTGTAATATAATAAGGCAATATAAACTAAAGGGTACAATTCTAAAGGCGGTGCATGAACAGAGAGACCTGGGGGTATATGTGCACAAATCACTGAAGGTGGCAGGGCTGGTTGAGAAAGCGGTTAAAAAAGCATATGGAATCCTGGGCTTCATAAATAGAGCCGGTGGGCTGGGGGCGTGGCAGGTGCTTTTCATGTCAGGAACCTGACTCCGATGTGAAGTGGGGAAAAAAGTGCGATTTTCCCCTAATTGGGCACTTGATTTCCAGCGTGCGGGAACCCCTGGCCCAATGAGTCTTTCCATCCTGAAAGTTGCCTCTGATGACATCATCAGTGCTGCTGGATTTAAGGCCTGCAAGCAGCCTTGCTTCTTCTGGAGACTGCAAACTTTATGGCCATTGTGATCGCTTCATTCAGCAAATATGTCCAGCAGTAGGCCAAAGTTCGATGACGCCGCGCTGCAAGCTCTGGTGGAGGGAGCACATTCAAATAAGGAGGTGCTCTTCCCTTCCTCAGGGAGGAAGAAGCCTCCCCAGCAGACTAAACTGTGTGGATGCAAGTGGCCCAGGAGGTCAACTCAATGTCTATGTGCCGCAGAACCTGGCTACAGTGCAGGAAGAGGTTTCATGATCTTCTCCGCACAGGAAAAGTGAGTATGACTTTCCCATCACCCTCAATCTGATCCCCATCGCCTCTCCTCACCAGCACTCAGCTTTGCCAACCTCTTCCTCCACATCCCACTTGACACTAACATCCCTGCACCCTTACCCATTCCCTCTCTCTGTATGTTCACATTCACTTAACGATTCAACTATGCAGCCTTCACACTCCCTATCGCTGTGATGCTATGACAACAACTTACAACACACAGGGAGGGCCCTTGGTCTTGGCACCTCACTCCATCTTTGTCTCCTTCTAAGCATCTCTGCTATGGAATCTCTACACTCCTTCATTTTCACTCAAACTCCACTTGTGTCCCTCATTGCAGGAAAAAGCTCACAATAAGAAGGAGAGGGTGAGGACAGGAGGAGGGCCACCCTCAGTAGCCCAGCTCACCACTGCGGAGGAGGCAGCCCTGGAGATTGTGGGAGTGGAGGAGGATGCGCAAATGGGGGACGGACAGACGGGTGCATCACAGCAAGCTGGTGACAGAATAGTTTTGCATCTCTCTCATTGACATTGCATGAGTAACTGATAATGATTCTGAAGGTCTAACAGATTGACTTATGATCATCTGTACAATTCAATGTGCATGCAAACTTTATCTTACATCTCCAACGCTTTCCTTTACTCCCCCACAGGACCATCGACAGCCCCCATCCCCACTGTCCAAGACTCCTCAGGGGAAGCTGCAACCTTTGAAAATGTAGCGTCAGCAGAATTCAGCGCACCCAGCACCAGCGCAGACACTCACACCTCGGTTGGAACAGCTCGAGATAGTGTAGTGTTGTCACCTGGAGTATCACAGCTCACAAGTGAGCATCAGCAGATTGTGGAGACAGGGACAGCAGTGGAGAGTCCTCGTCAGAGGGCGCAGGACTCTGCCAGCTCAGCTCGGCTGCATGTCGACCCTGTGCCTCTGGGTCCATCCAGAAGAAGAGCAGTGCTGGAACTACAGGAACAGGTGAAGGAGTCTCTGGCAAGTATTGTCTCCAGGATCGCTGCGTGTGTGGAGCGAATGGAGGAGTCACAGAAATCACAGAAACCCCACAGTGCAGATAGAGAGCATTTGGCCCATCGAGCCTGCACCGACACATATCCCACCCAATCCCTGTAACCCCTACACATCCCACCCTAAATCCCTGTAACCCCACGTATTTAATCCCCCTAACACTAAGGGTCAATTTATCATAGCCAATCAACCTAACCTGCACATCTTTGGACTGTGGGAGGAAACCGGAGCACCCGGAGAAAACCCACGCAAACACGGGGAGAATGTGCAAACTCCACACAGACAGTCGCCCGAGGCCGGATTCGAACCCGGGTCTCTGGCGCTGTGAGGCAACAGTGCTAACCACTATGCCACCGTGCTGCCCATCACTAACATGAGCAGAGCCTTTGTGGAGACGTTGGCGCATGCACGCATCACCACAGAAAGGATGGCAACCTCCGTGGAAAGGATGGCTACCGTAGAGGAGAGGATGGCTACGGCCATGGAGGAGCTTAGTCACCAGGGTTGTGAAAATATGGTCATTGTTCAGAATAGACTGACATTTCTTGAGGAGCGATGGTCAGCTATTGAGCAGAGAAACCAGACCTTCATGGAAGTCCTCTGGAGTAGGACTTCCACTGCAGAAACGGGTCCTCATGGCCCCCCTGAAGTGCAGAAAGGTGCTGTCCAGCCACTTGCTAGGTCTGAAGTGGGGCTGACCCATAAGAGGGATGTTGGTGGCAGACAACAAGGAAGTGGGGGCTCCTCTCCAAGCGCTCACACGACCATGCCACTGCGGAGCTCTCGGTCAGAGCCCCACCAGAGTCCCCACCCAACTGAGATCGGCGTCTCAACCCCTGCACAGCCGCAGGAGCAGCAGACTGTTGCCAAGCCCTCACAGGCTCCCAACTCCAGAGGACACCCGCCAAAGGTGTCGAGGCAGGAGCAGCAAGAAAGTGAGCAAGGGGCCTCCACATCTGCTGAAGCCACAGGGGAAGCACCACGTAGGAGCACGCGTAAGAGGAAGATAATGCACAAGTAGTCACAAGGGTAGTCACTTGGGTGTCATGTGTTTAATTTTGAAATGCCATCAGTTGCTTGTTGTGATTAAAAAATGCTGATGTCAAACTGTTGAAGTTGTGGCATGTGTCATTTCGCAAATGGGACTTCCACATTGAGGGCTTAAAGTGACTTGCAATTCTCAGTATGGTGGTCATAGTGATAGGAATCTGTAGGTTCTTGGCCATTATCGATGGTCTGCTAAGAAGCTGCGAGGCAAAAGTGCTTGATTGTCTAGGCTAAGCAAATCTGGCCAAGATGAGTGCGTCCCTTGCATCCCGCCAGCAATGTGCTCGCATGCTGCTGCCGCTGATTGATGCGCCTCTGCAAGCTGTTCATTGTCGCTCTCCTCCTCATCTGAGGAGGCTATGTGATGAGCCACTTGTTCCTCAGGCATCTGCAAGCCACGATGCTGTGCCATGTTGTGAAGTGCACAGCAGACCACGACCATTCTGGAGACCCTGGCTGCTGAGTACTGCAGGGCTCCACCTGATCTATCAAGGCATCTGAAGCGTATCTTCAGCAAGCCGATGGTTTGTTCGATTATGGATCTGGTGGATATGTGGCTGGAGCTGTAGCGCTCCTCAGCTTCGTTGGATGGGATGCTCAACGGCGTCATTAGCCACATCTTCAGGGGCTAGCTCTTGTCTTCAAGTAGCCATCCAAAAAGTTAGTCTGGCGGACTGAAGAGCGGAGGCACACTAGACTGACGCAGGATTAAGGAGTCATGGCAACTGCCAGGGTACTTGGCGCAAACATGCAACATTTCCTTCTTGTAGTCACACACCAGTTGCACGTTGAGGGAGTGGAAGCCCTTGCGGTTGACAAAAATACCTGGATTGTGATGGGGTGCCTTAAGGGCCACATGTATGCAGTCAACGACGCCCTGCACCCTTGGAAAGCCTGCCAGATTGTCAAACCCAACCACACGCGCAGTAACACTGGCTTGATCCTTGGAGAAATTGATGTCATTATGAGCGATGGCAAAGAGGGCATCGGTTACCTGCGTGATGCAAGTGTGTGCGGCCGCCTGGGAGACGCCGCTGATGTCTGCTGCTGATCCCTGGAATGAGCCTGAAGAAAAAAAGTTGAGTGCGGTGGTGACTTTGACGGCCACTGGTAAGGGATGTCCACCTGCTCCTCTGGGCTCCAGCTCTTACTGCAGCATTGCGCAGATGTCACCCACTACCTCTCGCGAAAGTCGGAGCCTCCTTTGGCACTGCTGCTCAGTCATGTTGAGGTAGCTGATCCTCTGTCTGTAGACCCTGTTTTGGGGGTATCTCCTGCGCCGACGTGCTTCCATGCGCTGGCGCCTTCTGGCCTGTGCAGCTTCAAGTGGGTGAGCAGCAGCTTGGAGCTCCTGCTGTTGCTCCTGCAGCTGATGCTGCTGTTGTTCAGGGCTCTGCTGCTGCCACGGCTAGTCTTCGTCTGAATCTGATGTCCAGGAGGAAAGGAAATAAATGGTTCCCATGCTTCTGGTATATACCTCAGTTGAGGAAGCGCTCAGTCAAGGTGGGGAGAGGGGTTTCCCAGGAGGTCACACTGGAGATAGGTGTCAGGCTCCAAACTTCCAGAACAATGAGTAGGCCTGCTAAAAGTTCCCCCAGGCCTGAGACAACAAAGTTCTGCCACCTGCAAATGATCATTGCTGAAAACTCCTTTTTAATGGTGGAGCTGCAGCTGTTAGTAAGCAATCCACTTGTGATACCGCCAGGATTCACTGGCATGTTCCAGAGGAGATTGGGAAGCATTTAAAAGCCAGCAAACAATAACTAAAAGATTAATTAAGAAAGGGAAGATAGATTATGAAAGTAAACTAGCAAAAAATATAAAAACAGATAGCAAGAGTTTCTACAGATATATAAAAAGAAAAAGGGTGGCTAAAGTGAACGTTGGTCCCTTAGCGGATGGGACCGGGAAACTAGTGGTGGGGAACATGGAGATGGCAAAGACGCTGAACAAATATTTTGTATCAGTCTTTACAGTAGAGGACACTAAAAATATCCCAACACTGGACAAACAGGGGGCAATGGGGGGGGGGGAGGAGCTAAACATGATTAAAATCACTAAGGAGATGGTACTCAGTAAAATAATGGGACTTAAGGCGCATAAATCCCCTGGACCTGATGTCCTACATCCTAGGGTCTTGAGAGAAGTGGCGGTAGGGATTGTGGATGCAGTGGTGATCATTTTCCAGAACTCCCTGGACTCAGGAAAGGTCCCGGCAGATTGGAAAACTGCTAATGTAACACCCTTATTTAAGAAGGGAAGTAGACAAAAAGCTGGAAACTATAGACCAGTTAGCCTAACATCTGTAGTTGGCAAAATGTTGGAGTCCATTATTAAGGATACATTAACAGAGCATTTGGATAAACATAATTTAATAGGACAGAGTCAGCATGGTTTTACGAAGGGGAAGTCATGTTTGACAAATTTGCTCGAATTCTTTGAGGATGTAACATACAGGGTGGATAAAGGGGAACCAGTGGATGTAGTGTATTTGGACTTCCAAAAGGCATTTGACAAGGTTCCACACAAAAGATTACTGATCAAGATAAAAAATCATGGGATTGGGGATAATATACTGGCATGGGTGGAAGATTGGCTATCTAACAGAAAACAAAGAGTTGGGATAAATGGTTCGTTCTCAGGCTGGCAATCAGTAACTAGTGGTGTTCCGCAGGGGTCAGTGCTGGGACCCCAACTCTTTACAATCTATATTAACGATTTGGAGGAAGGGACCGAGTGCAACATATCCAAGTTTGCCGACGATACAAAGATGGGAGGGAAAGCAGTGAGTGAGGAGGACATAAAAAACCTGCAAAAGGACATAGACAGGCTAAGTGAGTGGGCAGAGATTTGGCAGATGCAATATAGTGTTGGAAAGTGTGAGGTTATGCACTTTGGCAGAAAAAATGTGAGAGCAAGTTATTACCTAAATGGAGAGAAACTGCAAAGTGCTACAGTACAAAGGGATCTGGGGGTCCTGGTGCATGAAACACAAAAAGTTAGTATGCAGGTGCAGCAGGTGATCAGGAAGGCCAATGGAATCTTGGCTTTTATTGCAAGGGGGATGGAGTATAAAAACAGGGAAGTCTTGCTGCAGTTATACAGGGTATTGGTGAGGCCACACCTGGAATACTGCGTGCAGTTTTGGTTTCCATATTTAAGAAAAGATATACTTGCTCTCGAGGCAGTTCAGAGAAGGTTCACTCGGTTGATTCCAGAGATGAGGGGGTTGACGTATGAGGAAAGGTTGAGTAGGTTGGGACTCTACTCATTGGAGTTCAGAAGAATGAGAGGCGATCTTATCGAAACATATAAGATTGTGAGGGGGCTTGATCGGGTGGATGCGGTGAGGATGTTTCCACTGATGGGTGAGATTAGAACTAGGGGGCATAGTCTTAGAATAAGGGTCTGCCCTTTCAAAACTGAGATGAGGAGAAACTTCTTCACTCAGAGGGTAGTAAATCTATGGAATTTGCTACCCCAGAGAGCTGTGAAGCTGCAACATTAAATAAATTTAAAATGGAGATAGACATTTTCCTAGCAGATAAGGGAATTAGGGGTTACGGGGAGAGGGCAGGGAAGTGGACGTGAGTCTAGGTTCAGATCAGCCATGATCCTATTGAATGGCGGAGCAGGCCCGAGGGGCCGTATGGCCTACTCCTGCTCCTATTTCTTATGTTCTTATGTTCTTATGAGACGTGCAGCACGTGGGAAAAGTGTTAAAATCAGGAAGGCCTCTCAAAATGGGATTATGGAGGCAATTACGTGGTTGTTAAGGGCCTTAAGGGCCTATCCCACCTCTTGGAGGCGGGATGGAAATGGGGTCAGGAAACACGCATGTGGGAAAATTGCTTGGAGGCGGGATTGGGCCCACCCGCCTTTTTTTGCGATTTCACCACCTCACACGCCTCCAATCCTGCCTCCTCGGGCCTGGCAAAAATCAAGCCCATAGAGTATAAAAGCAAGGAAATTATGATGAACCTTAATAAAACACTGGTTTGGCCCCAACTGGAGTATTGTGTCCAATTCTGGGCACCGCATTTTAGGAAGGATGTGAAGGCCTTGGAGAGGATGCAGAAAAGATTTACAAGAATGATTCCAGGGATGAGGGACTTCAGTTACGTGGATTGACTGGAGAAGCTGGGGTTGTTCTCCTTAGAGCAGAGAAACCTGAGAGAAGATTTGATAGAGGTGTTCAAAGTCATGAGGGGTCTAGGCAGAGTAGATAGAGAGAAACTGTTCCCATTGGCAGAAGGGTCAAAAACTAGAGGACACAGATTTAAGGTGATTGGCAGGAGAACCAAAGGCGACATGAGGAAAAACCTTTTACTCAACGAGTGGTTAGGATCTGGAATACACTGCTTGAAAGGGTGGTGGAGACAGATTCAATCGTGGCTTTCAAAAGAGAATTGGATAAGTACCTGAAGGAAAAGAAATTGCAAGGCTATGGGGAAAGGACGGCAGAGTGGGACGAGCTGAAGTGCTCTTGCAGAGAGCCAGCACGTGCTTGACGGGCAGAATGGCCTCCTTCTGTGCTGTAACCATTCTATGATTCTGTGATTCTTAGATGAGAGGGGGAGAAATGCACAGCTCTCCACAATCTCTGCACCATTAAGTGCCGTGCTAGAACTTATTCAAGGATCACAGCACAAATTCAATCTGAAATTTAAAAGAAGCATTCTATCTGATTGAGCCACCTTTAAGAATCACTCCTACTTTACTGAATTAAATACATCACCATCTGCCTCCAGAGAACTGGAAGGGTATGGCTTGCTGCGAACATAAAGAGAATGTCCCATTCAGTCTCCAATAAATCCTCTGCAGGAAGATGTAAGATACACTGCAATTAATTGAGTGTGGTAGAGATATCTGTGATAGATTCCAGCACAGACTGACAATAAGACTGGACTAAGGGACAAACCTAGAAGAACATGAGTCGGAGTTGAGCACTCTGCAATCGTTTTAACAGTGATTCATTGTCTTTGGCTACCAGCCATAAAATTGTGCTGGAAGGTACAATGGAGAATTTTCAGTTGTTCCTCCCACAGATTGTGGCAGGTGAATAGTCCAGGAATCACAGAGCAGATTACTCCTATTTCAATGTGGAAACCCAAGGTGTGGTTTCTGGCACAGAAAGAAAGTGCTGTAACCATCTTGAAGATAACACTTGCCTTGTAGATGATTGAAGGATCAGATTGTGTCAGCCTATAGCAAGTGGGAGGACCATGAAAGACCCAAATCATGTCACTATGAAAACACGTAACACAGAAGGAGGGATTTCCTAACCTCTGCCCCTATTTTTTCACATTGCAGCTGTTGATGATTCTGCTATTCCCATTTACACCTCATCTAGAGTCATCTTTTGTTTCTTTACTTGTCCCATTACCATCTCCGTTTGCCTTGCGCCAGCCCTTTTGTCATTTAATCAGGCAAATTAGGGAAATTAGTAAAAAACATAGAATAGTAATCATGTGGGGATTTCAACTACCCAGATATTAATTAGACAGAAGAGGTAGGTAAAGGGGATAAGGGAATGGAGTTCCTACAATGTGTACAGGACTCCTTTCTAACCCAATACGTAAAAAGCCCAACAAGGGAAGATTTGCTATTGGATCTAGTAATGGGGAATGAACCAGAACAGATAAGAGAAGTAAAAGTAGGGGAACATCTAGGCAATACTGACCATAATATAATACGCTTTAAGATAATAATTGAGAAGGACATAGGCATGACAAAGACCAGGGTAATAGATTGTAGAAAAGCTGATTTCGAGGGGCTGAGAATAGAACTTGGAAAAATAAAATGGACAACAGTATTGGCAAACAATGATTTAGAAAAGCAATGGGAAACATTTAAAATGATGTTCAACAGAGTCCAGGAAAAATTTCATCCGCTAATAGACAAGAACAAGCAGAACACTAATGAGACACCGTGGATGAATAAAGCCATAAGGGAAAAATTGAGGGTAAGGAAAGAGGCGTACATTAAATACATGGACAGCAGGGGAGAGCATGATAAGGGAGAATATGAAGGCATTAGGAGAGAAGTCAAAAAAAACAATTAGGAAGGCAAAGAGGAGCTATGAAATTAAACTATCAAGGAACATAAAACAAAATAGTAAAATATTTTACAGGCACAGAAATTACAAAAGGAAGGTTGGGATGGGAATAGGGCCACTAAGGGATGGAGACGATAATACCACAGGCAGCAATAGAGAGATGGCAGAGATATTAAATAATTACTTTGCTTCAGTATTTACCAGGGAGATAGAACAGGTGGAGATGGCATCAGATGATGAGATTAGTAATGAGTTAACTGCATTTAAAATAAAATGAGGAGATATACTAAATAAACTAATGAAACTCAAAAAGGATAAAACCCCTGGTCCAGACGGATTACATCTGCACATTTTAAAAGAATCTAGAGAAGAAATGGCAGAGGCATCACTACACATATTTAGTAATTCGTTAGAAAAGGGTGTAGTGCCAGAGGACTGGTGGATAGCTAACGTAATAGCTATATTTAAGAAGGGAGATAGAACATGTCCAGGGAACTATAGGTCAGTCAGATTAACATCGGTGGTAGGAAAAATAATGGAATCCCTACTAAAGGAGAAAATAGAAGAATATCTAGAACCGAAAAATATAAAAATAAATAGTCAGCATGGATTTCAAAAGGGAAATCTTGCTTGACCAACCTAATGGAATTTTTAAAAGAGTTAACAGAGAGAATAGATAAGGGTAATACAGTAGATGTAATTTATCTAGATTTTCAAAAGGCCTTCGATAAGGTACCACATAATAGACTAATGAATAAGGTCAGGGAATGCGGAGTCAGGGGACAAGTAGCAGAATGGATAGCTAGCTGGCTTCAAGACAGAAAGCAGAGAGTAGGGGTAAAGGGTAGCTATTCACAGTGCAGAAGGTGGGTAGTGGTGTTCCACAAGGATCAGTGCTGGGACCACTGTGCACGCCCGGGGGGCGCTAACAGGGCGCAAATGGCTTTGCGACCAGGGCCGGCGCTGACATCGAACCCCACCTTATTCGGCGGGAGTTTTGCGGCAGCACTACAGCGTTGTGCCCCCATCTCCTTCGCCTGGAGATCGTAGCGTCATCGCCATGCTCATCGCTCCGGTAGCACCCCGGACCTGAAATTGACTTCCGCCCCCTGCAGCAGCAGGGGTCAAAAACACTGACAGCGTGAATCGGGTGGCCGGCCACATCGGCGGTGATGTTTAAATGCGAGGTGGCCGAGGTAAGTGGAAAAAAACTTACATTTCTCGTTTTAGTTTTTTTCGCGTGTTCCTGCCTGCGATAGTTCAGCCCGGCACTCTGCTTGAGTGCTGGGCTGATCGCGCGGGATCGCAGCTGCCTTGGTGGTTCAGGCAGGTACTTTTTAAATTGTAGAGCCTGCAGCGATGGCCCTTCCCTTTAAGGGAGGGAAGGAGCCTTTGAACGCGGCAGCACTGCACAGCCCAGTGTGCAGCGCTGCTGAAGTCTCCGCTCCACTCTCCGACGTTAGCGCCCCAAGAAGGAAGTGGAGTGCTTGATTTAGCGCTCCACTTCCCTCTTGTGGCGCTAAAACTCAATTTCACGGTCGCCAACGGTAATTACTGTCGGGTGCTAAAGTTAGTGCCCAGGCGATGTTATCGTCCCAAAATGGTCAATACCAAATTTTCCCCCCACAATTTCTAAATTTGCGGACGACACCAAATTGGGGGGGGGATAGTCAATACTGAGGAGGACTGCAACAAATTACAAGAACACATTAATAAACTTGCAGAATGGGCAAATAATTGGCAAATGAAATTCAACACAGATAAATGTGAGGTATTACATTTTGGTAGGAAGAATAGGGAGGTCACATATTACTTGGAAAATAAGGGGGCGATTTTGTGAATGGAGGCGCGTTGGAGGCAGGACTGCTGCTTGTCGGGTTTCAGGAGACGGGACACAGCGAGGGACAGCAACCCGCCTCCTTGGAAGATGGTTTGGGGGCGGGTTTGCCACTTTCTGTGATAGGGTAGAAGGCAGGAGTGATTTACATAGGATTACATAAAATTCTGCCATTTTCCCAGCAGTCCCGCCTCCATACCCGCCTCCTCGGGGCTGAGAAAATCGCCCCCTAAGAATCTAAATGGGGTAGAGGAACAAAGGGATCTAGGAGTACAAATACACAAATCACTAAAAGTATCAACACAGGTTAACAAGGCCATAAAAAAGCAAATCATGCACTAGGTTTTATTTCTAGACAGATAGAATTGAAAAGTAGTGAAGTTATGCTAAACTTGTACCGAACCCTGGTTAGACCACACTTGGAGTATTGTGTGCAGTTCTGGCTGCCATATTATAAAAAGGATGTGGAGGCACTGGAGAGGGTGCAGAGAAGATTTACAAGGATGATACCAGAAATGCGAGGGTACACCTATCAGGAAAGGATTAACAGGCTGGGTCTCTTTTCTCTTGAAAAGAGAAGGTTGAGGGGTGACCTAATAGAGGTCTTTAAAATCATGAAAGGTTTTGATAGAGTAGCCACAGAGCGAGTGTTTCCACTTGTGGGGAAGAGCAAAACTAGATGCCATCAATAGAAGATAGTCACCAAAAAATCAAATAGGGAATTCAGAAGAAGCTTTTTTACCCAGAGAGTGGTGAGAATGTGGAACTCGTTACCACAGGGAGTGGTTGAAGCGAATAGTATAGATGCATTTAAGGGGCAATTAGATAAGCATGTGAGGGAGAAGGGAATAGAGGGTTATGCTGATAGAGATTGATGAGGAAAGACGGGAGGAGGCTCGAGTGGAGCATAAACACCAACATAGACTGGTTTGGCCGAATGGCATGTTTCTGTGCTGTATATCCTACGTAATCCTATGTAAATCACTCCTGCCTTCCACCCTATCACAGACCTTCCCTTTTGTTCTTTCCTTCCCTCCCTCTTTCCCTGCCGCTGCTCTTGCTTAAAATCTGTTACAGCTCTAACTTTTTCCAGTTCTGACAGAAGGTCATCGACCTGACACGTTTACTGCTGCCTGACTTTCTGAGTATTTCCAGCATTTTCTGTTTTTATATGAGGGATTTCCTAGTTGTCCCTTCATGGCCTCGCCCCTCCCTATCTCTGTAATCTTCTCCAGCCCTACAACACTCTGCGCTTCTCCAATTCTGGCCACTTGAGCATCCCGGATTTTAATTGCTCCACCATTGAGGGCCGTGTCTTCAGCTGCCAAGGCCCTAAGATCTGAAATTCCCTTCTGCTTCTCTACCTCTCTTTTCTCCTCTGACGCTCCTTAAAACATACCGCTTTGCGCTAATACCTCCTTAAGTGGCTCAGTGTCAAATTTTGTTTGATAACTCTCCTGTGAAGTGTCTCGGGAAGTTTTACTATGTTCAAGGCGTGAAAAAATAACAGTTTTTGTTGGTGTAGATCTCTCAGAGTATGAAATTAGCAGCATATGTCTTGCCAAACCTGCATGAATGCACTCAAAATGGGATGTACCTTAACCACAGCAGAGCAAATGTGAATTTGGAAAAGGGAAATAACCACCTGATCTGGCTTCACGCACGGGTGCACTTCCATTGGGAAGATCTAGGGGGAGAAATTCGGTGGGTTAGCGACTCCGAGGGGCGCTAACGGGGCGCTTAATGAGCTACTGCCCGGGCACGGCGAGATGAACGATTCCCACTAACTTGGTCGGGAGGTTTGCGGCAGCAGTAAAACTTTGCGACACAATCTCCTGCACCTGGAGATCGTGACGTCATTGTTGTGCACATCGTCCCGGAGCCGAACTTCAGTTCCATCCCCTGCAGCATCACCGGAGAAAACACCGACAGCTGGAGGAAGCGTTGTTCGGGAGGCTGGGCACTTCAGGGGTGGAAGTTAACGGTGAGGTGGCCAAGGTAAGTAGCAAAACCTCTGAAATTTTTTTTGCAATTTCTTTTCAATTCTCCTGGGCCGCGATCGATCAGCCCGGCACTCTGCTGGAGTACATGGGGCTGATTGGGCCAGATCGCGGCCGCGGTCGGGGACCAGCTAACTGGTCCCAATGCAGAGCCTGCAGTGATGGCCCTTCCCTTTAAGGGCGGAAGGAGCCTCGGATCGCGGCAGCACTGCACGGAAAATTGTGCAGCACTGGACCACTACCGCCGCGCCTGCGTCCTTTAGCGCTCTAGGAAGACAGTGGGGTGTTTGATTTAGCGCTCCACTTCCTTCCTGGAGCGCGAAACCCAATTTTGTGAAAGCTGGGAATCATTAGCGCCTGGCGCTAAGTTTCACAGCTTTCAAAAGTTAGTGCCCCCAAACGGGACGATAATGAATTTCTCCCCCCAATCTAAAAACAAGCACAGCTGCATAGCCCAATAAACAATAGGTAGCAGGAAAAGGCAACCCCCTCCTGATCAATTGGAGAATCCAAAAGTATAAGGCAAAATCTGCGGTTGCCTACCATGTCAATCTTCCAATCCAATTCCAAAAATAAATAGAGGAAATGATAAGAATATCTACTTTGAAAACACCGACTCTGACTGGCATACATATATTTTAATTGAACGCTGATGATGTCCTGTAGCTTTCCTCAAGGATAAATGGGAATGAAGCACATTTTCCTGTTTTTCTTTCATGAACCACAACCCTCCCATCATACTAAGCTCAGGTTGCCCTGCTAAGATTTGAGCCCCCGGATCTCTCTTACTTGGTTGACGTTGATGGTAGGATGTTGCACCAGGAGCAGTTCTGGTGGATGTGTTGTTTTGGGACAGGGATGCTCTGTATTGCTGTGCATTTGATCCCACCACTAAAACAGGGTGCCAGGCCTTGGCTCCCAGCATCAATGCTGAGTATGTATCCATTTCTGGACTGGGGCCTGGGCACATAATCTCAGTCACTTACTAGTGAGTCGGTGGCATGCTGTGTAAGTGGAACCACTATGGTGTCTTCCACCCTCACGTGGATGCTGCCCAGGTACAACAGTGGTTGCACTTCTCCCCCAGCACATCTGACATGCAAATTGTGTCTCTGTGTCCATTATCTGGCAATCACTGACATTGTTAAGTGTCAGTCTTAGTGCAGTGGTAGTACTCTCATCCCTGAGTCAGAAGATCATAGGTTGAAGCCTCACTCCAGTGACACAAGCACATAACCTACGCTGAAACCTCATTGCAGTACTGAGGGAGTGCTGCATTGTGGGAAATGCCATCTTTGGGACCAAGGCCTTGTCTGTCCTCGCAGGTGGATGTAACAGAACCCTTGGCTCTATTTGAAGAGCAGAGGAGTCCTTCCAGTCTCCTGGCTAAGATTTATCTTTCAACCAACATCGCTAAACATATTAGCTCTCTCATTTCTGTTTGTGGGCGATGGCTGTGTGAAATTGGCAACTGTGTTTGCCTATAAACGACACCAGTGACTATACCTCAGAAGTACTTTATTGGCTATGAGACGCTTTGGGACATCCTGAGGACATAGAAAGTGTTATGTAAATATAAGTTCTTTCAGGGCAGCAAGCGTCAGAGGACCCCACACCCAGTTCCATTTAATCGAAACTGCCACTATTTTTTTCTTTTGGTTCTATCCTTAAAATTCTTCCTTTCTTTGCCCTTCCCCCTCTCCCCATCCCTTTCTTCATCCTCTTTTCTCACTTTCCCCTTCTTTCCCTCCTTCCCGCTCTTCTCATTTTTCATTTTATGTTTCATTTCTTTCCTGATTCTCCTGCATCTCATATCTGTTCTGGATTTTTTTGCTGACTAATTTCCTCCTTTCCCAACGATCTCACTATTCTTCTCTGCTTTCATGCTGCCACGCTTCCTGTCCTTTGCATCTTCCCACTCCCTCCATGCATCTGCTCCGATTACCTGTTATTCTTTCAGATCCCTTTCCGAGTCACAACTGAAGTCCTACACAAAGTGTGCTTTGTTGTTTAAAAAAGTAAAATGAATATCAAAATACTGAAGGTGCAAGTTCGAAGATGTGCTTCAGAGTCAGTGGAGCTTAGAGCGAGTGCACGGAGAATGCAAGAAGTGGTCGGATGGAGGATGCCCATTAGCCTGCGGTAAGAAAGTGTGAGACTGAGAAGCAGGAGCATAGGATAGGGTCAGAGGCCGAGGAGCTCTTTGATCCTGCCCACTGTGCTCAGAGACGGGTTCACAAATGGCATCTGATTGGTCCATCTTGATAGCAAGGACCAATCAGATTGATCGTCACCACAGACCAATTGAATAGAGCTGCATGGATTGTATTCTTTATTAATATATAAAGGTTATCAAAAAATGGATTACTAAAATGGACAGTTTTGAGAGCTTTATTTGCGCATCATTCAATATCCAGGATATCAGTTTAGACACTACATAATTTATCATCTCTATCATTTATTTCCTAGTTTCTCAATCTCGATCAAGAAAGAAAAGAATCTTACAGTAACAATGGGAGATGATGTTACATTTGTCATTGTACTGCATCGGGTCTGGAAAAATCACCCTCTACACAGAGACTTTCTGGGATTTTATACACTTGACAGCCACAGGCTCTCAAATATGACCCATGGATTACTTGGTATGTAGAATATCCACTTCATTACCTATCCTATCTTGGTTAAACACTGAACACCACTAAAAGGGAATATAGCTCTTGTACAATGGTGAAATGGTTTTACAAATTCCTTTGCATCAAAAGCTATTATACTCCAGAACCATATTTATTGATGTATGTTCCAAAAGCAGTAATTTCCATCCTTCACTGAAACTGACAGTGAATTTGGCACTCTATGTTTAGTTTTGTGTCACTGGATAGAGTCATAAAACTTAGGGGGTGAAATTCAGTAGCTTAGCGCCTCCAGGGGGCGCAAACGGGGCGCTACTGGCTTTGTGGCCGGACGTGGCGATAGTACCGACGCCTGTGAAATTGAGGTGGTTTGCAGCGGCGGCAACCACTAGTGCCACGATCTCCTGCGTCCGGAGATCGTGACATCATCCAGCTGCGTAGCGCCCCGACTCTGAAATTCACTCTCACCCCCTGCTTGAGCACCTGCCGTTAGCAACGACATGTAGAGGAGGCAGTATGCAGTCGGATGAGCGCTGGAGGAGCGCTATATAAAGGCGTCAACATCCGGTTTTTTTTTAGTCGGCGAAGAATGCTGCCTTGTCAGTTTGACATAGGTAAACAGGTGTTTTGAGCGATTTTAGTGTTTTCCACTAAAGGAGTCTTCTGCCTCAGAAAAATTTATCACTTTCATTTCGGTGAGGTTTTAAAGTGCAACATTTCCATAATTTAATGGGGGCTGTACTGGCACTGGACCTCGCCCTCAAGCATCAACGTTGGAGGCAGCGGAGGCAGAGAGAAAGATTGCAAAATGTGGATGGAGGGAGGAGGGCCAACAGGGCTCTCAACAGGAGGCCTTACCCTCCCAGGGTATTCCGGCAGCATTTCTCCTGCATCAATCTCACTGAGAAACAGTGTCTTGGAAGGCTTCGCTTCACCAAGGACATGGTCACAGAGCTCTGCCACCTCCTGCAGGCAGACCTCGAGCCTCACATCAGGAGCACGACGTCTCTCTCAGTGGCAGTCAAGGTGACCGTCACCCTCAATTTCTACACCAGCGGATCCTTCCAGTGTGCAACAGGAGATATATCTAACATATCGCAGTTTGCCATCCATTGGCTGCATCTGCGAGGTCACAGATGCTCTCTCAGAAGGAGAGGGGACTACATTTCCTTCCCCATGACCAGAGAGAAGTAGCGCGAGTGTGCATGTGGCTTTGCCAGGATAGCGGGCTTCCCCGTGGTGCAGGGCACCATTGACTGCACCCACGTCACTTTGCGGACACTTCATAACAATCCTGAGGTATTCCGTAACCGCAAAGGCTACCACTCACTTAATGTACAGTTGGTGTGTGACCACACACGGCGAATCCTGACCATCAGTGCCTGCTATTCTGGCAGCAGCCACGATGCCTTCATCCTGCGCCAGACCGGTTCGCCAGCTCTGTTCCAGCCACCACATCAAGCTTGCGGCTGGCTGCTGGGAGGCAAGGGTTATCCGCTCTCCACCTGGCTCATGACTCCCCTCCGCAGCCCCAACACTCGTGCCCAGCACTCATACGATGAGAGCCATGCTGCCACCAGGAACATCATTGAGGAGTGCTCAAGTAACGGTTCCGCTGCCTTGACCGCTCGGGAGGAGCCCTCCTGTACGTGGCTGAGCGGGTGTCCCTTTTTGTCTTCATCTCTTGCAGGCTGCACAACTTGGCCATCATGAGGGCACAGCCATTGCCACCAGGCATAGCCGCACCACCTCAGGAGGAGGAAGAGGGAGATGAGGAGGAGGAGGAGGAGGAGGAGGAACAGGAGCACAAACAGCAACGATGGAGGAGCTAGCCACTCCATCGGCCTTGTGGAAGGGCAGATCAGACTTTGGTTCCAATGATTTCGAGGCCACTTCCCGGTTGCTCCTCCGGTCCCCATCATTCCTTCAATTTTTCAGGGGTGGCTCTGCTGCATAGGACGGGAGGAAAAAGAGGGGTAGAGCTATAGTAATAGGGGATTCTATTGCAAACGAGACTCCAGGATGGTGTGTTGCCTCCCTGGTGCAAGGGTCAAGGATGTCTCAGAGCGGCTGCAGAACATTTTGGAAGGGGAGGGTAAACAGCCAGTTGTCGTGGTGCATATAGGTATCAACGATATAGGTAAAAAATGGGATGAGGTCCTAGGGAGTTAGGAGGTAAATTAAAAAATAGGACCTCAAAGGTAGTAATCTCAGGATTGCTACCAGTGCCACGTGCTAGTCAGAGTAGAAATAGAAGGATATTTCAGATGAATACGTGGCTAGAGGAATGGTGCGAGGGGGAGGGATTCAAATTCCTGGGACATTGGAACCGGTTCTGGGGGAGGTGGGACCAGTTCAAACCGGACGGTTTCTACCTGGGCAGGGCCGGGACCGATGTCGTAGGGGGAGTGTTTGCTGGTGCTCTGGGGGAGGGTTTAAACTAAAATGGCAGGGGGTTGGGAACCTGAGCAGGGGGACAGAGGAAAGGGAAACAAGGATAAAAGCAAAAGATAGGAAGGAGAAAAACAAAAGTGGCAGTCAGAGAAATCAATGGTTTAAATCAAACATGGCCACAGTAAATGATCATTCTAATAGGTCTAAAAGTGTTAAAAAAAACAAGCCTGAAGGCTTTGTGTCTTAATGCGAGGAGCATTCGTAATAAGGTGGATGAATTAGCTGCGCAAATAGAGGTAAACAAATATGATTTGATTGGGATTACGGAAACTTGGCTCCAGGGTGGCCAAGGCTGGGAACTCAACATCCAGGGGTATTCAATATTCAGGAAAAATAGGCAAAAAGGAAAGGGAGGTGGGGTAGCATTGCTGGATAAATAAGGGATTAACACAATTGTAAGGAAGGATATTAGCTCTGATGATGTGGAATCTGTACGGGTAGAACTGAGAAATACCAAGGGGCAGAAAACATTAGTGGGAGTGGTATATAGACCTCCAAACAGTAATGCGAAGGTTGGGGATGGCATTAAAAGGGAAATTAGAGAAGCGTGCAATAAGGGCACAGCAGTCATCATGGGTGACTTTAATCTACATATAGATTGGGCTAACCAAATTAGTAACAATACTGTGGAGGAGGAATTCCTGGGGTGTTTACGGGATGGTTTCCTGGACCAATATCTCAAGGAACCAACCAGAGATCAGGCCATCTTAGACTGCGTATTATGTAATGAGAAAGGATTAATTAGCAATCTTGTTGTACGAGGCCCCTTGGGACGGAGCGATCACAATATGATCGAATTCTTCCTTAAGATGGAGAATGAAGTAGTTGACTCAGAGACTAGGGTCCTCAATTTAAATAAAGGAAACTACGATGGTCTGAGGCGCGAGTTGGGTAGGATTGATTGGGGAATGTCACTCAAAGGGTTAACGGTGGATAGGCAATGGCAAACATTCAAAGACCGCATGGATGAACTACAGAAATTGTTCATCCCAGTTTGGCATAAAAATAAAACAAAAAAGGTAACTCAACCGTGGCTAACAAGGGAAATTAGGGATAGCATAAGATCCAAGGAGAGGACATATAAATTGGCCAGAAAAAGCAGTAAACCTGAGGATTGGGAGCAGTTTAGGATTCAACAAAAGAGGACAAAGGGATTAATTAAGAAGGGGAAAATAGAATATGAGAGTAAGCTTGCAGGGAACATAAAAACTGACGGTAGAAGCTTTTATAGATATGTGAAGAGAAAAAGATTGGTGAAGTCAAGCGTAGGTCACTTGCAGTCAGAATCAGGGGAATTTATAATGGGGAACAAAGAAATGGCTGACCAATTAATTACATATTTTGGTTCTGTCTTCACAAAGGAGGACACAAATAACCTCCCAGAGATGTCGGGGAACATAGGGTCTGATGAAAGGGAGGAATTGAAAGAAATCAGTATTTGTAGGGAAATGGTGTTAGGAAAATGGATGGGATTGAAGGCCGATAAATCCCCAGGGCCTGATAATCTACATCCTAGGGTACTTAAGGAAGCGGCCCTAGAAATAGTAGATGCATTGCTGATCATCTTCCAACATTCGATGGAATCTGGAACAGTACCCATGGATTGGAAGGTAGCTAATGTTACCCCACTATTCAAAAAAGGTGGTAGAGAGAAAACGGGGAATTACAGACCGATAAGCCTGACATCGGTCGTGGGGAAAATGCTAGAGTCCATTATAAAAGATGTAATAGCAGAGCACTTGGAAAACAGTGACAGGATCGGACAAAGTCAACATGGATTTACAAAAGGTAAATCGTGCTTGACTAATCTACTGGAATTTTTTGAGGATGTAACTGGTAAAATAGATAAGGGAGACCCAATGGATGTGGTGTATTTGGACTTTCAGAAGGCTTTCGATAAGGTCCCGCATAAGAGATTAGCGTGTAAAGTTAGGGCACATGGGATTGGGGGCAAGGTATTGACTTGGATAGAGAACTGGTTGGCAGACAGAAAGCAAAGAGTTGGAATAAACGGGACTTTTTCCGAGTGGCAGGCATTGACTAGTGGGGTACCGCAGGGATTGGTCCTTGGACCCCAGCTATTCACAATATATATTAATGATCTAGACAAGGGAACTAGATGTAATATCTCCAAATTTGCAGACGACACAAAGCTGGGTGGACGTGTGTGCTGTGAGGAGGATGCCGAGAAACTCCAGGATGATTTGGACAGGTTGGGTGATTGGGCAGAAGCATGGCAGATACAATATAATGTGGATAAATGTGAGGTTATCCACTTTGGTGTCAAAAACAGGAAGGCAGATTATTATCTGAATGGCAATAGATTGGGAGAAGGGGAAGTGCAACGAGACCTGGGCGTCCTTGTGCACCAGTCGTTGAAGGTAAGCATGCAGGTGCAGCAGGCGGTTAAGAAGGCAAATGGTATGTTGGCCTTCGTAGAGAGAGAGTTTGAGTACAGGAACAAGGATGTCTTGCTGCAGTTGTACAGGGCCTTGGTGAGACCACACCTTGAGTATTGTGTGCAGTTTTGGTCGCCTTATCTGAGGAAGGATGTTCTTGCCATGGAAGGAGTTCAGCGAAGATTCACCAGGCTGATACCTGGGATGGCAGGAATGACGTATGAGGAGAGATTGGGTCGATTGAGCTTGTACCCGCTGGAGTTTAGAAGAATGAGAGGGGATCTCATTGAAACTTATAAACTTCTGACGGGACTGAACAGACTAGATGCAGGAAGGATGTTCCCGATGGTCGGGGAGTCCAGAACCAGGGGTCACAGTCTAAGGATAAGGGGTAGGCCATTTAGGACAGAAATGAGGAGGAATGTACTCACCCAGAGAGTGGTGAACCTGTGGAATTCTCTACCACAGAAGGCAGTAGAGGCCAATTCATTAAATATATTCAAGAAGGAGTTGGATATATTTCTTAAGGCTAAAGGGATCAAGGGGTATGGGGAGAAAGCAGGGACAGGGTACTGAATTTGGATGATCAGCCATGATCGCATTGAATGGCAGAGCAGGCTCAAGGGGCCGAATGGCCTACTCCTGCTCCTATCTACTCCTGCTCCTATCTTCCTATCTTCTATGTTTCTATGTTTCATTCCATACTTCATCCCAAAGCTGAAATGAGACACAGCACCATTTCTGCAACATTCCAATAATAAATTTATCCAAAATCAGTGACCACATATATACAACAATATTAACTGATCACCCTTGTGCAAACCCTTACTTGCCCTCTTTACTGTTCTTTTTCCTAATCTACTGCTTCTATGTAGTGCCTCTCACCAGTGGCTGCAGCAGGGCTGGTGAAAGGCTGCTGAGACTACAGATGGCCTTGCAGGACACTCTCGACCAGCTATGGACCTGGAAGGCCTGGCTGTACACTGCGCCACCTCAGAGTGGGCAGCGTTAGTCTGGCTTGGCTGGATGACAGGCAACGGCAAGGGCAATGGCGGAGTGGCAGTGGTGGGAGCAGGAATGCTGTCATCCTGAGAGAGGACAGCAGGTTCCTGTTCCACTGACACACTGCCGCTCCCCCAGGGCAGCACCTCGGCATCCCTAACAATCTGCTTTAGCACAAATTGCTGGGCTGCTGCGACACCGTGAGAGCCCCGGTTGACTGTGGTAGACCCAGTGATGATGGCAGCAGTCAGAGCTTTAGTGGCATCAAGCTGAGACTGCATGAGAGCAGTCTGAGACTCAATGGCATCAAGTATTGACTGCATTACAGCACTAAGACGTTGCATGGTTTCCGCCTGTGCTGCAATGGATGCTGCCACATTGCCCATGACAAGCGGCATGAGGTCTGGGCCCCCACGATCTCTCAGGGATTCCACCATCCTTTGCAGACTGCCACGACTGGGCTCCATGGTGTGCACAGAGCTCTATGCAATGTTGGAGGTGGACTCCTCCATGCTCCTTACCATTGCCGATAGGCTCTCGGGCACCCTTGCCATTGCACCTATCATCTCGGTGTGCATGCCCATCACCCTTCTTGTGAATGCCTCCCCATCGAGGTCCTCATCTGAGTCCTGCGCAGCAGAACTCGTCCTCTGGGGAGCTGACTCCCGAGCTACCCTTTCCCCCTGGCCTTGCTGCAGCCCGCTTGTCCCTGGTACAGTACCCAGTGCAGGGCCCTCTACTAAAGTTGCCTCTGAAGATCGTGTAGTGCTAGTATCTGAGGTGGTGCCTGCAGGTGAGAGATGCAGTGATGCGGTGCTTTGCCCCTCCTCCCCTTCTTCTCAGTGGGAAGCTCAGGGACAGGCTGGTCATCTAGTTGCTGATTCTCTGAAAGCATAAAGGTGCAAGACTCACTTTAAGGTGAGGGCAGGGGGGCAGGAATGGAGCAAGGAATGCAGACAGTATCAGGAGCTGGAAAGTGCGAAAGGCTTGTGGTGTGAAGGGGAAGTGGGATGAGAGAAGGAGAGGGGATGAACATACCGTTGTTGCCCCCAAGGGGGCCGACGTAGCCGAAGGCCATGGCGCTCACCACCTGCTGCCCAATTAATCCCAGCACTCACTCCTCCAGGTCTGAAAGCTGCTGGAGCTGTGCATCACCCCTGCCTGTTTTCTGGTGCTCCCTCCTATTGTGGGCCATCTTGGCCTGCAAGAGAAACAAATGTGTGTGAGTCAGAATCCTGCCATAGTTGAATAGCTGTGATTGTAGGCAACGCGTGAGATGTGGATGTGAGTTTAAGTAGGTGCAGATGCTTGGTGGGTGAGTGGTGGTTTGTGCAGTGTGTACAGACTGAGGTTAAGATGCTGGTATGTAGGACCTGTTGAAGCATATACTCACCTTGACCAGCAAGTGAGGTCGTTGAATTTCTTCCGGTGCTGTGTCAGGCTGCATACGACCACACTACTGGCTGAGACCTCCTGAGCCACTTCCCTCCACATTGCCCTGAATACCTGGGGCAATGGCCTCCTTCCAGTGTCCAGGAATAGCACTGCCCTCCTTTGCTCCACTCCCATGATCAATGCCTCCAATACCTCGTCCGTGAAATGATGAACTCTCTCCCTGGGAATGGGATCAGCCATCACGATCAGGGGATTGAGTTGCTTGCAGGTCGCCTTCACAGCCAGCACTGCTGATAATGAGGATCTGCACAATTATGTAACCTCCTCTTTAAGAGCTGGAAGGAGCCAGTGTGAAGGATCATTCCCGATTGCATTGTACCTGAAATTCATTATCGATCTGCTGGTAGTGCCCCTAGCACTTGATTTAGCACTCCAGCTCTTTCCTGGAGTGCTAACAGCCAATTTAGGGTGAAGGGATAATTACTAGTCCTAGCCCTTTTTGGGCTACCCCAGATCAGCCGTATTCCCCAGATGTTCACCTTCAACTAAAGTTAGAGCTAGCCGAATTCTATAAGATGCTTAATTGGATCTAAAGGTCCAGGCTATCTCTCTCTAAAGGAAAGGAATGACTTGAAGATGTTACCATCTTCCAGATAGCACTTTTAATAAGTTTAACTAGACTGTAACCTTCCGGTTATTATGAGGGCCCGGAAAACCCTCCCAGAACTCTGCAACTCCTCACAAAAGAGTGTACAGAGATTGAGTTCGCGAGTTTGATACAGAAATACTCTGTGAGACAATTCTAAAAATATATAGATTTATTAAAGAACCGACATGTAGTTAACAGCTGGTGATTCAATCGCAACTTTAACAGTTCAAAATACAAATAGCTTACATTTCTTCTCAGAGATCCTTATTCTCAAATCCTAACTTCGTTACATTTTTACATTTCTAGGTCTTATTTCTAATCCAGAATATCCACCAATGAAAATGGAACAGTTAGGAGACACAACATCTGCTTATAACCAGTTAAGGTGATATTAAGAATTGAATTGCAGACCTTCATAAGAATGGCTTGAAAGAGATAAATCTGTTATAACCATTTTTTATGGTAAGTTTTTGAACACCTATACAGCAGACAGGATTCTGAAAGTTAAAAGCTGAATTGACAGTAAGAGTAGAAAGAAGTCAGCAGAAATATGACCAGAGATAATTAGCTTACATCAGCAGAAAACTTCAAAGGATATACCACTGAGAAAGAGTACAAAATATGGAACAAATAAGAGTACCTTTTGATCCCCAAGACTCAAAGAGTTAAAAACTTACAGAGCCTGCCTCTGAAGTTCAGAATCGCTTGCCCCTTCCAGTGATTTCTGACTTTCTATCTGAAAGTTCCATATTTTATACTCTTTCTCAGTGGTATATCCTTTGAAGTTTTCTGCTGATGTAAGCTAATTATCTCTAGTCATATCTCTGCTGACTTCTTTCTACTCTTACTGTCAATTCAGCTGTTAACTTTCAGAATCCTGTCTGCTGTATAGGTGTTCAAAAACTTATCATAAAAAATGGTTATAACAGATTTATCTCTTTGATGCCATTCTTATGAAGGTCTTCAATTCAATTCTTAATATCACCTTAACTGGTTATAAGCAGATGTTGTGTCTCCTAACTGTTCCATTTTCAATACAAAAACCATGTGATTGCTTGGTGTCATCTATTGATATCATATTTACAAAGTCTTCTGTTTGTACCTTTTACAATATGTAAATCAAAAACACTTCAACTAGGGTGTTCTATGCATTTCTTAGCTACTTCAATTGGTTGTATTACAGACTTCTGTCTTCTTGTTCTAAGTTTAACATAAAACTATTTTACGGCAGGTATTTCTTTTACTTGATGTCATTTTTTCAAAGGCACATGTTTTTTTAATGTTCTGTGTTTCTGTCCAAAGTGTTAGTTTATAACACTTAACTTGGGCATTGCTATTGTGTTTCTTCCAATGCTCAGACATAGAGGAACCTCCAACCTGCTGTTTCAACAGGGCTATTGTCTTAGTATTAACAACCAATTCCCATTTCAAAAGCTTGTATGGTGTTTACAACTTTTGTGCTAACACTTCATCTTATCTCAGAAGCCTGTATTCACAGCTTATGTCGTTGAGGCATTTTAGATTTTTAATCCCAGTTTTCATGTTTTAATAAAGTCAAAAATTCCGTTCATAGGATGGTGTATCTTTCTGAAATATGGCTATTCCTTTACAAGGGGAACCTTAGAATCATTAACGGCTGGTGCTAATATTTCACAATTTCAAAAATTAATGCCCCAAACGGGGCGATACCGAATTTCTCCCCTTAAATATCCACATCAGTTCAATCACTCATTCGTGAAATGAATAGTTCACCCCTGGTTAAGGGGATTTCACTCCCAGAACTCACATAAATAATGGAGATTATAATTCTGCCACCATGATTGGAACATACCCATTCCAAACTTTATTTTAAAATCAATTTTAATGAAATCACCTATTAAATTAATTTTATACTGAACCAAATTACCACCAAAGCTCTTGCACAAGCAAAAGCATGACACAATGGAGAAAAGTTAAATTCTCCATTGTGTAATGCTTTTGCTTGTGCAAGAGCTTTGGTGGTAATTTGGTTCAGTAAATTGGTTCACAAAATTTAGCAACAGCTTCCTAACTCATTCATCCCTTATGAATCATTCGGTCTTCCTCACTGGCAGAATAAACAATGTGGTCCATTATTCCCCATGGGCATCCGGCTGTTACTACACTGTACTGTATTTGTGACTTTCCAGTCAAATTAATTTACCTTTACTTTGATGCAGGCCAGTTTTACCATGAAGTAAATGCTGAGATATATAACATTCGCCCTGGCTTAGATCAAGGCAAACCTGATGCAACAATGATTGTAAAAGGTCACAAACTCAGAGTATCAAGGTAATATATCCAAGATTTCGATTTGTCCTATTTAATAGTTGTAATTTTTCTGTACATTTCTTACATGCATTTTATTGATGACTTTAATTTTAGGGGGTACCAGAAAGATTACAGATTCGATCCAAAGCGAGGTACCAATATCCCATGCTGGTTTGTTCACTACAATGGGAAAGGATTTATTGATGGAACTCCCACTGACTACATTGTTTCTTCTTTGTTTGGCTCGCTGTATCCATAGCCTGAGAGCAGATGGTGAAAGTCCATCCCTTTAGTATCCCTTGCATGAATTTATTGTTTAATCAGTATAGATTAAAAACCGTGTTTCTGCACGCACTCCCTGTTTTTTTTCAATTATAAATTCCTATGTTCATTTATAACGGAAACTGCCGATGTAAACTGACCAGATTTAGCTTGTGTGTGTCAAGAATGGAACCGGTTGATGTCAGGTGAGTTCCAATGCTGATCCAGTAAAGTAAAAAGCAGTAATTCTGGTATCTATTCTCCCAGCAGAATCAATTGCATATTTGCCCTATGGCAGAATATGGTAGTGTAAGTTGGGTTCCAGTAACAACTAAGTTGGAGGGCATTTAAGGGACAGCATCAGGGAAGTCCCCTGATTTAACTTGAGAGCCACTTTGACACAATAGTATTGATTCCAGAGGCAGTGACACTGGCACAGGCACTAGCACAGTTCCAGCACTGAGAATGAATGCAGGAGAAAGTGGCCTGATACTGGATTGGCTTCAGTACTGCTCATTATGCTGAAGGAACACTGGGCCAACAGAACATTGCGCTGACTTTGGGTGGACCCAATCATTGCATAAGGTGCCCATTGTGGAACAATGGTGTTGGGTAGCTCTAATTTGAATATGCATTTGGAAAGATGATCCAACTTAAGAGAGTTATTTAGTCATTTAAAAGTACCAAGTTGGTTCCAAAAGCATTTTTGATAGTAGGACAAACTTAATTGTTGCTGCTCTATTTTTATTTGGTGAGGTCCAATGGCAACACTGAACAATGTCTCCGGTGCTAGCATCAAGGAACTTTGTGTATCTTCCAGGATAGGGCAGGCTCTGATATAAGGCTTTACATGGGCTCTAATGACTGCACAAATGAAGTGACGCTGAATAAAGATTCTGTGCACAATCAGTTAAAACATATTATACATGCAGTAGGTATTCTTACATATGTAAACAAATAAATAAATCAATTTTATTTTTAATTAATTTCAATCCATGTGTACTGTTGTTATTACTGTTCTTTTCCTATGGTTTCTGATCTTCCATTAAACAGACGAATATCCCAAAATTTCTTGAGACAACTTGATTTACATCTTCACATTAATTTTAGTTATCTAGCTTTTCCTTTTAAATGTGGTTTGATGCACTGGTTTCATGTTCTATTTATGTGAGCTCCTGTTTTGTTTACTGGTTTGATTACTTTATTTCTTCCTTCTCTGGATATTTCCCTTCACTCATTAACCTTCAACCTGTCCAGTCAATCACATTTTCTAATGACAGCTCCTTTCGACTCGGGTCATCCTCACTCATTTATTTTTTGATACTGTGTTCTCTTTTTTTTTAATTTATTCAATCACGGGATGTGGGCATCACTGGCAGGGCCAATATTTATTACATATGCCTTGAGAAGGTGGTGGTGAGCCGCCTTCTTGAACCGTTGCAGTCCGTGTGGTAAAGGTACTCCCTCAGTGCTGTTAAGTACAGAGCTCCAGGATTTTGACAATGAAGGAACAGTAATATATTTTGAAGTCAGGATGGTGTTTGACTTGGAAGGGAACTTGGCGATGGTGGTGTTCCCATACGCTTGCTGCCCTTGTCCTTCTAGGTGGTAGAGGTCGCAGGTTTGGGAGGTGCTTCCAAAGAAGCCTTTGTAAGTTGCTGCAGTGCATCTTGTAGATGGTACATACTGCAGCCATGGTGCGCCGGTGATGGATGGAGTGAATATTTAATGTGGTGGATTGAGTGCCGAACCAGCAGGCTGCTTTGCCTTGGATGGTGTTGAGCTTCTTGAGTGTTGTTGGAGCTGCACTCATCCAGGCAAGTGGAGAGTATTCCATCACACTCCTGACTTGTGTCTTGTAGATGGTGGAAAGGCTTTGGGGAGTCAGGAGGCGAGACACTCACCGCAGAATACCCAGCCTCTGACCTGCTCTTGTAGCCACAATATTTATGTGGCTGGTTCAGTTAAGTTTCTGGTCAATGGTGAACCCCAGGATGTTGATGGTGGGGGATTCGGCGATGGTAATGCTGTTGAATGTCAAGGGGTGGTGGTTAGATGCTTGCTTGTTGGAGATAGTCATTGCCTGGCACTTGTGTGACGCAAATGTTACCTGCCACTTATCAGCCCAAGCCTGAATGTCATCCAGGTCTTGCTGCATGTGGGCATGGACTGCTTCATTATCTGAGGAGTTGTGAATGGCACTGAACACTGTGCAATCATCAGCGAACATCCCCACTTCTGACCTTATGATGGAGGGAAGGTCATTGATGAAGCAGCTGAAGATGGTTGGGCCTAGAACACTGCTCTGAGGAACTCCTGCTGCGATGTCCTGGGGCTGCGATGATTGACTTCCAACCACCACAACCATCTTCCTTTGTGCTAGGTATGACTCCAGCCAGTGGAGAGTTTTCCACCCGATTCCCATTGACTTCAGTTTTACTAGGGCTCCTTGATGCCACATTCGGTCAAATGCTGCCTTGATGTCAAGGGCCATCACTCTCATCTCACCTCTGGAATTCAGCTCTTTTGTCCATGTTTGGACTAAGGCTGTACTGAGGTCTGGCGCTGAGTGGCCCTGGTGGAACCCAAACTGGGCATCAGTGAGCAGGTTATTGGTGAGCAAGTGCTGCGTGATAGCACTGTCGATGACACCTTCCATCACTTTGCTGATGATTGAAAGTAGATTGTTGGGGCGGTAATTGGCCGGATTGGATTTATCCTGCTTTTGTGGACAGGGCATACCTCGGCAGTTTTCCTCATTGTCAGATAGATGTCAGTGTTGTAGCTGTACTGTTACAGCTTGGCTAGAGGCGCGGCTAGTTCTGGAGCACAAGCTTTCAGCATGACAGCTAGGCTGTTGTCAGGGCCCACAGCCTTTTCTGTATCTATTCTATGATTCTATATCCACTAGAGTGGAGAAGGCCAAGGTGAGATCTAATATAGGTGCCTGAAAGTTTTGAAACAGTTCAAGAAATGTGCATTTAATAGAGGGTTAGATAAACATTTAAAGAAAAATATTAAAAATGTAGGAAAATGAGATTGGAGTTGATGCAATGTGGGCTACACATTTACATGTGCTGACATTTCTGTGATTTCTATGATCATTTTCACTATGTGGTTTTTGGGCTCCGTGTAACCAACTTCTTACACATGCTGCCACAGACAAGGGTGCAGCAAATCAGGAATATAGGCAGGTAGAGGGCTAGGCACGCATGAGGAAGGGGTGGGGGGAAGCCCTTTCCAATATCCTTGATTGAGATCTTTACCTCCATCATGGCATTAGCTCCAATTTCAGCAACTGGACACTCAACATGCATCACCGATTTGACGTATTCCAATCTCTCAAGATCATTACCTCTCCTGTGGTGGAACAAGAATCCAAGGATTTGAAACAAGTATTTGCCCGCTATGGAATGGGCAAAAGCGAATGTGTAGAAGGCAGTTGTATATAAATCAGGTGATTCTCGGCTGGCTGAGTTTTTGAACAAGCTATCAGCTGCTCCCTCCTGAAGATCCTAATCTCATGCTGATGGAGGGAACCATTTCCTACAGTCCAGAGAGACACATAAAAGGCCATTTATATGATCTGCAGCAGGGGGAAACTTTGTTGTGTGCATGATGCACGATGTGCACGATGATCCCTCCACCTTTAAGCACACATGCAAGGCAAACTAATTCATTAATATTTATGAAAGCAGACCAGTTTTAGCAACAGTGTTCATGGTCTGGCACTAATGAACCAGCCACTTTTATTATCTATGTATACAAGAGTCTTGCATCTCGCAGGCATCCCTTTTATTCAGATATCACACTTCAGAAGTCATACTTTAAAATATCTAAAGCATTAAAAAAGAAATTTCATGCTGGTTTCTTCTGGAGCTGTGAATTTACAAGTATCTGCCAATCTACAAACTTATCTACCAATAGCAATTAACTTCTAATTGACCTCAGATTTACCTATTTACATTAATTAGACTTGGTGGGTTTGAAGGGATAGGATGCCTTAAACACAACTGCACTTTAGCAATCCCCACCGGTGTGTACGAGCTGTGTACACACCCGTAGTGGCCTCGCAAGTGCCAGTTTCAGGCATGTGAAGCGCATGCGCTGAAAACCGGCACTTCCGATCTGTCAAGAATCCTCTTGACAGATCGCACGCCTGTACAGGAGAAGGGCCTCTGCGGGTGGAGTGTTCCACTTTCTGCAGAACCTCCCACTGACAACCTTTAAAAATCTTACACCTGCTTTAAGGCCTGCTTTTACCAGCATAAGCGTTTAAAATATGAAAAAAATAATTTTTTTACCTCATTTATAATTTAAAATTTTTGTTTAAAATATTTAATTTAATGTAATTTTAACTAATTTTAAAAACATGATGTTTTAAAAAAATGTATTTATTGTTTTAGTGTGTTTTTTGAGTGATCCCCATTCATACTTTTGACTGGTCTAGGCTGAGAGACCTGTCAAAAGTATGAAGGGGGATTCCCTTCTTCCATTGGTTTCCCATGGTCCACTTGATACCAGGGATGCGCCCCTGGGATACCTGGGCCTCTGCGCATTTCGTCATAGAGAGGCCCAGGAGCAGAAGTGTCGGGACCGCCGGAGCACTCAGGTAAGGGCGTAGAGTTTTTCCACATCAGAAGCATCTGCACGCAGGAAGCCTCTGATCGGAAAATACGGCCCATTATGCATTACATGTTATATCATTCCTGTCATTATAAAACAGATGGTGAGCAACTGTATAATCCCAACATATTGAATGCGTTGGATACTTACAATGCAGGTAAACCCGCAGGCAAACTAAGTAGAGGTATCCAAAGCACGTGAATCTCAATACAGAAAGGAAATCAGCAGCACTCCATGTGTGAGAAAGAATAATGCAGACAGAAAGATGTAAGGTGTTTGTTGTAAATTAACGTGGTGAATTAAAAAAAAATCTTACTTTTCCTTTTTGTCTCTTTTTTCTCTCTCCCTCTTAATCCAATCTTTCTTTCTCTCTCTTTATTTCTCCTCCTCTGTCTGATTTGACATTGAATTCACCCATTCTAATTGACACTTTGTTCTCAGTCCTTCAGCTGTTTATTTCCCAATCCTTAAATCTCATTGTTTAAGGAGTTATCTTGTTAGTTGCCCTGTTCACTCGGAGCCCAGATGCTCTGTTTCCCTCGCTGCAGCGTAATCAGCTCGCACTTTCAAATACTTTGTAGGCAAAACTTTTTTGAGCTGAAGGGTGCAGGCGCTAGTCTAACGAATGGCAGACGCCGTTGGATGCCCTGCTACAGCAAATTCTAGCAAAATTTATCAATTCAAGTAAGACAATAGGAATTCTTATAAACCTCTGCGAAAGAAAACAAATCTCTATGGGGAGAAATTCATTATAGCCCCATTGAGGCGCTAAATCTTAAAAGTTTGGAAAATTAGCGCCAGGCGTTAATGTTTCCACATTTTTTTAAAATTCAAGTGTTCCACTTCCTTCTTGGAGCACAATCGGCAGCAGGCGGGGCGGAGACTTCAGCAGCGCTGCACACTGGACCGTGCAGCGCTGCCGCATTCAAAGGCTCCTTCCCTCCCTTAAAGGGAAGGGTCATCGCTGCAGGCTCTGCAATAGAAAAATTACCTTACTGGCCATCAAGGCAGCCACGCTCCCATACGAAACCCGCGAAATAAAGCGGAACAAGAAAGATAAGTTTTTTTTTACTTACCTCGGCCACCTCGCCTTTAATCATCACCCCCGAAGTGGCCGGTCGACCGACGCACGCCTCCTGCAGCTGTCGGTGTTTTCGCCTGGCGCTGCTGCAGGGGGCAGAATTCAATTTCGGGTCTAGGGCACACCAGGGCGATGCGCACGGCAATGACGTCACGATCTCCCGGTGAAGGAGATCGGGACGCAACGCTATTGCGGCGCCGCAAAACTCCCGCCGAATATGGCGGGAGTCGATGTCAGCGGCGCGCCCGGTTGCAAAGCCATTTGTGCCCTGTTAGCGCCCCCCTGGGGATACTAACGGGAGGTGCAAAGGCACCCAATTGCATCCCCTATGATTTCACAAAATGATAACAGAAGAATTAGTTCTAAATTAATGCTGAGCGCCAACCCTTGCATTCTTATTTCTCCTTATTTACTGTGATTTGTCTTCGGCACTGTAAAATTATTTCCTTATCATGTTCTCTTGTGGAAAACAAATTAGAATTGTTTCCAGCTAATATGTCTTTATAGATGGTCATTTATTTATCACATAATTTAGCTACCAGTTTTTACAATGCCGTCATCCATTACATTAATACAAAAACATCCACAAGAGTGCACTACAGACTGGCACATCATTTATCCACTAGTAAATACTGGGAACTAATAGCACCAATGCTAGTAGATCTCCCATGCTGATGGGGAGTGAGAGAACACATGTTCTTTCTCACCTGTCTCTGTTATCTCCACATTGCTGTTTCTCTCTCTCTTTCTCTTTTGGATCTCTGTGCCTTTCTCTTTTCAGCTTGTCTCTCAGTCATCATTTACATTAACGTTTCTATATTTTTGTTTTGGCTGGACGAAGGTGAGGAAGGGAGTCACCAATGATCGCATGCCACATCTGCTGCTGCTCCTTTCTGTTTTGGTTTCAGTCACATGCTTGTCCACATTCCCACTCTTACCTTCCCAGCACGTGCTATTCCCCCATTTCCCACTAGGTGCACTTCTTCTTGTCTCCTTACTATTTGTCTTGCTGTTTCTTTCCCTCCATAAGCTTTCCATTCTCCCTGTAGTCTTCCTGTTGGGTTATGTTGTACAAGTAACTATCATATATTTCATTGTATTAATAATTATTAATTATTGGTAAATGTTCTAGTTGTGCATTGCATTTTATTGTTTATTGAGTTATTTTCAATAGCCTGGGGAACATTTTTGTTTCTGTATGAACAAAACAAGCTGAGGCATGAGAATAAGGGGTGCAGCTGCTAAGACACCACATACGACAGTATACTGCTAAGGCCTGAAGACCACAAGTAGATAAAGATTGGCCTACGCATTATAGTACAATAAACAAAGCTTGTGGGACAGAGATTGAGGCCGAAAAGATGAGGACATGATGTAAACACCGCAAGCTTGGCATCAGCTTGGTGGGATACTGTTATGAGTACATGCAGCCCAAGGTAGCTGAATAGTATAAGGCTAGGACCTGGCCCCCTCCAAAAGTGCGCTTGTACACAATCGGAAGTCCTTCACCTTAATGATAACCTACAAAGTTTACAAGTCTGATCAGCTTGGACTTTGTGGAGAAAACAGGTTGTATTAATTGCTGATCATTTAATGTAATACTGTAGAACAGTTGTATAAGAACACTACTGTTATTAGTCAATGTATAATAAAGCTTGTTGTTTAAGGCCTGAATCACGCAGAGGTTATTGTTGCAGAACTAACATTCCTTTGTTGCGACCATAATCATGGTAAATCCACCAATAGTGGCTCAGCAGACAATGAACTGGTGCACTTACTATCAAAAGAGCTTGCATATGGGTTTAATTCAAGCCTCCAAATGTGATATAAAAGTTGCAGTCATGTATCATATTGCTTTATCAGATGTAAAGATGTATATTACAAAGAAAGACATGGGGTAGATTTTCAGCTTCAGTCCCTGGGCGGTAATCTGGTGGAATGGATTGCCCGCCCTTTATACAACCTGTGTCAATGATTTCAATGGAATGAAAATTGGGCAGGTCCGACAACAGGTGGGCAATTCATGCCACCAGCAATTCATGTCCAAGAGGCGAAGACAACATTTTACCACAATTTATTTTGAAACTAGTGAAGCTACTGTTTTTGAGGAGTATAAATTAAATGGTAGACATAACTCCAGCTGCATCTGAAGTGTTCAGAGTTAATAGCAGCTATAGAGATCATGGCAACTTACGGCAAGGCAGAGATTGTCACTGTAGTGTATGTACCTTTAAGAGAGAACTACTTTTACAGCTCCTGAATACTGTAGTACCGGCAGTGACCACACCTGTATATAAGCCTTGAGCAGGCATCTGTACTGTTAGTCTTTAGACTACCCTCCTCCAGTAAACACCTGTTGATTGTTAAACTGCAGCCTCCGTCTCGTTATTGAAGAACACCATACTTTAAGATTCACGGATTCAACAGTGGCGACGAGTTCGATTCGAATCTACCTGCAACTCTGCATTTCCTTCCAAGGATTCGCTCCGGGAGGACGGTGGAAGAAAGTCGAGGCCAGAAGCACGAGCGTCGACCACGAGCAACCGCTCAGTCATCCGGCAGAGAGTGAACATCGCAGGGGAGGCTGTTGAGAGCGGGGCTTGGTTCTCCAGCCACGACGATCCAGCAACAGACTGGCAACAGGTACAGCGCAGACCCTTCCCGGACAGCAGCGGCTGGAGCCGACCGACAGCACAGAAAAGGCCGAGCAGCGTCGACGGGGTAAGAGAGAGGGTAAAGCGCACAGGGTTGAAGACCGAGCGACGTCGACGGAAAACAAAAAAGAGAGAGAGGGTAAAGCACAGCCGGGGTTTAGGACCGAGCAGTGGCAACGAGAGAGGCGCACAGGAGAACGCGCAGAGTGCAGCCAGGGCTCAAGGGCTGAGCAGTGTCTGCGGGGAAAGAAAGGAAGCGCAGGAGACGCCATTGAGCCGCGGAGAAGAAGGGAGAGCGCAGGAGACGCCATTTTTGAAGCCGCAGCGGAGAAGAAGGACGAGCGCGGGAAGAAAGGAAAGCGCGGGAGACGCCATTTTGAGCCAGCGGAGAAGAAGGGAGAGCATGGGAGACGCCATTTTAGCCAGTCTAACCACACCCAGGGATGCCGAAGAGTGGCAGTGTCACAGCATTCGACAATGAAGTCGAAGATTGGGCGACATATGTGGAACGCATTGAGGTGTACTGCAAGGCGAATGAAGTGCCAGATGCCAGGAAAGCACTGGTTTTGTTGAATTCCATGGGTGCAAAAACGTATGGCTTACTGCGAAACCTAATAACCCCAGAGAAGCCAATGGATAAGGATTTCGAAAGCATAGTGGAAATCCTACAGGACCACTTAAACCCCACACTGCTGCTGATAGCAGAAAGATTTAAGTTCCACAAAAGGAACCAGCAGAAAGACGAAAGTAATGCTGAGTATTTAACGGAACTGCGCAAGCTATCGAAACACTGCCAGTTTGGAATGGGACTAGCAGATACGTTAAGGGACAAGTTTGTGTGTGGGCTTCAAAGTGAAGGAACCCAGAAACGGCTTCTATCAGAAAAGGATCTTACGCTGGAAAAGGCTTTCAGCATAGCAGTATCACACGAAGCAGCTGCACGGGGTGCTGCAGAGATACAACGGAGACCGCAAGAATATGGCACAAATGAAATGTCATATGGAGCAGTGAAGTGTTATCGCTGCGGCAGAACAACACATGACCAGAAGGATTGTTGGTTCAAGGACCAAGTGTGCAGACAGTGTGGAAAAACAGGACACATAGCAAGAGTCTGCAGGTCGGGAAAGAAAACCAGCAGCAAGAAATCTCCACAGGAGAAGTACAAAAAGGTACATAAGGTGATGGACAGTAGTTCAGACGAACAGAAAAGTGATACAGACTCCGGAAGCAAGGAGCTGGGTTGTCTGAAACTACATAATGTAATCAAAATGAAGGATCACCAAACTATCTGGGTCACGCACAAGATAGACGGAGTCCAAGTGAAAATGGAATTGGACACAGGATCAGCCCTAACAGTCATAAACCAAAGGGACTACAAGCGGCTATTTTCACATATACCTTTGAGAGATACAGAGATTGTCTTGAAGACGTACACGGGGCAAAAAGTCTACCCCAAAGGAAAAATAAGGGTGAACGTGATATACAACGGCCAGGAAATACCAAAAATGGACCTATATGTATTGCCGGATGGAGGACCACCACTACTAGGACGTGAATGGATCCGGAAGATAAAATTAGATTGGCATTCCATACAGGCACTGACGGTAGAGGCCAAAAAGGATGATGACGTCACACCTGGACGACTGTCAAAAATGCTAACTGACGCACAAGAAGTGTTCCAGGAGGGACTCGGAACACTAAAAGGCATAACAGCAATGATTAAAATAGAGGAAAATGCAAGCCCAAAGTTTTGTAAGGCCAGACAGTCGAAGCAGAGCAGGAAGGTTTGGAACGTTCAGGAGTACTGTCCAAAGTGGACTGGAGCGAGTGGGCTACACCCATCGTTCCTGTAATGAAGAGGTCGTTGAGTAATACGCCTGGGGAACCAAAGAAGGTTCGCATCTGTGGGGACTTTAAGGTGACAGTGAACCCAGTCCTTCACACGGTACAATATCCGCTTCCTTGGATTGAAGATATTTTCGCCTCGCTATCTGGAGGAAAATGCTTCACTAAGATTGATCTGGCCCAGGCGTACCTGCAAATGGAGGTAGAAGAAGCCTCGCAACAATACCTCACGATCAACACTCACAAAGGTCTCTACCAATACAACCGGCTGGTGTTCGGGGTAGCATCGGCCCCGGCTATTTGGCAAAGGGCAATGGATCAAGTCCTGCAAAGGATTCCAGTAACCCAGTGTTATTTGGACGACATCCTGGTCACGGGCAAAAATGACAGTGATCACCTCGCCAACCTGGAGCAGGTGCTCACTAGATTGAAGGGATATGGGCTACGAGCTAATCGCCACAAGTGCGAGTTTTTCCAGAAGCAGATCTCGTATTGTGGCCACGTTATTGATGAAGAGGGGTTACATAAGTCCCCTGAAAAGATTGAGGCAGTAGTCAAGGCTCCAGCACCGGAAAATGTGTCACAACTGAGGTCATTCCTCGGGCTGGTGAACTACTACCATAAGTTCTTACCAAATTTGTCTACAGTATTACACCCACTGAACACCCTACTGCAGACGGGGGTACCATGGAAGTGGAATGATGAATGTAAACGAGCTTTCCAGAAGTGCAAAGAATTGATCACATCAAAAGAGGTATTGGCCCATTTCAACCCAGCACTACCAATTCGGTTGGCGTGTGATGCATCACCCTATGGTATTGGAGCGGTGCTGTCGCACAAATTCCCAGACGGGTTGGAGAGGCCAGTAGCCTTTGCGTCTCGGTCACTAACCTCAGCCGAGCGCAACTACGCCCAGATTGACAGGGAGGCCCTCAGCCTAGTATGGGGAGTAAAAAAATTCAACCACTATCTGCATGGGCAGAAGTTCACCTGGCTGACTGACCACCAACCACTTGTCTCCATCTTTAATCCAAAGAAGGGCGTTCCGGTGAAGGGCGTTCCGGTGATGACTGCACAACGGCTACAAAGATGGTCCCTTTTTCTAGGGGTGAACCAATATGAAATAGAGTATAAGGGCACGAAACGGCATGGAAACGCTGATGGGCTATCACGCCTGCCACTGCCTACTGTGGAGGAAGCACCAGCAGTGGACCCTATCGAAATATTTTATTCGTCAATAATTGAACGCTTGCCGGTAACTAACGCAGATATAGAGAAGGAGACCCGAAATGATCCGACACTGTCTCGGGTATATGATTTGACGGTGAAGGGATGGCCAACACATGGCGACTCACTGTTGCCAGCATTCTCATCCAGAAGAGAACAGCTGTCAGTATGCCAGGGGACAGTGATGTGTGGATCCCGAGTGGTAATTCCACCCAAGTTAAGGGAGAGAGTGCTCAATGAGCTTCACGAAGGCCATCTGGGAGGGGTGAAAATGAAAAGCCTTGCTAGGGCTTATGTGTGGTGGCCGGGGATCGATCAACAAATCGAGGACCTAACAAAGAGCTGCTCAGGATGCCAGAAGGTCCAAAATGCACCACCACATGCCCCGCTACACCCATGAGAGTGGCCCTCCTCTCCATGGCAACAGGTGCATATTGATTTTGCTGGCCCATTCATGGACTCAATGTTCTTAATAGCAGTGGATGCGCACTCGAAATGGCCTGAGGTGATCCAAATGTCCTCCACCACTACGGAGAAAATGATTGCAGTCCTACGGACCATATTTGCCAGGATCGGCTTGCCAGAGCAGATTTGCTCTGATAACGGACCACAGTTTGTGTCCGAAGAGTTTCGGAAATTTATGAGAAGGAATGGGGTAAGGCATTACACATCCGCCCCGTATCATCCAGCCACAAATGGATTGGCTGAGAGGTTCGTACAAACCTTTAAAAAGGCAGTAAGGGCCATGTGCGATGATGACGTTCCACTACAGCATAAGGTGGACAATTTCCTGTTAGCCTACAGAAATGCGACACATGCAGTTACCAACCAGACCCCGGCCATGATGTTCTTTAACCGAAGGTTGAGATCTCGTCTGGATTTGCTCAGACCAAATGTACGAAGAAATGTTGAGGATAAGCAATTCCAGCACATCAATGAGAAGCCGACAAGGAGCTTCAAGGTAGGACAACCAGTCTTGGCCCGCGACTACCGAACAGAGAAATGGCAACCAGGAACGATATGCACACGGCATGGGCCACTAATGTACACAGTGGATGTCAGTGAGAACATTTTGAGATGCCATGTCGACCAGATCCTAGCGTCACAGGAACGAGTCAACCCCAGGTCTCGCGTACCTGGGGATGAACCCGACATACCGGTAGCATCTACCCCAGAAACAGTAGCAGCGGAAACTGATGAACTAACCGACGACGGGGCCAGAATCGCCTCCGCACCAAGAACAAGACACTCAGGAAAGGCGCTATCCAGAAAGGATCAGGAAGTCGCCCCAAAGACTGAATCTATAAATGGACTATTTCAGTTAAATGTGCATGTTAAAGTGTTAACTGTTATTTGAATGTTATGGTACTGTTAATCTAAAAGGGGAGGAATTGTAGTGTATGTACCTTTAAGAGAGAACTACTTTTACAGCTCCTGTATACTGTAGTATCGGCAGTGACCACATCTGTATATAAGCCTTGAGCAGGCATCTGTACTGTTAGTCTTTAGACTACCCTCCTCCAGTAAACACCTGTTGATTGTTAAACTGCAGCCTCCGTCTCGTTATTGAAGAACACCATACTTTAAGATTCACGGATTCAACAGTCGCCTTTATTGAGGAGGCGGGGAATAGAAACCACAGAAGCATTACTTTGTTGGATGATGATTATACAGTTTGAACAAGAACCAGCCTCCGTATTTGCACTTAATGTACTGTTTCATTACAGTTTGAGGTACAAAATGATTTTAATCAACCTAATGCAATTCCAGTGTGTTCAGAAATTCAATGTACAGGTATGGTATGATAGAAAACAATTGAATTTCTAAAGCTTTGAATAATTCTTGCTGGGGAATGACTAATCTCCAATAAGCTATCCCTCTGGAATTCATTTGGCTTGAACTGATCATTTCAGGTCATATATCAGAACGTGGTTTGTCTATACATCCAGCTGGAGAAATTGGGTGCCCTCCTGTGTGTGTTGCAACTATCTTGCATGTGTTGGCAGTGGATATAAAAGATCCTTTGAGACAAACCTTAAAATCCTACTTGAGCAGTTTATATTCTCCTGAACCATGAGCACAGAATGGATATACATTCAGGACTGAAAATGGGCTGGATTTGCAGTGAGCAGCAAAGCAGAGGCATTTGGCGCTGGCCCTGTAGTAAGCTTCGTACAAAGATCTTGCGACCTCTGTGTCAAGAATTTTGGGTGTCCAACGTGTAATTGAAATCAATGTAGTATAGTGGGAAACCTGTAGGACTAGCTGCTGTGATGTCAATAAGCTGTCTAAGCAGCCAATCAAAACACAGAATTCTCACAGACAGCGAACTAGGAAATGGATAAGCTCCCAAAATTCTGACTTTTTAAAAATGTTAGAGAGAGCAAAACAAAGATTGGAGCTCTCCTGGGGAAAAGGCAGACCTGAAATAAAGATGAAAAAACTTATTTAAAAAATTACATTTTTTTAAATGTTTCTGAAAATTTAAAATTTTTATTATAGCGGATAAATTTAATACTGTACAAAATTTAAATGAGTTTTTCAGGGCCATAACCTTTGTTTAGCAGTCAATAGGCTGTTAAAACCCCACTTGCACCTAATCCAAAATGGTCTACCTTTTAATGGGGTATTTAACAGCATAATTTTGAGCTCACCGTTATATTTTACAAGGTCGCCCACGGGGTCCATGCTGCTCGGGGATCTCGTCAGGTAAGCAGGTCGGGAGTTGTATGACCATGGAATCATCTCATTACTTGACAGCTGAAAATGTGCTATAAAAGATCCCATCTCATAGATGTTCACTTTCCAAGCTCAGAAGCTGTTGCTTACTGCATTTGGAAGACAGATCGAGCTTTATGCAGGTTGCAAGTGTTTGGAATAAACTCTTTATCCAGTGTCACCTCATTGGAACAACCTCTCTCACCATTGACAGATTGCTTCTGTCATCTCAAGTTCACCTGCCATCTATTACATCAGCATCAGTGCCCTTGAAACTATCTCACCTTGGTCCTCAGAATCCCACCACGATCAGCCCCAACACCAGCAGCACCAACAACAACACCAACCTTCTCTGCAATCAACTGATGCTGCACAGGACACAGGGCATCAATACCTGACCACATTGCTGCCCGGGAGGCCAGGCATGGCCTCAACATGGCTAGATTTACTTCACTTAACGCTGCACACCCTGGCTGCCACATGATGCGGCCAGTTGGCACCACCTCACACCAACACCATAAAGTATCCCTACAATGACCAAGCCATTCCTTTCACACTCATCACCATTGCGGGGGGTACAGTTACGTCTCACCATTCACTGCAACTCACTAAGCCACTTCCAAAGGTGCACACAGATCTATCCAAGAATGCAAAGTGTTGAAAATAAAGGTTTCAATGTTTGACATCGTATTAACAGAAACTTTACATGGACATTGCATAAAACACCCAAGTGCCTACCCTTGTGTGTTAGTTGGTATGATTGGACTAGGATGAGGGTGAGTATGAGGGGTGGCTAATGAGATGGGGAAGTGATAATGTAGATAGAGAGAGATGGGTGGAGGTGCAAGCTAAGTTGGTGTGAGTAAGGATGTGCAGGAGTAGGGTAGGGAAGGCAGAGTGATGGGGATGTGATGAGTGGCACAGCAGGATGAGGTTGTGTGTGGCTTTGATGTAACGTTTTGTGATTTACTGAGATCATTGAAAGGTTTGCGCCACTGCAGCCTGGTCCCCCTGACGACGTCCCTGTTTGCGTCCTCCTGTGCAATGTGCAACCAGGCTGCATTGGTCTCCTGGGGAGGTCCTGTCCGCCCATTGGAAGGGAAGAGAACCTCCCTGTGTGCTGTGACTCCCTTCATAAGCATATGGAGGGAGTCATGGGAGAGTCTGGGTGCAGCTGTCCATCCCTGTGCAGTGCTTGTCAGTGTTTGCAGCACCTCAATGCTGTAGAACACTGACAGCACAACTGTCAAAATCAATTTGCGCATGGTCCCTTTAAGGAAACTGGCTGATGACACGCCATCAAATGATGTCATCAGACCCGCTTACTTCAATTGGCCAGCAAACGTACTGGGCGGGTTTAACAAGCCCAATCAACGTAAAATCACTTTGGACAGCGGGCTGGAACCAGCAGCGAGGCCGGGACCCGCCACCGACATCACCCGCCGAGATAGGGGAAATCGCGGCCGTAATTTATGTAAAGCGCTGTGACCTGTTACAGCGTAAATAAAGCCATTAATGAGGTTTATAAACCAACTATCAATCTATATTGGTTTATGTTTGAAAAAAATAGCAACTCATGATTTCTATACCAAATCTCATGATTTTTAAGAGTTTGTCTCCTAATTTATGAGGCAGTGGGTTTGGCAATACTGGGAAAGGGAAAGACCGTAGGCAATGTAACCATTGAAACTCAAAACCCACACATCCTAACAAGAATTAATTCGCTTTTTTTAACCTTGAGACCATGCGTTGAATGGCAGACACATACTTCTCCCTTTGAGAACAGCAAAGCTATTATAACAGTTTACATATTACACTAAGGCTCATGCTAGTGATGCCAGCTCCTGATGGGCAGACCACATGATGACAGCTACAATGTGGAAGTAAACTTGATGCCGAGATGGCCCATTTTTACTGTTTATGAAAGCAACTAATAATGGACTCAGTAAAGGACTTGATCTCCAGATGCACAATGGCATTGCACCATTCAAATTTTTGTGGGTCTTACGAGTTGCCTTCTGTACTAGAATACTAAGCGCAGAGTCAGTTCTCCACCCTGCGTTGCTGGTAACAGGCAGCGCCCTGAAAGAAAAAAATGGCGGCGTGGTGACGTCAATCACCGTGCAACGCCGACTTAACGCCACCAACGTGAACTTTGACCCTAGGGGTCCTAAGCACGCCAGGCTAACCTGGTGCACAAGCAGGCCGACATGGCAATGTCTGCACCTCTTAAAGGGACACACACATCGTTGGGTAAGTTTGAAAGTAAGGTTTTGGACTGTTTTTGATTTTATTGAAGTGGTGGTTTGCTGCAATGGATATGAAAAGTTTTTTAAAAATGTGTAGGGAGTGCTGCTGAATGCTTGCAAGGGCTTGAATGGTAAATGAAGGCCTCTGAGAAGACAGAACATGCTGCGAATACTCAGCAGGTCACACAACATCCGTGGAGAGAAAAACAGAGTTCACGTCTCAGGTCAAGATGCTGCCTGACCAGCTGAGTATTTCCAGCATTTTATACTGTCATTTCACATTTACAGCATCTGCTTGCAGAGGGAAGAGGAAGACACAGAAGAGGAGGAAGACACAGAAGAGGAGGAAGCCGCAGAGGAGGAAGCCACAGAGGAGGAAGCCAAATAGGAGGAATCGGGTGGAAGAATGCATCCCAGATGTTCGGGATGGAATCCTCCGCCTCCAGTCCCAGTGACCACAACCCTAATTCCCCTTTCAACATTAGTCCCACACCTTACCTTCCATCTGTTACTGACCATCACAACGTCCTCTTGGCCACAATGCTGAAATAAAAGTCACCACAAAGCAAACTTTCCAATCCACCTATATACATCTATCCATCCAATATGACATCAAGAAATCAACTCATCACCCATATGCATTCTCTTAGTGACTGTCTTGTGTGTGCTTTTGCCTATCCTACTGATGTCACGCAGTGCTACCCCAGTGGCTGCAGCACGGCTGGCGGAAGGCTGCTGACTTGCACTGGGGGCCACTGCAAATGTCCTTGCTGGTTGACCTTGAGGAGCTGGGTGGCTGGGAATGTCAAATCATTCTTCTTCTGTTCTTGTTCTTCTTCACTCTCCTCTCCCTCTTGGTCACCCACTGGCTGGGCAGGCTGTATTTCTTGGTCACCCACTGGCTGGGCAGGCTGTATTTCTTGGATGTGTGAAATGAGGAAGGCACAAGGGTGGAGTTGTGGTGACGGGAGGGCGGGAAAGCATGAGCTGCATGCCAGAAGGAGGATAACGTATGAGGATACCAGCATCTTGTATCCTTTCAGCCCTCCCGCTGCCAACTGCTCAGCTAAGAATGGTCTGCACCCTCTCCTCCAAGGTGGTGAGCTGAGGCTAGGAAAGGGAGATGTGCCTCATGATTGGTGCAAATTGTTGGTAGGTGAGGGATTGGGGGTCATGCATTGAGCAGTGTGTGACGCTAGTGGTGCAGTTGATAGGAGACGGCTTTTGAAGATGCATTCACTGACTTGACCAGTGAGCGGAGGTCATGAAGCTTCTTTGGACACTGGAGCCAGATGGTGCGGGTGACACTGCTGGCAGTGATGGCCTTAGAGATGTACTCCCAGATCCTTCTTTCTGGAGGGCCCCCTGGCCCTTGTGGGTAGAGGGCCTGTATTGCAGTGTTGACCCCCTGCACAAAGCTGGAGTGCTGCATGCGAGAGCTTAGGTGCCCCTTCCCTGGCTTGCTGAGTCATTTGTGTTAGTGCTGAGGCAGTTTTCCCATTTGTTGAGGTTAGGAAGGTATTTCAGCTTCAAGAGCTGAATATTCACATTTGGGACTTCTTTGTAATGTTAAATATTTTTTAAAAGGCACAAAGGGCTGAAAACTGCATTGTTTGACTTCATTTTAATTTTTATTGCTTCAGTGTGCATGGTCCCTTTAATTCTTAGGCCTCTTCATTACCCACCATTCCTTGCAAGCTCCACAGCCTCGAATTCAGAGGCTGTGCGAAGCTCGAACGCTGCACCTGGACAGGAACTTCATCTCGGATGCCTCCAGCAACGCCACCAGGATGGCGTTGCACGGAAGGTAAGTGCTGCGCCACCAATTTCCATGCCCCCAGACCAATTTTGCTCCATTAGCGTTGCGGCCATTTATAGCAGCCGTTAACTCCAGTTAACGGTGACACCAGCAACTTTACTGGCAAACACGAATTTCTCTCCCATAGCCTCCGACCTACAAAATGTCTACGAAAGTACCTGGTGGCCCGGGAGGTATGGAGTCTTGCGATCCTGGGTCTCTCCGGCTCCGCGCGGGCAGAGCCCCACGTATCCCTGAGGCTCAAGCGGTTCGTAGGTGCTCCTGGGATCACGTGGGCCGGCCCAACTAATAAAAGAAGGGAATCCCCATTCATACTTTTGACAAATCTGTACGTACGGAACTGCCCTAAGTATGAATGGGGATCACTTAAAAAATACCCGAACACATGAAATAAATTTGAAAAAATCATTACATATTTAAAATTAATTAAAATGACATTTAATTAAATATTTTAAAGAAAAATTTAAATTTTTGAAAAAAATTACATGTTTTTGCGTGGCTAAAAATAAACATCTTTATGAAGAGTATTTTTAATTTAGAAATGTGTGATAAAATTTTAGTTTTCTATTTTTTAAAACTCATGCTGGAAAAAACAGGCCCTACGCCTGCTTTTACCAGGTGAAAGTATTTGACAGACTTTCAGCGGGCGGAGGTTGGGCAAATAGCGCAACTCTCCACCTGCAGAGGCCCTTTTTCTGGGGATGTGGAGGATCTGCCAAGAGAATTCTTGACAGATCGCAAGTGCCGGGTTTCAGTGCATGCGCTTCGCATGCCTAAACCTGGAACTTGTGCAGCCCCTACAGGCACGTACACACCTCGTACACACCCATAGGGGTCGCAAAATATGGCCCAATAGGTTTAGTGTGATTCTCGGCCATATCATCATCCAATATCTGCCTATCCATGCATGTGTCCTTTCAGTGGAATCTGAGAATCCTCTTCACGAGTTAATCCGACAATCACAAATACCTGAAACTTACAAAAGGAGAACGAGAGAGAGTACGTAGAAGATCTGAGTCAGGATATGCTTGGGACAAAAATAATTGTGGATATGCACCAGATGAGGAAGCTGACATTTCAAGATGGACCCACAATGCAGTAAGACAATACCCAATTAATGCTGAAACTAAGAGATCACTAAAAAAGGTGAATGAGTTAGAAAATCAAGGAATACTTGAAAAATGCAGATCAAATACTAATTCACCTGTCCTAGTGGTGCCCAAACCAAATGGGAATTGGAGAATGGCAATAAATTACAGGGAATTAACAAATGCACTAGACCTCACAAAGCAGTGAATACTCATGAGGAGGCCATGATAGAAAATTTACCATGCAGGAAATTTAAAGCTGCTGTGGGGATCTGGTGAATGGATTTTGATCCATACCTTTAGCCCTAGAAGATAGAGAAAAAAACTGCTTTTACCTTTGGGGGATGTCAATATAGGTGGACCAGATTACCTCAAGGATTTAGAAATTCTCCTGCTGTATTCTCTGAAATAATACAAAATACACTGGAGGATGAGGAAACAGTTCACTCTTACGTAGATGATGTTTATTTTTCACATGATGGGGTAGAAGATCTCCTGTGTACACTTCGAAGAGTACTCACTAAACTCATAGACAAAGGATTAAAGATAAATATAGTAAGAATAAGCCATTTGCTGTAAGAATTTGCTATAACTTGACCAAACTTAAAAAGTTGACCAAATTTAATATCCCAGCATGCTTCGAGAGGTTAAGCGGTCGGTTCCTGTGGGAACTTTGTACGAAAGCTGTTAATCAGATAAGGAAGCGACAGACCTGGAGCGGGAACAAAAGGTTGGGCGTTACAAAGACAGAAACATCTTCAGGCAAAAGATGTGAACGGCTTTGGGGCCCACTGATAAGAGGAGGAAAACAACTGCCGACCATTTGTCACACAGTTTGGGACATGTACGCATTGAGGAGCCTGCCCAGGTTTTTAGGGTATAAGCGATGCTGTTTTAAGACACTCGGGGCTGCTGCACTCGGGGGAGGTGACCTGGTCAGTTGCCAATTAAAGTCGTACGTCTAGCCATCGCCAAACTGACCATTCGCTGGTGTTCGTACATATATAGTGTTGGCTTATTATCACTTGATCTTAAAGTAAGGGAATAAACCTGTGTATGCTTAGATATAATCAGGAGTATTATATGCAACAGTTTTGGGTGAGCTTACTTGTAACCTCATGCTGATATTATGTAAAAAGAAAGTTATTCTCGAATCCTTGTGTTTTGTGTTGTCTGTTCCATGGGTCTGAACTTTGGAAACTGTTGGACGGGTTAAAGGGCAAGGGTGAATATAAACATCTTACAATATATAAAAGAGTGCAGTTTGTAGGGGGAAAAGTTACATTTTCGGGTCATGATATCGAAGACACAGGAATGGGCATAGTTTTTGTTTTGCATGTTTGACTATCAGATAGCAGCATCAATAAGTATTAAACAACTACAAAGTATATTGGGATTGTTAAATTTTTTCTGGAAGAAAATACCAGAACACGCTCTGCTGACTAAGGGAGCCCTTCATCACTGGAATGAGACAGATCAAAGAAATTTAGAAAAAACCCTTAGTACAGTATAGCACAATAAGCTCAGCAGGTGATGGAAAGGAATCCAGATAAGGACTTAGAAATCGTAATGTACTCTTCAAAACTAGATTGGATCAGGAAAATAAGCAACCAAGATAATGAAGCACCAATAGCCTGGATGGGAGGCAGATTTAGCAATGCTGAAAAGAGATATGAACCAGAAGAAAAGTTGTTGGCTGCCATAACTAGAATAGAAAGGTTAGTCATTAGCACAGGAGAGAAATGTTCACCTGTACACTAGAATGCCTGAACTAGGAGTGATTAGTCAAGCCTTGGTGTTCAATACAAAAGCATTACAGTGTAGATGCGATATTTGATGAGACTGATGAGCAAACCAAAAATAAAGTTCCATGAACTTACGTGGGGGAATTTTGCCAGCTCTGGGGAGGCAGGTATGGAGGCATGACTGCCGGGAAAATGGCAGAAACTGAGAGCGGGCACCAAACCTGCTCCCAACCCGCCTCCATGCCATCTTCCCGGGAGGCGGGTCCCCAACTTGTGCAGAGACCTGTCTCCTCTAGGCGGGAAGGGGATTACAGCCAATTAACTGCCAGTTAACAGGCAGTTTTGAGGCTTATCCCCATTTTGCCCCTGCAAGTGCGGGCTTCCCGACAGCTGCGAACCTTGCCAGGGTCAGCGAGGCGAGCAGTGGGTCTGCTGGGGTGAGAGAGATTGAAAAGTTCACTGTGGAGGTGAGTGATGGGTGCAAGTGTGGAGAGGTAAATATGAGAGGTCAGTGTAAAGTGTTAGAAAAAGTTTACTTACCTTTGCTTCTTCCTGCAGGCTTCAACCCTTGGGGATCCAGAGGCTCCTCATCTCAACGGCAGAGTTGACAGAATGGCTGCTGCATTCTCAGATGCAGCAGCCATCTGCTTTCTGCTGAAGAAATAGGGTTTGGTGAGTCTTCAGTGCAAGGGCTCACCATAGAACAGAGATTGTTAGTGCTTGACAGCTTCTCAAAGCTGTCAAACAGACAATTCACCTGTCAAAAATTTGAGACAGATGATGCGTCATATGCTGAAGTCCTCTGTCACCGGCATTCCCTTAATTGGCCGGCTAAGCCCACAGGGCGGGCTTAACAAGGTCAATCAAGGGAAAATAGCGTGGGTTAGCCAGACGTCATTGGGGGCGGGTCTGAAACCCGACAACTAGCAGACCCGCCCCCAACGCGTCTACATTGACAAAATCCAGCCCACGGATTAAGAAAAGAGCTGGGATTTACCAGCATTTATATTATATTACCAGAATAGTAATACAAAAATCAGAACTGCCAGAAAATGCATATGCAGGGTTCTGTGATGGATCATGTTTAGGACCAAATAAAGAGGTAGGTTTAGGATGGACTTTGTGGAAAAGTAACTGAGAAAGAATACACAGAGCTACAGAATGATTTGGAATCTTTAGGGAATCATTCTGCGCATTACGCAGAGACAAAAGGAATTTTAGAACTTCTGAAAATGTTTTCGCAAGAATCCTTAATTTATATGGATAGTAAATTCGCAGCAGAAATGTGCAAATGGATTCATAAGGTGCAGCCAGAACAAATGACTAATGCCAAAGGGAAACTCATGCACAATAGACACAAATAAGGGAGTTATTAATAAGAATGAAACATACACCAGGACATCAGAAAGGGAAAACAGGAATGCAGAGTGGGAATGATAGAGCACATAACTTAGCAAAGCAGGCATCCAGGGAAATAGAATCCATGATCGTGACACAATCAGGGAAAGATACTAGGCCCGTGACAAACTCTGATCCACCAGAATCCTGTGTGAAGGAGACATAGAATTACTGCAAATTTGGCACCTAATTCAAAGTGGCAGCACTGACAAATTTGGAACCTTGCTGGAGGGGGAATTCCTATGAATTAAACACCAACAAATGGTTATGTATACTCAATTCAAAATGGATTATCCCCGCCAAAATAAGGTGCAAAGAGCTACAGGAAACTCTCTTTTATCCGGCACCGACGGGACCGGCGTGGTGCCGGTTGATCAAAAAGTCCGGATTACAGAGAGGTATACTTACCAAGGTACGAGAGTCCCGTACACGGCCACAGGTGCAGGAGCCCCAGTTACACGGCACCTGTGCAGGAGTCCCGGTTACACAGCCACAGATCCAGGAGTCCCTGTTGCACGGCCACAGGTGCAGGAACCCTGGTTACACGGCCACTAATATATAATAAAACTTGCCTGAACCTACTCCTGAATTTTGCCGGTTGAGAGAGATTTCCAGATTTTTTTTAGGTGCCGGTTAAAAGAGAGTAAAGGAAATCAATGAAGGAATGGACGGATTACATTTATCTGTGAAAGTTATGTGATGTAAACTTGAGACCTACTGATGGCCCGGGGTAGTAAATGATGTAAAAATATATATCAGAAACTGCATAAGATGCAGCTGGAATTTTCTGCCCCAAGGGGCTGTGGATGCTCAGTCACTGAGTATATTCAAGGCTGAGGTAAATAGATCTTTGGATTTTAGGGGAATCAAGGGATATGGGATGAGGCAGGAAAGTGGAGTTGAGGTCAAAGATCAACCCATGGCCTTACTGAATGGCAGAGCAGGCTCAAGGGGCTGTATGACCTACTCCTGCTCCTAATTATTATGTTCTTATGTGCTAGAGTTAATGCAGGCAATCAAAAAACAGGTCTAAGGCAAACTTACAGGAAGATGTCGGAAGTAAAGAATAAAGAAAGAAAGAAGTCTCTGTTTCAACGCCATTACCCTGGTATCCAAACACAAAAGTACAAGTGTTGGAAATGAGGTTAGCTCCATTACTAATGTGAATGAGGAGCTACCCAAGAAGGGACAGAGGTGAATTAGTCTGATGGAGTTGTTACCAAAAAAACTGTGCATTTGTGCAGTTCAATTTATTTCATCCACCAGTATGGATAGAATACTTCAATAATAAATTAATTTACAATAACCTTACTCACCACATTCTTCAGTTTGCATCCTTCTTTCTCACACGTGAAGTACTGTTGATTTTCCTCCTGTGTCAAGATTCAAGTGTTTTGGATACTTCTAGTTAGCTTGCCTGCAGGTTTCCCTGCATTGTAAGTCTCTGACTTAAATATGTTGGGATTATACAGTTGTCCACAATAAGTTAAATGACCATCTGTTTTATAATGACAGGAATGATATAACATGTAGTGCTAAAAGTACAGTTGTGTTTAAGGTATCCCATCCCCTCAAGCCCACCAAGTCTAATTAATGTAAATTGGTAAATCTGAGGTCAAATAGAAGTTAATTGCTATTGGTAGATAAGTTTGTAGATTGGCAGATACTTGTAAATTCACAGCTCCAGAAGAAACCAGTATGAAATTGCCTTTCTTCTTTTAATGCTTTAGATATTTTAAAGTATGACTTCAGAGGTGTGATATCTGAATAAGAGGGATGCCTGTGAGATGCAAGACTCTTGTATACATAGATAATAAAAGTGGCCAGTTCATGTTCTGAATGTTTATTATGCTTCATTTAGTGCCAGACCATGAACATTGTTGCTAAAACTGGTCTGCTTTCATAAATATGAATGAATTAGTTTGCCTTGCATGTGTGCTAAGTAGTGGAGGGTTCAGCATGCACATGCACACAACAGTTTCCGCTGGTGCAGATCATATAAATGGCCTTTTATGTGTCTCTCTGGACTGTAGGAAATGGTCCCCTCCATCAGCATGAGATTAGGATCTTCAGGAGGAAGCAGCTGATAGCTTGTTCAAAAACTCAACCAGCTGAGAGTCACCTGACTTACATACATTCGCTTTCCACACATTCGCTTTTGCCCATTCCATGGTGGGCAAATATTTGTTTCAAATCCTTGGATTCTTGTTCCACCACAGGAAAGGTAATGATCTTGTGAGATTGGGATACGTCAAATCGGTGATGCATGTTGAGTGTCCAACTGCTGAAATAGGAGCTAATGCCATGATTGAGGTAAAGATCTCAATCAAGGATATTGGAAAGGGCCTCCCCCCACCCCTTCCTCATGCGTGCTCCCTTTCTGCCCAGCCCACTATCTGCCCATACTCCTGATTTGGTGTACCCTTGTCTGTGGCAGCATGTGTAGGAAGTTGGTTACACGGGGCCCAGAAACCCCCATAGTGAAAATGATCATAGAAATCACAGAAATGTCAGCACATGTAACTGTGTAGCCCACATTTCATCAACTCCAATTTCATTTTTCTGCATTGTTATTATTTTTCTTCAAATGTTTATTTAACCCTCACTTAAATGCTAATTTCTTGAACTGTTTCAAAACTTTCAGGCACCTGTATAAGATTTCCCCTTAGCCTTCTCCACTCTAGAGAATACAACCCAATTTTGCTTCCAAGTCTGTCATCATAAAGTATACCCTTCCATCCCTGATATGAAGCTAATAAACCCATGTTGCACCTTTGCCATGACTCTAGTATCGTTCCTATGTTGTGATTCCCCTAAATACATGCTACACTCCCAATTGTTGCTGAATATCTTGTACACATTTATCATTACTTGCTTGCGTTTATATTCAATATCCCTATATATATATATTAAAAATAACAGAATTCTATATTTCTTATTAGCAACATTGCTTTCGATTTGGTGTTGATAGTAGTCCCACTATATCCAAATCCAAATCATTTGTGCATATGAAAAATAAGAGAGGTCCCAACACTGATCCCTGCGCACTCCACTTGTTACATTTTGTCTACTCAAGAAACATCCATTTACTTTTACTCTCTGCTTCCTATCTTTTAGCCATTCTCAATTAGCATTGTTTTAATGCATAGACTGCATTAATTTGTGTATATACTAGCTGGAGTGCCCGGTGGTGCCGAGGGTTTTTTGAGGGCATGTTGTTGGAAGAGAGAAAGAGAGAGACTGGGGGGGAGAAGAGAGAGACTGGGGGGGAGAAGAGAGAGACTGGGGGGGAGAAGAGAGAGACTGGGGGGGAGAAGAGAGAGACTGGGGGGGAGAAGAGAGAGACTGGGGGGGAGAAGAGAGAGACTGGGGGGGAGAAGAGAGAGACTGGGGGGAGAAGAGAGAGACTGGGGGGGAGAAGAGAGAGACTGGGGGGGGAGAAGAGAGAGACTGGGGGGGAGAAGAGAGAGACTGGGGGGGAGAAGAGAGAGACTGGGGGGAGAAGAGAGAGACTGGGGGGGGAGAAGAGAGAGACTGGGGGGGGAGAAGAGAGAGACTGGGGGGGAGAAGAGAGAGACTGGGGGGGAGAAGAGAGAGACTGGGAGGAGAAGAGAGAGACTGGGGGGGAGAAGAGAGAGACTGGGGGGGAGAAGAGAGAGACTGGGGGGGAGAAGAGAGAGACTGGGGGGGAGAAGAGAGAGACTGGGGGGGAGAAGAGAGAGACTGGGGGGGAGAAGAGAGAGACTGGGGGGGAGAAGAGAGAGACTGGGGGGAGAAGAGAGAGACTGGGGGGAGAAGAGAGAGACTGGGGGGAGAAGAGAGAGACTGGGGGGGAGAAGAGAGAGACTGGGGGGGAGAAGAGAGAGACTGGGGGGGGAGAAGAGAGAGACTGGGGGGGGAAGAAGAGAGAGACTGGGGGGGAGAAGAGAGAGACTGGGGGGGAGAAGAGAGAGACTGGAGGGAGAGACTGGAGGGGAGAAGAGAGAGACTGGGGGGGAGAAGAGAGAGACTGGGGGGAGAAGAGAGAGACTGGGGGGAGAAGAGAGAGACTGGGGGGAGAAGAGAGAGACTGGGGGGGAGAAGAGAGAGACTGGGGGGGAGAAGAGAGAGACTGGGGGGGGGAGAAGAGAGAGACTGGGGGGGGAGAAGAGAGAGACTGGGGGGGGGAGAAGAGAGAGACTGGGGGGGAGAAGAGAGAGACTGGGGGGGAGAAGAGAGAGACTGGGGGGGAGAAGAGAGAGACTGGAGGGGAGAAGAGAGAGACTGGGGGGAGAAGAGAGAGACTGGGGGGGAGAAGAGAGAGACGGGGGGAGAAGAGAGAGACTGGGGGGGGGAGAAGAGAGAGACTGGGGGGGGGAGAAGAGAGAGACTGGGGGGGAGAAGAGAGAGACTGGGGGGGAGAAGAGAGAGACTGGGGGGAGAAGAGAGACACTGGGGGGGGAGAAGAGAGAGACTGGGGGGGAGAAGAGAGAGAGAGACTGCTGGATTTAGTTTGGGATTAGCCTGGAGAGAGAGGGGGGGGAAGGAGCGCCTCAGGCCTGGCCCGATGGACCCCTGCGAAGGAAGGAAGGAAGGAAGGAAGAAGGCAAGCTCTCCCTCCCTCTTTCCCTCCCTCACCCTCTCTCTCTCCCTCCCCCTGTCTCTCCCTGCTTTACTCTCTCTCCCTCCCTCCCCTCTCCTCTCCCTCCCTCTCCCCTCCCCCCTCCTCTCCCCCCTCCCCCTCCCCCCTCCACCTCCGCGGATCAGCGCCTCAGGGCCGGCCGGTGCGCGGCCTGGCGCGTGAGACCCGGCTGGACTCAGGTTAGCTCTCTCCCTCCCTCCCCCTCTCCCGCTCCCTCCCCCTCTCCCTCCCTCCCCGCCCTTCCCCTCCTCTCCCTCCCCCTCCGCGGACCAGCGCCTCAGAGCCGGCCGGTGCGCGACCTAGCGCGTGAGGTCCGGCTGGACTCTCCCTCCCTCCTTCTCCGCGGATCAGCACTTCAGAGCTGGTCGGTGCACGACCTAGCGCGTGAGGCCCGGCGGGACTCAACTTAGCTCAGGTCGCGCTCCGGGCCGACGTTGATGCACGCGCTGACTCCCGCCCTTACTAAGATGGCAGCGATGGCTAAGCTCGGCTCAGTCCCGTGCCTCCAGCCTTTACCAAGATGGCGGCGATCGCGGGGCAGGATGGGCAGCGCCTAGCTCGGGCGTGGCTGGTGAGGAGAGGCCGAGGCTTCGAGGCCTGAGGCCTGCAGGCAGCTCATCCACCGCCGAGGGGGGGGGGGGAAGCCCGAGTCCCCTTTGGAAAAGGATTTTTTTTTCTTTTAAAACCAATTTTTTTTTTGCTGCAAATCTATATTTCAGAAGAAACACGCAGAAAGTGGGAAAAAGAAATGAAGTTAGGAATCAAGATGGTGGCCACTCACCTCAGGTCAGAAGGATTAGGCCCGCCCACACACGCAATGTGACGCAGCGATTGGTCAACCATCAGGTCACTCAACTGTAGGATTGGTCAACCATCATGTCACTCAACGCTAACCCCTGTAGGATGGCCCGCCCACACATGCAATGAACCTTCCCCCCATGACACACCGATTGGTCAACCATCAGGTTAATCACCTGTACGATTGGTCAACCATCACATCACTCAACGCTAATGAGCGGAATGTTGCCATTTTTTGAACCTTTTTTGTATACTGTCGGAACAATTTTTGTCTGACCAAAAAGTAAATATGCCTATGAGAGTCCCCTAATGATAAGCTTTCTTTTGATATAGCATATGTGTAGGTACGCTCTATAACTTTTGATTGTATAGCCGGACAGACAGAAAGACGGAAAGATGGACCGTTTTTTATATATATATATATGGGGGAGCCCGGCTTTGCCAGGGCTGTTTTGGGCCGGGCGGTTTAAATCGAGTGCCAGGCTTTGGGCCCTGTCTGTGTCCCTCTGTGAATCTGCTGCCGGGCGGTTTAAATGGAGTCCCAGGCTTTGGGGCCCTGTCTGTGTCCCTTTGTGAATCTGGTGCCGGGCAACATTTTAAATCGAGTCCCAGGCTTTCAGGCCCTGTCTCTCTCTCCCTGTGTGAATCTGCTGCCGGGCAACATTTCTACCTTTTAATACCTTGAAAGATGAAAGTGAAAGTATTATAAAATGTTTTTGGTAAATCTTATGTTATTTTTAAAAGAGATACTAACTTTTTCAAAGCTGTAGTTTGAGCTGGAAGCAGTGAAACAATGGCTGCCACATCCCGGAGATGAAAACGATTAGTCCCGCCCATACACACACACACCGATTGGCCAACCATCAGGGGACCGTACTGTAGGATTGGTCAATCGTGACGGCACAGGATTGGTCGAGCCTTGACGTCAGTCAATCAATGCTTGCAGATAATGAGTTTAATTTTGAAGGTTTTTTGCATAAGGCGCGAACAATTTTCGTGCGACCGAAAAGTAAATATGCTTACGAGCGTCCCGGAAGCGTAAGCTTTCTTTGGAGGTAACGCGCGCGTAGGTATGCTGTATAACTTTCGAGCGCATAGCCGGACAGACGCACACCCGAGGACAGACAGACAGACAGATCGATTCCTTTATATATATATATAGATACTAACTGGGGGGGCCCGGCGTTGCCAGGGCTTTTTTGGGCCTGGTCGATGTCTGGGCCGGGAGCCTGGGACTGGATTTGGGCTGTCGGCAGTTGGAGAAGCCTAGGCCCCGGGGCCTCGGGTATTTTTCACTTTTTTAACCTAAACATTTCTAGCTTTTAATACCTTCAAGGATGAAAGTTAAAATACTTATAAAACATTTTTGGTAAATCTTATTTTTTTTGAAAAAGATACTGACCTCGATTATCATATTTTTAGCTTTAGGCCCGGCTGGTGGGTAATGGCTGCCAGATCCCGTAGCTGAGAATGATTAGTCCCGCCCACACACGCACCGATTGGTCAACCATCAGGTGACTGAACTGTAGGATTGGTCAATCATGATGTCACAGGATTGGTCAACCTTCACGTCACTCAATGCTAATGAGTGGAATTTTTAAGGTTTTTGAAAGTTTTTTGTATACTGCCTGAACAATTTCAAAAAGTAAATACACTTATGAGGTTTCGATAATCATAAGCTTTCTTTCGATACAATACACGTGCAGGTACGCTCTATAACTTTTGATTGTATAGCCGGACAGACAGAAAGATAGACCGTTTTATATATATACTAGCGGAAGTG